>NW_019154130.1:12896897-13163197 GCF_002288905.1 Enhydra lutris kenyoni
AAAAAAAAAAAAAAAAAAAAAAAAAAAAAACTGAAAGCAGGGAGTCAGATACATGTATTCTCATGCTCGTAACAGCATTATTCCCAAAGCCAGGAAATAGAACCAGCGCAAATAGCCATCAGCAACAGATGAGCGGCTAGACAAAACGGGGTCTGTCGGCGCAACGGAATAGTATTCGGTCATAAAAAGGTATGGGGTAACAATACACGCTACAACACAGGCGAACCCAGAACACAGCATGCTGCGTAAAATAAGCCAGACAAAAGGGCAAATATGGTATGATTCCCCTAATACAACATGCCGAGGATGTGCAAGTTTGTAGAGACAGAAAGCAGAGGTTACCGGATGCTGGGGGAGGGGAGGGGAAGGTGCTATCTCACACGGGCACAGAGTTTCGGCCGGAGAGGACAAAAATGCTTTGGACATGGCTAGTGGTGATGATTACCCCCGAATCATACCCTTACAGATGGTTAAGACGATATGGGGCGCCTGGGTGGCTCAGTGGGTTAAAGTCTCTGCCCTCGGCTCAGGTCATAATCTCAGGGTCCTGGGATCGAGCCCTGCATCGGGCTCTCTGCTCAGCAGGGAGCCTGCTTCCACCTCTCTCTGCCTGCCTCTCTGCCTACTTGTGATCTCTGTCTGTCAAATAAATAAATAAAATCTTAAAAAAAAAAAAAGATGATAAACACTGTGTGTGTTTTACCACCATAAGACTTGTCATGGAATTAATAACACTGTGTCGTTCAGAGGATTGAATTGGTGCTTCTCAAACATTAGCACGCACACAAATCTCCCGGTTGTGTTAAAAATGCAATTCTTTAAAAAAAAAAAAAAAGTGCAATTCGATGCCAGGGTCTGAGGCTCAGCGTTTCTCACCGGTTCCCAGGCGACACCGACGCCACCCGCCCACGGACGATGCCTTGGGCAGGCACGCACGGGCCGCTCCCACGAGCGCCCAGGATGTAGCTGGAGCCAGGCAAGTACGAGTGAAGGTTCCAAGATTACCATGGAAGTCGGTACAGACTTTTCAAACAACTTTGTCTTCCACTGGTAAAATGCTCATTTCAAGAAGAAAGGAGCACATTTTGATCTGCCTCTGAAATTTCATAACCCCCGAGCACATTCTTTTTACAGAAGCTACAAGAGCCTTGCAGAACAGAGACACTTCGGCGGCTGTGTCTCCCACAGTCATCTAAAAACATTTCTCTCTAAGCAGCATATGGATAAAAACACCAAGCCTGAAAAACATTTCCATTTTAAATGATCTCCAGCAAAAGAGAAGCAGGCATAACACACAGTGTGAACCTCGGGCTAGCCCTGTCTACCCCCTGTCCTTGGACAGCCGGCACACACAGTTCTGAAGACCCCGGAGTTCAATTTTCAGACTCCGGTCCCCAGCATCTGTTTAGGGCCTGTAAGTGAGAAATACATGGAAATAGAGACCGGGGCTGCAGACATGGACTCAAAAGGGGACCACATGTCCATGGCTTAGATCCAAAGCACACTCGTAGGTCCATCCACCTTGCAAACCAGGGCGTGTCTGCTTGGACTTGGGGCAGAATGTAGAGTCAAAACTGTCAAAATCATCCCCATTGAATCTAGAAACAACAGTCCTCCCCTTCCTCCCTTCTCCCCACCCCAAATCGGAGCTGAAAGTCTCCTCTATGTGTCAAATTCAACCCTGCATCCTGTCATTCTACTTCAGGGGTTCGACTCGCTAAGCGTGACCCCAAACCAGAGGAGCAATTCAGCTAGAAAACTTTCAAATGGAGCTGAGAAGTTAATATGGAAAAGCAAACACAGGTTATTGTAGACCAGCCAGATGAATCTCTGTAGATTTACTCTACCTGCGGCGTCGAACACTTACAAGCACTTGTCACAGGCCAGACGCTAAGCTAAGCGCTCTGCGCATTTTAGCTGACCCTCATAACCACATCATGAGGTGGGCACAGCATTTTCCTAGGTGGATGGATGGGGAAACTGAGATGCTGAGAAGGTGAAGCCCAAAGTTAGGGCTCAAAACTGGAAGAGCCGAGTCTGTTCCCCAAAACTGAAGCCTATCTCAAAATGAACATTCTTAAATGTGGTATAATAGGATTGACATATACATGCAGTCAAATTCGAGAATTCCAGCTTAGCATAAACCCGTAGTCAAGAGGCTTCTGGGTGGCTCAGTCAGTTGAGAGACCAACTCTTGGTTTTGGCTCAGGTCGGGATGTCAGGGTTGTGAGATCAAACCCCGTGTTGGGCTCCACACTCAACGGGGATTCTGCTTGAGATGACAGAGTGGCTCTTCAGCGACCATCAGGCCACCACAAGGATAGAGAGCTGGAGTGAAAGCAATCCAGCAAGAAAGTAGAGCTCCAGAACAGAGAGAAGGGGCCCTGCCTCCATTCCTTAAGTCCCTGGGTCCAGCCATGCTAAAGCTCTTTGCTACCCATATACTTCCCAGTTGGATATAAGCAGAATGTCTACTTTGTGCATAAGTAATTTCACATATGTTGCTGTCACTTCTGACCAAAAGAGTTCAGGTTAACACAACCAGTAAATACCACCATTTTCCACATCGATCAACAGGCAAGGTAAATAATATATCTATCTGGAAATCCTTACAACATAGGGACTAGAGTCAACGTATTGCAATGGCATTGTCCGGCTGACAGATGGTGGCGGCACTCGTGGTAAACAAGGCGTAACATACAGAATTGTCAAATCACCCTGTTGTATGCCTGAAACTAATGTAATATTGTGCATCAACTATACTAAAAAAAAAAAAAATTAATCTGGAAATCCTGTTTGCTGTAATTTCTAAATATATCCAAAATCCAACCATGGCTCACCAGTCTGGCGTGAGCCACCTTCGTCTCTCACCTAAATAGTCTCCTGACTCTTCTGTCTGCTTCTACCCCACAGTCTATTCTCAACCACCAGCTAGAAGGATAACATTAAAACTCATGTCAGATCATGTCACTCCTCTCCTCAAAGACCTCCAATATACCTCATTTCACTATAAAACTCTTTATATGATAAACTATAAAACTCTTTATACTATTCTTACTTTGCTGCTCTGTCATGATCCTCAACGCTCTACTTCAATCATACAAGTTTCCTGGTTGTTCCTCCAAGGCCTCAGGACCTTTGCATGAGCTGTTGCCTCACCCTGAATGTTCTTCTGCCTGCCCTGGATATCTTCACTTGCTCACTTCCTTTAAATCTTTGCTCAAATGTCACCTTTTGCCTGAAGCCTGTTCTACTTTCTTTTTTGTTTTCTTTTTTTTTTTTTTTTGCTATAATACTTATTGCTTTTGATTAATTTTCCTTATTCTTATTTATTAGTTTTCCTTATTCTTATGCTTATTTATTGTCTATCTCCCAACTAGGCACAACAGCAGACTCTTTGCTTGTTTTCCTCAAAAGATGTAAACCCCCCCCCCCCACACACACACACACAACCTAGAAGACTGCATGACACATTGTAGGCCCTCAATGCTGGGAAATCGTGACCCAGGAAGAAAGAAACAGGCCCGGCAAACAGAAGAGCACTGTCAGGGAGATGAGACAAAAGCTGAACCACAGGGCAGGGAGTGTTCAGGGAACCTTGTTCCATGGGACCCTGGTTTCCAGGTGGCATCTGGGCTTAGCACCCCCTCTGCCGGCCTGGTCTTACCTTTGTGAAGAGCCCCCCGCTCCCATCTTGGCAGACAAGTAAGGGCAACTGGCTGTGAGGAAATGTGATTACACACATATGACTGCACAGTAAGGGGGAGAGCCCTCCTCTTAATCTGAGTTAATTTAAGACTGCTCTCATTATTGTTAATCTGATCAAACAATGACCAGCTTCTCAGACCTGTAGCACGCTCCTAATGAATTTTTCATAACTCTGTAGAGACATTTTCTGCTCTGCTGTTAATAATAAACCACAAAGCATGGGATTTTAAATGTATTTCCATTTCGCCACCTCCTTCATCCTGGCTTTATCCTTCCTCCCCTCCCCCACCCTCTCGCGAGGTCTTGCCCATATATTATTATTATGGGATGGTCTGTGTTTGTTGTGGTGGTTAGGACCGGCCTCCACCTTGGGGGAACCAATAAATTCATGTTATGCTTTCAAATCATATTTCAGAAATGGAGATCATAGATTAGACTTTTATTCAATTTGGCAAATGAGACCGCCTCATTTTTCTATAATGAGGAGGAGATGAGGCAGGAAAAGGATGCAAAGGAACCCAGTTTAGAGAAAGGAAAAAGAGCTGCCCCGTTCCCTCACCTTCAAACAGACCTGAAATACCCTATACCCCAGCCACATTGGACTTCCTTGGTCCCTCAAATACCCCATGATGGTTCTACCTCTGGACATTTGCACACACCGTCCTTCTGCCTGGAACAGCCTTTCCTCATCTCTGGTTAATCCCATCATCCTTCAAGTCTTAGCCTAAATATCGCATCACTAGAACCATGAGCAAATACTGTGTCCCAGGACCTAGCACAGTACCTAGTACTCAGCACCCAGCACAGTGCCTGATGTGCAATATACATATTTGTACATCATAAGCCGCGTGGGGGCAAGACGCTTGTGTATGTCTAATGCATTTAACAGGAAGCGGGAGGGACAGAGGAAGGATAGACACATGCTGAAGCTAGCCAGCCAGCTGCCCTTACAGAGCAGACACTGGAAATGACTGGCGACATAGCCCAACACCAAAGCTAGGACTCCTCTCTGAGCTTCCTCGCAGACACCATGCCCAGAACACGGTCATGATTGGCTTCAGTGGCAACGCCTCTTATGCATTGAGAGCACACTTGAATACTTTCATGTTTTAAATAGACAAAAGTCATTGGAAAATCCAACATCCATTACGAAGGCCTTTCCATTCAAGGTAAAGAAAAAATAAAGAGACTTGTTCACTTGCAAAAAAATAAAAAATAAAAAAACCCTCTAAAGCTGGTTTTCGAGAATGTCTTCAGTAATGCCAGCAGAACCAGGGAAAGGCTAAGGTCGTCCGCTGTGGCTATTTCAAAAAGCACAGTTGTCTTTTGTGCATGGGAATTTGATTTGAATTTTAGGGAAATATCTGACTAAGAAATTGTTGGTACAATAGGAGTCGTCTGGTTATGCTGAAAACAGGGTACTCAGTATTTATTAGAAATACACATTGAGGGGCACCTGGGTGGCTCAGCGAGTTAGGCCTCTGCCTTCAGCTCAGGTCATGATCCCGGGGTCTGGGATCGAGCCCCACATCAGGCTCTCTGCTCAGCAGGGAGCCTGCTTCCCCCACTTCTTTCTCTGCCTGCCTCTGTCTACTTGTGATCTCTGTCTGTCAAATAAATAAATAAAATCTTTAAAAAAAAAGAAAAAAGAAAAGAAATACACATTGAAATTTTTTGAGGATACAATGTTATGATGGTTTAGGAATTGCTTGAAAATAATCTATGGATGACGGTGGGAGGAGTTATTGGCAATAATTCGATATTGTTGAATTTGTGTGACAGGTACCTAAAGGGTCCGTTATACTCTTCTATTTTTGTACACGTGTGAAGTGTGTGTGTGTGTGTGTGTGTGTGTGTGTGTGTGTGTGAGACCGGGCACAACTCTTACTTCACTGTAGACTGAAAATAAGCAAAGATCATAAAATCGAGAGGTCATTGTCATCGTAACTTTTCCAGACTCGGAAGTATGACCTTAATTTTTTGGAACCCATAGATGGGCAGGATTGGGAGAAAAACACCTGAAAAACAATTAGCAAACCACTGGTGTTCACAAATTATTTCAGAGATGTTGATTATCTGTATCTTCCTTTTCCTCACTCAGTCTTTTTTTTTTTAAAGATTTTATTTATTTATTTGACAGACAGAGACCACAAGTAGGCAGAGAGGCAGGCAGAGAGAGAGGAGGAAGCAGGCTCCCCGCTGAGCAGAGAGCCCGATGTGGGGCTTGATCCCAGGACTCTGAGATCATGACCCGAGCCGAAGGCAGAGGCTTTAACCCACTGAGCCACCCAGGCGCCCCTCCTCACTCAGTCTTAACCATAGACACACACATGTGAATTAAAGGGGTGGGGGGATGGTAAAGTTCTTAATTGGGTAACAATGAGACAACATCTGCTTTTATCTATAGTTCTGATTTGGGGGCTCCTTTGGAAAATGGAAACACCCCACAATATCAGGCCCAAATCCTATCCACTGGCAAGGTTGATATCTGTCGATGGGACACAGGCTCTCCATTTAACCATGACCCTGACGTCACTTCCCAAGTACCCTACCCCTGGCCTATTTTCCGTCCCTTTTCTGTTTCATGCCTGGTCCCAGAAATGAACCGACTGGGTGATTCCTGGAGCTCAGAAGCCTCATTTATTGTAACACGCGCCTCCCCTTCTGATGTCATTTCAGAAAAGATTTCATCTCACATCAGGCTTCCCTATCAAGCACCTGATTCTGATTCTGCATCTCCTTCAGCAGAAAGGGTGCGTTTGCAGACACCAGCCTTGCCTCAAG
Organism: Enhydra lutris kenyoni; assembly: GCF_002288905.1. Lineage (NCBI taxonomy): Eukaryota > Metazoa > Chordata > Mammalia > Carnivora > Mustelidae > Enhydra > Enhydra lutris. The sequence continues at coordinate 12,903,390 of NW_019154130.1, forward strand.
CTTCTCAGCTCATTACAAGTTGATTCACAGATGCCGTAAAGCGACTTTATGTATTTTTTATTAAGTCACAAATTTATTGGAAACATTTCCCTCCTCCAGTTGTCATTCCTGAAGACACAAAGCGACAGACTCTTGGAAACTCTAAGAGGGCTATAATCGGGGATCTTTCTAAAGGACCATTGGGCTAGAGAGGTGGAAAAGCCTTATGAGCATATAGGAATTCTCCTTCTCGGTATATTTCCTAAAGAACCAAATAGAAGCGCTTTACAAAAGATTTCATTTGGAAAGTAGTCATTAAGGCTGTGTTTATGAGAATAAGAAAAAAACCAAATAACTCACAAAAGGGGGGCAGTCGACTCAGTTATGCTCTCTCTTTATGCCGGAATGTTACCAGTCATTTGAAATGCTTTCGACAGAGAGAAGCATTCACACCTTAAATCGACTTTGAAGATGAAAAGAGGCGACTACAAAATACATAAAATACAGCTATTCTTTAAAGTCACATAAAAACCCAAGTTTGTATGAGGGGAAGCCTATAAGACTGTGTAACAAGGTGCTAATAGTGTTCATCTGTGGGTGGCAGGAGTAGAAGCGTGTGCATTTTTCTTTTTAATTCAGCACGTATTCCATTTTTCCTACAATGAATATGATTTGCTTTGATGTCTATAAATGTGTTTAAAATGACATTTGTATTTAATGACTTCTGTTTCTGAGGCCTGCGTGAACATCTCATAAGCCAGCATAGATAACCTAATAAGCACCCACAAGAGCTCCAGGAAAGCATCCTAAGACCGTAATGGACAACCACAGAGTGTATGCAAGGAACTTTGGACTCCAGAGTTCCTTACTGTGTTCCAGCCTGAACCCGGGATCGTTTCCTTAGTTTCCAGCCTAGGAAAGTCAGTTGACTCCCAAAGTGCCCCGACTGCCTTCGCCAAACGGATGTCCACAGCAGCACTATTCACAATAGCCCCAAGGCGGACACAACCTCGTATGGAAATACCCATGCGAGGGAATTCGATTTGGCCATAAAAAGGGATGAAGTAATGATACATGCTGCAAAAGGATCAACTTTGAAAATATTATGTTGAGTGAAAAAAGCCAGACAAGGGCGCCTGTGTGGCTCAGTGGGTTAAGCCTCTGCCTTCAGCTCAAGTCATGATCTCAGGGTCCTGGGATCTAGCCCTGCATCGGGCTCTCAGCTCAACGGGGAGCCTGTTTCCCCCTCTCTCTCTTTGCCTGCCTCTCTGCCTACTTGTGATCTCGCTCTGTCAAATAAATAAATAAAATCTTTAAAAAAAAAAAAAAAAAAGCCAGACAAGGAAGGTCACATACTGCATCATTTCATCTACATGAAGTTCTCAAGATAGAAGAAAAACAGAAAAACACAGCCACAGAAAATTGATTCATGCTTGCCAGGAGATGGAGGGCAGGGAAATTGGAACCAACTGCTAACAAATAGGTATGAGCACACCTCATTTTAGTGGGCCTCCCAGATGTGTTTTTTGTTTTTGTTTGTTTTTTTTTTCAAATTAACAGTTTGTAGCAACCCTATGTAGAGCAAGACTACTTTTTGCCACCGACATTCACTCACTTGGTGTCTCTGTGTCACATTTTTTCAAACATTTTCATTATCAGTATATTTGTTCTGGTGATCTGTGATCTTTGAGGTTACTACTGGAGTTGTTCTGGTGTGCCACAAAGCGCACCTATATAGGATGGCAAACTTAATTGCTAATTGTGTGTGTGCTCACTGTTCCACCAACAATGGTTACCCCATCTCTCGCCCTCTCCTCAGACCTCCCCATTCCCTGAGACACAGCAATGTTGACATCAGGCCAGTTAATAACCCTACAGTGGCCTCTAAGTGCTCAAGTAAAAGGAAGAGTTGCACGTCTCATCACTTTAAATCCAAAGCTGGAAATGATTAAGCTTCGTGAGGAAGGCACATCAAAAGTCAAAAGAGGCCAAAAGTTTGGCCTCTTGTGCCAACCGTTAGCCAAGTGGCGGAGGCAAAGGAAGAGATTTTGAAGGAAATGACAAGCGCTACTCCGGGGAACACACGAATGATAAAGAAAGAAAACAGCCTTCTTGCTGATCTGGAGAAAGCGTGCATGGTCTGGATGGAAGATCAAACCCGGCACAACACCCCCTGAAGCCGAAGCCGAGCCCAGAGCAAGACCCTGACTCCCTTCCACTCTCTGAAGCTGAGAGAGGTGAGGGGCTGCAGCAGGAACGTCTGAAGGTAGCCGAGGTGGTTCACGAGGTTTAAGGAAAGACGCCATCTCCATAACAGAGAAGCGCGAGGGGCAGCAGCAGGTGTAGAAGCTGCAGCGAGTTCTCCAGAAGCTCCAGCTGAGATCGTCCATGAAGGCGGCTACACTCAACATGATTTTCAGCGTCAATGAAAGAGCCTCCTATCCGAGGAAGACACTGTGGAGGACTTTGGTAGCTAGCGAGGAGAAGTCAGTGCCTGGCTTCCAAGCTGCGAAACACGGGCTGACTCTCCTGTGAGAGGCTAATGCAGCCGGGGCCTCGGAGCGGAAGCCACTGCCCGTTCTGCAAACCCCCGGGCCCTGAAGCACGATGCCGCGTCTACTCCACCCGCGCTCTGTGAATGGAACAGCAGAGCCTGGACGGCAGCACCTCTGTTCACAACGAGACTGCCTGAATATTTCAAGCTGGCTGTTGAGACCTGCTGCTCAGAAAAAGAGAGATGTCTTTCAGAGTATCACTGCTCCCTGCCAGTGCACCCGGCCGTCCGAGAGCCCTGATGGCGTGGAGATGCACGAGATTGATGTTGTTTTCATGTCTGCTAACACAACATCCATTCTGCAGCCCGTGGACCAAGGAGTCCTTTCAACTTTCAAGTCTTATTATTTAAGAAAGATATTTTGTTGGGCACCTGGGTGACTCAGTTGGTTGAACATCTAGAGTCTTGACCTTGGCTCAGGTCTTGATATCAGGGTCATGAGTTCAAGCCCCATGCTGTGCTCCATGCTGGACAAGAAGCATCTTAGAAAGAAAGAAACAAAGAAAGGAAGGAAGGAAGAAAGAAAGAAAGAAAATACATTTTCTAAGGCTATCGCTGTCATAGACAGTGATTCCTCTGATAGATCTAGGAAAAATAAATCAAAAACCTTCTGGAAGGAATTCACCATTCTAGATGCCATTAAGAACATTTGTGATTTGTGGGAAAGGGTCAAAATATCAACATAGATAGGAGTTTGGAAAAAGCTGATTCCAACCTTCGTAGAGGACTTGGAGGGGTTCAGTGGAGGAAGTAGCTGCACATGGGGTGGGAACAGCAAGAGAACGAGAATTAGACACGGAGCCTGAAGATGGGACTGAATCGCTAGAAACTCATGATACAACTTAAAGAGATGAGCAGTTGCTTCTCATGCATGAGCAAAGAAAATGGTTTCTTGAGATGGAATTTGCTCCTGGTGAGGCAGCTGGGAAGACTGTTGATACAACAAAGCATTCAGAATGTTCCACACACTCGGTTCATAAAGCAACAGCAGAGCTTGAGAGGACAGACTCCAATCTTGAAAGAAGTTCTGCTGTGGGTAAAACGCTATCAAACACCATCGCTCGCTACCAAAGAATCACTCGTGAAAGGATGAGTCTATCAATGCAGCAAACTTCCTCACTGCCCCAGTCTCCCCAACCCTCAGCAACCACCAGCCTAACCAGTCAGCAGCCATCAGCATGGAGGCAAGACTGTCCAACAGCAAAAAGATGATGACTTGCTGAAAGCTCAAATGATGGTTAGCATAGTCTGGCAATAAAGGTTTTTTTTTTATTTTTTAAGAGTGTTTTTTTTAAGATTTTATTTATTTTTTTGACAGGGAGATAGAACACAAGTAGGCAGAGAGGCAAGCAGAGGGAGAGGGAGAAGCAGCCTCTCCACGGAACAGGGAGCTCCATGCAGGGCTCGATCCTAGGACCCTAGGATCATGACCTGAGCCAAAGGCAGACACTTAACCGATTGAGCTACCCAGGCGCCCCAATAAAGGATTTTTAAAATTAAGATATGCACATTGCTCTTCTAGATATAATGCTACAGCACCCTTAACAGACCACAGTGTAGTGTAATCATAGCTTTTAGGTGCGCTGGGAAACCCAAAAAAAATCATTCGACCCACTTTATTGTGATGTTCACTTCATTTCCGTGGTCTGGAACTGAACCCGCAGTATCTCTGAGGTGCGCCTATACAAGGTATTTATGTGTGCATGTTTGTGACGATGGGAATGTTCTAGAATTAGATAAGGGCAATGGCTGTACAACATTAAGCATATACCAAAAATCACCTCATTGTATACCGTAAAGTTGATAATGTGGTAAATGTTATGTTATGTGAATTTTACCTAAATTTAAAAAGGGAAAAAAAAAAAACCTAAAAAGTAAAAGCTGGCGTGGCTTTATCAATATCAGAGAAATTGTTTTCACTGCCAGGAAGAGTACCAGGCATGAATAGTAACTATACATAATGAAAAAAAGTCAAGTCACTAAGAAAATAACCATCCCCAATGTGTATATGCTTAACAAAACAGCTTAAAGTACACGAAGCGGGGACGCCTGGGTGGCTCAGCTGGTTAAGCAGCTACCTTCAGCTCAGGTCATGATCCCAGCGTCCTGGGATCGAGTCCCACATCGGGCTCCTTGCTCAGCAGGGAGCCTGCTTCTCCCTCTGCCTCTGCTTGCCTCTCTGTCTGCCTGTGCTCACTCTCTCTGTCAAATAAATCAATAAAATCTTTAAAAATAAATAAATAAATAAAGTACGTGAAGCAAAAACTGTCGGATCTGTAAGGAGAATTGGACAAATCCACAGTGAGGGTAGGCGCTAACAACACTCCTCTCTGTGTAATCAATAAAACAATTTGAGAGAAAGTCAGCAAGGATGTAGAGGGTCTCGACAAAACCATCGACCAATTGGATCTAATTGACGGTTGGAGAACTCTGGGCCTGTCAACAGCAAAACACACATTCCTCACAAGGACACATGTTACGTTCACCGAGCGGGAAGATATTCTGGGTCGTAAAATAAACCTTAAGCATTTTAAAATAATTGAAAGCATATAAAATGTGCTCATGGACTCTAAACAAATTAAGCCAGAAAATAACCACAACACATGGGAATTAAACAACACGAGTCTGAAGGGTGTATGCACCAGGGGCGCCTGGGTGGCTCAGTGGGTTAAAGCCTCTGCCTTTGGCTCGGGTCATGATCCCAGGGTCCTGGGATCGAGCCCTGCATCAGGCTCTCTGCTCAGCGGGGAGCCTGCTTCCTCCTCTCTCTCTCTCTGCCTGCCTCTCTGCCTACTTGTGATCTCTCTGTGTCAAATAAATAAATAAAATCTTTAATTAATTAATTAATTAATTAATTAAAGGATGTATGCATCCCAGAGTAAGAAATCAAAGAAATGAAAATATATTATCAAAACTTGTGGGATGCTGTTAGCGTAGTCCTTCAAGGGGCATGAGTGGTGATGAACACGTAGCAAAGGAGAAAGGTCTCAAATTAACAATCTAAGCATCTAGCTCAAGAAAACAGGAAAAAGAAAAGAGCAAAAGAAACCCAGAGTAAGCAGAAGGGAATAATACTGAAAACAAAAACCAATCAAACTGAAAACAGAAAAACAGAGAAAAAGAAATGAAGCCCAAACCTGGTTTTCTGAAAAGACGAATAAAACTGATAAACCTCTAGCCAGACAGGCAAAGAATCAAAGAGAAAAAAAACACGTATACCAACATCAGGGATAAAGGATCCCGCAGACACCAAAAGGATAGTAAAGGAATACCATGAGCAAATCTAGACACATAAATTCAATTATCTAGATAAAACGTACCAATTCCTTAAGAACCACAAACTGGGCCACCTAGGTGGCTCAGTTGGTTAGGGAACTGCCTTCGGCTCAGGTCATGATCCTGGAGTCCCAGGATCGAGTCCCACATCGGGCTCCCGGCTCCATAGGGAGTCAGCTTCTCCCTCTGCCCTTCTCCCCTCTCAGGCTCTCTCTCACTCTCTCTCTCAAATAAATAAAATCTAAATAATAATAATAATAATAATAAAAACAACAAACTACCAAAATTCACCAAGAATACATTTTTAAAATTGAATTTGTAGTTTAAAAAAAACTTCCACGTGCAAAAAATAACAATAATAATCTCGAGGTCCAGATAGTTTTACTGCTGAATTCTACCACCATTCAACACATGATGAAATAACATCAGTTGTGCTTCCAATGCCTTCCAGAAAATGAAGGGGAGGAGGGGGTGCTTCCCAACTCATTTTATGAGGCCATCAATACCCTGATACTGAAACTGAACAAAGATGGCGCAAGAAAGGAAACCACAGGCAATATCCTTCATGAACACAGACTCAAGATTCCTCAGCAAACTATTAATAGATTAAATCTAGCAACATATGAAAAGAATAATACTGCCTTTAGGGTTTATCACAAAGGACTGTTCCTCCAAGCCAGATAAAAGTAAAAATAAAAATGTGGCATCTAAACTTGCTCTGCCTCTTGGGGTGCCTAGGTGGCTCAGTTAGTTGAGCGTCCAACTCTTGGTTTCCGCTCAGGTCATGATCTCATGGTCATGAGATCAAGTGCCACATTGGGCCCTGCACTGGGCATGGAGGAAGCTTGCGATTCTCTTTCTCTCCCTCTCCCTGGGTGCCTCTCCCCCCCCACCCTTTCTCTCTCTCATTCTCTGTGTCTCTTGAATAAACAAACAAACAAATAAATAAATAAAATCTTTTTAAAAATAAAATAAAATAATTTTGCTCTGCCTCCCAGTAAAAACAAGGTCCCTAAATGTCCCACTTGATGGATGAGTTCTTTTCTATACCTATTTGCCTCATTGCTTGAGTCCAAGCTACCCTCTCCCTCTGCCCTCCCCCCCAAACACTCGCACCCGAGGACACACGCTGTCTCTCTAAAATAAATGAATTTTTTTAAAAATTACATTTTTTTATTTGACAGAGAGAGATCACAAGTAGGCAGAGAGGCAGGCAGAGAGAGAGAGAGAAGGAACCAGGCTCCCTGCCGAGCAGAGAGCCTGATGAGGGACTCGATCCCAGGACCCTGAGATCATGACCTGAGCCGAAGGCAGAGGCTTAACCCACTGAGCCACCCAGGTGCCCCTAAAATAAGTAAATCTTTTTTAAAAAATTAAACATATGCAGTGCCTCTCTGCCTGCCTCTCTGCCTACTTGTGATCTCTGTCAAATAAAGTCTTTAAAAAAAATTCAACATAGAATTACCATATGACCCAGGAAATCCGTTCCTAGATATAGACCCAAAAAGAATTCAAAGCAGGGACTCAGATACTTGTACATCAATGCTCATAAGCATCATTGTTTGCCATAGTCAAAAGGTGGAAATGACTTAAGTGTCTATAAACAGATGACTGGATAAACAAAATGTGGTCTCTATGTACCATGGAATATTAGACAACCATAAAGAAGGAATGAAGCTCTGACACCAGCTACAACGTGGATGAACCTTCCTCCAATAGTCAAATTCATGCACACAGGAAATGGGGGTTACCATGCAGCTGGGGAGAGTTATTGTTTCATGGGTACAGAATTTCTATCTGGGATCATGAATAGGTTCTGCAGATAGATAGTGATGATAGTTGTACAAGATTGTGAATGTATTTCATGCCACCTGAGTTGCACACTTTAAAATGGTTACAATGGTAAATATTATGTGATACCTATTTTACCACCATAAAAAAAAAAATTTAAAGGCTGCCTTATGAGGTGGAGCTCGCCCCAAAGCACCATGCCAAAGCTAGACACGAGCCAAGAGGTACCCCTAGCCAACCTCTTAAGGGTCCTCCTACCTTTAAAAGATAAGATTTTCAAGCAATTGGATACCATGGTTCTTTCTATCACATAAGCTTAAGAGAAGTTCAGGAGGTACAAGGCCCAACCAACCCCAGAACTGTTAACCAACTTAGAGTTGCGATGAGCACATGGTTTAAAGACTAAAGCCTGTCAGGCACTGATGGGAAGTGAGTCATCTGTGGGCGAATTCAAAGACCCAGACCTAGTATCAGAATCTTGTTACTTACGTCACCTGCAGCCCCACAGGTGTGCCATTATCCCATCGAAGGCTTCTCTGGGTTTCTTCTTCTCACACCTTGCTCTCACGCACTGGGAGCTCAGTTAGAGTCACTGAATAAATGAATGATACACCCAGCCATGGCACCCCCACCCAAAGGCTGAGATGCCCTAACCTCCCCATGCCAACCTACTGGGGGAAATGCTGTAAGCATCTGCCACGGGCCAAGCGCCCTGCTCAGCTCCTTAATCCACAATTCCGTGTAATCGGCATAACAATCTTATGTAACATGATCCTAATTTTATAAGCAAGGAAACTGAAGCTGAGAAAGGAGAGCTCATTTGCCCAAGGTTACTTAGCTAAGTAACTTGAACTCAGACTGGAATCCAAGCAATCCTATTGGCAGATCCCAAGCTCACCTAATCACTAGGTTATACTGCTTTAAGCGTCCACGAAAATTTCTAGAGACTCAATTACGTTATTATTTCTGAGTCTTGATCTCAATTTTGCACTGGTCCTGGGAAACCAAGGGCACGCGTCTTTGGAACGCAACCACTGCTTTAATCAACGACTGCCTAGTAACCCCCGGGGTGGGGGTGCCATATTCTCAGTCTTTTTTTTTTTTTTAAGATTTTATTTATTTATTTGAAAGAGAGAGAGAGAGATCACAAGTAGGCAGAGAGGCAGGCAGGTGGGGGGGGGAAGCAGGCTCCCCGCTGAGCAGAGAGCCCCATGCGGGGCTCGATCCCAGGACCCTGAGATCATGACCCGAGCTGAAGGCAGAGGCTTAACCCACGGAGCCACCCAGGCATCCCATATTCTCAGTCTTTCCCAAAACAGAATTTCTATTCCAGCAAAACAGAGAAATCACCTAATGGCCAAAAGCAGCAACTGTCCAGCTGAAAAACACAGCGAGCCACCTCCGTAATTTAAAATTTTCTAGTAGCCTCGGGAAAGAAAGAGTAATAAGATACAGGTAAAATTAATTTGAACAGATTTCATTAACCCAATCTGTCTGAAATAACATCATGGCCGCATGCTGTCAATATAAAACATGATTAAGGAGATATTTTCTAGTCTCTTCTTCGTACTAAGAGTTCAGACCCTGGTGTGGATTTGATACCAACAGCACATTTCAGTCAGAAGCCACCAGGTTTCAATTGCTCAGTAGCCAAGGTGGCAACTGGCTGGACATCCTTGAGTCTGTTTCCCTCTTTCTGTCATCCTTTCTTGTGTCTGTGGATGCCCTGCTTGGTCTCCATTGGTTCTGCATTTCTCCCCAATAGCTTTCATCTAGAAAAGCCTACCCGTGGGGGAACCTGGGTGGCTCAGTGGGTTAAAGCCTCTGCCTTCGGCTCGGGTCATGATCCCAGGGTCCTGGGATCGAGCCCCGCATCGGGGTCTCTGCTCGGCGGGGAGATGCTTCTCCCTCTCTCTCTCTGCCTGCCTCTCTGCCTACTTGTGATCTCTATCTGTCAAATAAATAAATAAAAATCCTTAAAAAAAAAAAAAGCCTACCCGTGAAATGAAATTATCTGAGTGACAGAGTATGCCACCATGATGGTTCTCGCTAAACCAAGAGCCATCACCTCCAACCACCTCACCATGATCACCTTTGCCTTCTATCTGCTCTCGTCTTCCTTTCTTCCCTTCCAGGCCATGCCCCCTTTGGGAAGCCCAAAGTAGAGCAGGAAACCTCTTTCTGGATCTGCAGCTGTCTTAGCCTCCAGTTTGGAACAAACCAGTGACTCTAAACCTCAGTAAATTCACTTGAAAAGCAGGAAGAACCACGGTTGCAGTCACTGGCCACTGGAGGTATGTTGCAAGGATCACAGAAATCCTGCTGACAATAATTCTCTGCTTTGACTTTCTCCTCCCCATCCCGCGGCTTCTCCATCCTCCGTCCCAGCTGCCATGTGTCCCTTGTCTTCCTCAGCTCCTGAACACCTCCCCATTCCCCAGCTCCACAGCGGCACTCTGGGGGCGAGGACGAACAGCCAGGTCCCAACAGTAGGAGCCCAGTGGGTGGGAGCCTAGAAAATGACTGTCTGGGGGAGGAGAAAGACTCCCCAGTTTTCTGCCCATTAGAAGAAGGATAACGTGCTCCGGAACAGAATCCACTCCAAAAACCCAAAGGGAAGAGTGAACCCTTCAGAAACAACTTTCACCACTGACTCAGAGTTGTGAGACTACCCCCCAGACATATCTTTATGAGAACAAGGCAAAAGGGTGAGGCTAGGTCTTCACAGGCTGGCCACTTAGTGCGGAAAACCAAGTCTTCCTCTTGTGTCCACAAGTCCCCAGATCCTTCCCAACTAGAAACTGAAAGATGAGATTCTAACCTGAGGCAACTGCCTCTTTAACCCTGAGCTCTCAGTCATCAAAACATAGGCAGGAGCGCCTGGGTGGCTCAGTAGGTTGGAGCCTCTGTCTTCGGCTCAGGTCATGATCCCAGGGTCCTGGGATCGAGCCCCACGTCGGGCTCTCCGCTCAGCGGGGAGTCTCCTTCCTCCTCTCTTTCTGCCTGCCTCTCTGCCTACTTGTGATCTCTGTTTGTCAAGTAAATAAATAAAATCTTTAAAAAAATAGGCAACCAAAGAATAAAATAAAGCATAAAGCCAGGGGCACCCAGGTGTCTCAGTCAGTTAAGCATCCGGTTTCAGCTCAGGTCCTGATCTCCTGGGTTGTGGGATTGAGCCCCGCATCAGGTTCCACAGTCAGTGGGGAGTCTGCTAGAGATTCTCTCTCCCTCTCCCTCTGCCCCTTTGCTCTCTCTCTCTCCCTCTCCCCTCTCTCTCTCAAATAGGAAGATTAAAAAATGTTTAGTAAATAAAAATAAGTGGATAAATTTTTAAGATTTTATTTATTTGACAGAGAATGAGATCACAAGTAGGCAGAGAGACAGGCAGAGAGAGAGGGGGAAGCAGGCTCCCCGCTCAGCAGAGAGCCCCACGCGGGGCTCGATCCCAGGACCCTGAGACCATGAGCCGAGCGGAAGGCAGAGCCTTAACCCACTGAGTCACCCAGGTGCCCCAGATAAATCTTTTTCAAAAAAGCATAAACTCATACTGAGGATAGGAGAAAACAGGCCCTTTTCACATGCCTGGTGAACAATAATTTGGCAAAACCTATCATAAGCCCTGAGACTTTGCATATCCTTGAATTCAGCAATTCCCCTGGAACTGAAGGACTGATAGAAAATGCAAGGATGTCTACTACGGTATAATTTATAATAATGGGAAGTTATAACATACACATCTGACAGTAGGATTTGTTAAATCATGCTACATCCATGTATTATCCCACAGCCACTAAAAATATTTAATAATATGAGAAGAAGTTCCTGACATATTAAGTGCATTGTGTAGCTCCAGCCTTCCACAGAGCTATAGGTTCAAATACCTAGTTGTCTACCTGACACATGGAACATGTCCAGATAGGACTTCACTGTCAAGCCCAACCTATTCCACCTCTACTCTCCACATTTCAAATCGAGGCACCACCATTCACTCTGTTCTTAAGCCAAATGCTGAGGCATAATCTTCCATCCTTTATTTTCCCCATATCTGATTCACCGGCACCTCCGTGCACCTGACCTTCTGGATCCAGCCACCTGCCCCATCCCCCAACCAGCATAACCGTCCAAAGCACAGTCACTCCTGGCTTTGGTTTCCACACTAACCTCCCAAATTATCTCCCTGCTCCCATTCTTACCCCCTACAGTCTATTTTCCCTGCAGCAGTCTGAAAGATCTTTTAAAAACATAACTCAGGGGCGCCTGGGTGGCTCAGTCGGTTAAGCCTCTGCCTTCGGCTCTGGTCATGATCCCAGGGTCCTGGGATCGAGCCCGCATTGTAATCTCTCTCTCTCTCTGTCAAATAAATAAATAAAATCTTTAAAAAAGAAATAAATAAATCAGTCACCTCCCTGTTTGCCCTGTTCGTGCTTAGAACAAAATCCAAGTATCTTATCAAAGCCCTTTATGATCAGGGCCCTGCTTCTGTCTCCCACGGTGCCCTCACCCCTTCCCTGCCCACCCACTCCACTCCAACCACAGTGGTCTCCTGGCTGTTCTATTAACATTCCAAGCACGTTCCCACCCGAGAAATTTGCATCCGCTGTTCCCTCTTCCTGGTGCATTTCCCAGATAGGTCTCGGCTTGCTTCCTCCAGTCAGTAAAACCTCCTTGAGGGGGCCCTTTGCAGATGATGCCATGACCCTCCCTCTTTCCCATGCTATTTTGGTTTTATTTTGGGTTTGGGGGGGGGAGGTTTTCCCATAGCAATGCTCCCTTGTTACATTAGATTGTTCACTGGCCCCTCTGAACCACACCTCCTAGAATATATACCCTTAGATAGTAATTTCTACACTGACTCTGGACTTACCCACTTAATCTGCTTTGGCAAATGGGACACCGGCCAAGGTCACGGAAGCAGAGGCCTGAGAGGGGCTGCACAACAGGGTGTATTGTCTTGGAACACTGCTGCTTCCACCAGGGAAGAAATCTGCTTGTCCTGCTGGAAAGACCATGGGGAGGGAAACCAAGGCACCCCGGCCAACCACTGGCCGTTTGAGTAAGGCCGTCTTGGACCATCCAGCACAGCTGAGCCACCCAATGATGGCAACCACGTGAGTGACCCAGGCAAGATGAGCAGAACTAGGCCGTCCACCCTACAGATCAGAGATCAGCAAGCTACCTATCACCCATGGGCCAAATCTGACCCACCACCTGTTCTTGTAAGTCCCCAAATCTCAGAATAGTTTTTACATTTTTAAATGTAAAAAAAAAAAAAAAAAAGTAGAAAATAATGTTTCTAGGACATGTGAAAATTATTTCAAGTTGGGATTTCAGGGTCCATACATGACACTGCACAGGGAAACGTTCATTTGTGGATATAGTTCATCCATGGCTAGTGCACGGGACAATAGCAAGGCTGAGTGGCTGTGATGGGCAGTGGGTGTGCATCATCCACAAAGCCTAAACTATTTACTCTCTGTCCCTTGACAAAAAAGGTCGTCAGCCCCTGTTTGCAGGCTGCCATTGGACTAACCTTTAAACAAATTTTTATTGTATTCACTCCGAAACTTTTGAAGATTTCTACCTCCTTCCTCAAAGGAGTGAAACTTTGTCAGTCTGACTCCCTTTCCTTAGTCAGATCTCAAGAGTTTGTGATCTAAATTCATTTCCTTTGACACTCTATCAGGGACTCTCCATTCTGGACCAACTGGTCTCCCTGCAGCCCCACGAAGGCATGAACTGGCATGAAACGCCTTCAGCTTGTTGTCTTGCTGCGCAGGCTCTCCCAACCTACTGTGATCTAAGCCTTCCCCCATCCTTCTCTCCGTTCAGGGTTCCCAGCTCCCCAACCAAGAAAGCTACCCTAACTGCTCTGCCAAATGTTTCCCTGGGTGTATTCTATGGAACATCAGACCCAAGGGATATCCTTGGAAAAAGGACCCAACCCTCTCTTGGAGTCACCATGCCCATAGTTAGTATAGTAAAGACTCTGAGAAGTCTGTTTCCCTTTGTTTAACGCAATCTTTCTGGGGTGTTAGCACCCAAGGAATTCATCTTGTGTTCAGAGTGCTGGTTGACCACCGGCATCTAGCACAGTGCCTCGATCACTAGTATGTGCTAGAAGAATGGAAAATGCTACCAGACCACAGAACTAAGGTTGCACACAGAACATACTTTGGAAATGCTACTCAAACTCTTCCTTCTCTCCCTCTGATCTGAGCTGTTCCCTTCCATGTCATCTAGCCCACACCACATAATGCTAATCATATCATCATCATAACTATCATTTATTCAACCCATGCGGGCTGTGCTAGAGATAGCACTAGACCCTTGAAAATGTCCTTTCAGTCCTCATAACCACTGAAGTAGGTAATATTATTCTTTTTTTGCCATTTTGCCAAAAATTAAACCATGGGTCAGAAAATTTAAATCACTAGCCCAAGATAAAGTTAAGCAGAAAAGCTACAATTTAAAACTATATTGGTCTAACTCCAAAGCTCACGGCCTTTCTTCTCTGCCAGAATACATCCTGATAACATGCCACGGCCAGTCCTGTTGGCTGTCCACCCAATATCCCTTCTTGCTTTCTTGCAAGCAGAACCTTGACTGTGTATGGAGTGACAACAGGTCAACCGAGGCAATGGACCACAACCCATCTAAACCACTCACGATGCTGTTCCCGCTTCCCCACCTCCCAGCATTGCAGCTGGGACTACCTATCCGACCAAGTTTTGGCCAATAAGACATACTTAAACATCATCTGAGGGGCGCCTGGGTGGCTCAGTGGGTTAAGCCTCTGCCTTCGGCTCAGGTCATGATCTCAGGGTCCTGGGATTGAGCCCCGCATCGGGCTCTCTGCTCAGTGAGGAGCCTGCTTCCCCCTCCTCTCTGCCTACTTGTGATCTCTCTCATTCTCTGTCAAATAAATAACTAAAATCTTTAAAAAAAAAAAAAACAAAATAAAACATCATCTGTGGGTTAGGTAGCAAGAGGTATTCTGGGGAAGCAAAAAAAAAGACATGAACCCTTTATATCTGCACACTCCTCACCTGGTCCCCCCATCCCTGTCTTGAACCTGGGTGTGATGGCTGAAACTTGCAACCATTAGAAAAAGGCCACTGACAGCTCAAAGAGACGACAGCCCTGGCGTTACTATCTTACTTGAGCCAACTCAAGCAGCCACATCCCTCCAGACTTGATGCTACACAAGGAAAAGAAGCCACTGTTCCCTTGAACACGTGGTTGAATTTTCCATTTCATGCAGTTTGAAAATATTCTTCACAGACCCACATGCTGCCCTCCCGTATCATTTGCTGTTTGGACTTGATCATTATTTCACACCTATACTGTGAGCCTTGTCTCCCTAATCATGCAGGACGCTTCTGGAAGGCTCAGTCCACGCTGTATATTTTTGTTATCATGGGATCATAGGCATGCTACCAAATTTTGCTTATTATCACGGTTTTCCGGGACGTTCCATGTACTGCTTACTTCAATGTTTGTGAGCAGGGAGTTCTCACCATCAAACTGCAGAAATATGTCCTAATCGGTGGGTATTCCTCAGAGTGTCAACGTGAAAACATGCATCGAAACACTTGGACTGTTTCTTAAATGCAGATTCCTGGGCCTTCCCTCTCCCCCCCGCCCCCGCCCCCGACCCCCAGTACCACCTGAATTAGAACCTCTGGGGTTAGAGGCTGAGAAGGCACATTTTTAATAAGTTCCCTTGGGCAGTTTTGATATATAAAATGTGATATACATTTTGATATACAGAAACATTTGGTTGATAAAGAACCTTGGTCCAAAACCTAGGCGAGGTTTGGCAGGATTTGGCTGGACCCGGAGTCACCAGCGCTTCCTCAGTGGCCCCCCCCCCTTGCCCCAGGGGCCCGAGAAGCATAGAGCTGGCATGACTGCTGGAGACCCTTCCCTGCACAGTATGTGTGAAGCGGTTGTGGGTATGCTCTTTGGCATCCTGGGACCAGGAAACTGACAATCAGATGCGCTCCAAGTAATTGCAACCTCTTGCAACTCCATACCCCGGTTTTCAAAGAAAACCACGGTGCAGGAAAGAAGCCACAGAGGCCAGGGTCCACTGTGACCATTGCCATCGTTCCAGAAGCTATCAGAGGATGGGCCATGTTGAGAAGAGTTGAAAACTAAACCAGGGGAACTTACACAGGGATACATAAATGAGCACTTGGGACTCCTGACCCAAAGGACCAGAAGAGGACTCAGGTGGCCCTTTTGGGTTACTTATTTATTTACTGCCTGCCGTTCTGTGAGTTCACTGCTCACACAGAGACAGAAGGCTGGGCCAGGGCATCCCACACTTTTTCTTCCAGCCACAAAGTCCTAGCCTAGACTATTCTCCCAAAACTCCAAGAAAGCAAGTACCTGGTCTCCCAACAGAGTCCCCACTCCTCTGATCCCTCTTGACACGTATTTTATTTCATTTCTTAGGATCATTTTCCCACATGACAGGTGCACACAGACATGTATTCTAGGGGACCAAACAGCATATCACACACACACACACACACACACACTCTCTCTCTCTCTCTCTCTCTCTCTCTCTCTCTCTCCTTTCCAATTGATGACCTTCCAAACAGCCAAAGTTAAAATCATGGAAGGGGGGTGGGGGGAAACAACTTTAAAGTGAATCAGAGAGTGGAACTTATCCAGGCAGGAACGGGGGCACAGGGCTCAAAGATTCAGCAGGGACGGAAGAGTTCGGGCCTTGGAAACTCCTGGAGTGGAAACAGAGGGAACCTCCCAGCACCACACATGCCCACTTCTCCAGAGGGAGAACCCCTTTCCTATGCTCCCAGCCTGCACAGCCACTACCCTCAGCAAATGCCAGCTAATGGGAGTTCCCAAATTTAATCAAGCCATGTGTACAGCTGTTTTGAGGGAGAAGTGAGTGGAACCCTTCAGATGTTTCCAAAAACGTGGATGCCCAGGGATTACGTGCACACCAGACATTTTCTAAAGCTCCTGAAACATTCCTCCTTTGACCAAACTGCCTTGGGAAGAAATAATTTCTGCCATCTTCTTTCTGAGTAACTTTGCATCCAACCCCATCCCCCAAAACTGCTTCAAACTCGCCCTCAAGTTCTGTTGGAGACAATGTTACAACTCGCCAGAGATGACTCCTCCTCCGACCCCTTTCCCCGCGGTCCCACCACGGATTCAAGAGTATTTTCCCACACCGCTTGCGTGTGCGACCCAGGCACATTTTCTCTTATCTTTTTACACGTTTCAGGCCTGCAACAGTTCCCTGCATCAAACGGTTTGATTGGAAACTCAATGGGGATTTTTTTTTTCCCCTCTTTACCCCCTGACATGGATACCACTGAACTAAAACAAAAACAAAAGAACAAAAACAAAATCCAAGGGGCAAAAGCGGGCCAGGGAAGAAGGCTGAGCTCGGAAGAGGTCTATATTTATAGGCAGCCCCATTCTGCGAGCAAAAACCACCTTTGACCACCTGCAGAATGCGCAAGGTCACGTGGGTTCTCTGCAGCGCCTTAATGCCTTACCCAGCACACAAGCCCCCGTGGTATATAAACAAACCCACAAGCGGAAAAAAGAGAGAACTCACTCCTCAGAGGGGAAGCGAATGATAATAACAGCCGCAAGAATAATAATACATAAGGAATCACAATTACTACTACTACTACCACCACCCAGCCAAGCGTAGACGACAGCGGTACAGTAAAGGGACACCCAGGGCAGGCTTTGCAAAGAAGATAAATCACAGAAAACCAAATCGTGTCCACCTTGATACCCTCCCACACCCTCCCGCCCCCCAACAAACAGAATCAAAGGAAAGGGGGGTGGTGGGAAGCAAGGAGAGGGAAGGAAAGATTGCTTCCCCCCCCCCCCCACAGGCAACACCTACCTCCAGGGTCCGGATCTCTTTTTGTGTGAGGTCGTTGGAGGTGGCACATTTGGTCCTAAGCCCTTCCAGGTTGGAGATGCTCAGGTCTATCATGTTTTGGACCAACTCGCACTGCTGTAAGGCTTTTTGCAAACTCAGAGGCTGCTGCTCCTCGCTTTTCGTCATGTTTTCCTCATCCATCGCTTGCTCGGCAAGCCCCCTTCCCCTCCTCCTCCTCCCAGAGAGAAAAAAGGGGGGGCGTAGAGGTAGTCTACCCCCTACGCTCTCCAACCACTGCGACTTCTCAACAATGTCTCATGAAGAAGAAACCCAACATCTCACACAGGGTTGAGGGGGTGGGGTGGGAGGAGGGGACAAGAGCCAAAATTTATTATTTTATTTTGGGGTATCAAGCAGACTCCATTCGAATGTCTCCTCTTTTTGAGTCTCTGGTCCCTGAAAAGGAGAGATGCTGTTTCTCCGAAGCAAACCAGGTGATGTGATGCTGTCTGTACACTTAGGGAGGAGGAGGAGGGGGAGGAGGAGGAGGAAAAAGAGGAGAAGGAGGGGGAGGGAGAGGAGAGGAGAGGAGGAGGCGAAGGAAAACAGCGCTCACTCTTTACACACCGGCTCCGTGAAGGACAAATGTATATATTTTTGGCTGGCTGGCTTTTATGTCAAAAAAAATCTGCTTTGCCCCCCTCCCAATTGCAGTGACAGGGCATTGTCCACCGTTTGGAGTGCTTTAGCGCGTCCTCAAGATGCTGTCTGCATTGCTCCCGCGGCTGCGGCGGCGACTGCGGCTGGCTGCTGTCTCCTCCTCGCGCTGCTGCTGCTGCTGCTGCTGTTGCTGCTGCTGCTGCTGCTGCCGCCGCCGGGCTCCGGGGGTGACGGCTGCTGCATTCGCTCCTGCCTCGCTCCACACCGACATCTTGCCTGTCAATCAAAGGGCGGGGGGGAGCGAGCGCCGGCGAGGGATGGAGAGCGAGCGAGGGACCTGCGGGGAGCGGGTTGGTGGAGCGGCGCCGTGCGCGCAGCCGCCCCGGCCCGGCGCGCCAGGGACCCGCCGGAGGAGGCGGCCGCGGCGCGCGCAAGCTCGCGCACCTGCCCGCGGAGGGGCCGGCCGCCGGCGCGGGCCGGGGCGAGGGGAGGGGAGGGGCGAGGGGAGGGGAGGGGAGAGGGAAGGAGGGGAGAAGGGGAGCGGATGGGGGCGGGATTCGCGGGGATGCGGAGCTCGCGTGGCGGAGCGCAATTACTACCGGGCGTGCGTGCGAGCCGGCGGGCGGGGGCGCGGGGGAGGCGCGCGCGGCGGGGGAGCAGGCGGGGAGTGTGCCCCGGCGCGGGGGCTGGGCGCGGGGGCGGCGGTGGGGGGGGGGGGGGGGGGGCTACTACTACGGCACGCTCTCGCGAGATGAGGCCGGAGTGCTGCTCAGCAGGTGCGCTCCGGCTGGGAGCAGGTGTGCACCCAACTTTCAAACCCTTAGTGC
Organism: Enhydra lutris kenyoni; assembly: GCF_002288905.1. Taxonomy (NCBI): domain Eukaryota; kingdom Metazoa; phylum Chordata; class Mammalia; order Carnivora; family Mustelidae; genus Enhydra; species Enhydra lutris. The sequence goes on from NW_019154130.1 coordinate 12,922,357, forward strand.
GTGCTGGTTAAACGTCAGCGTGAACCTGGGCACGTCCTCTCTGGCTTTCTGGCTCGGGGGTGTGTGTATGTGTGTGCGTGTGTGTGTGCGTGTAAAATGAAAGAAACCTGATCATCTTCCGTGAGCCCTTCGTGTGTGCGTCTGTCTGTCTCTCTGTCTTTCTGTCCGTTTGTCCTTTCTTGTTACTGGAGAAAAATGAAACAAATCTGATAATCTTCCATGAGCTGTAGGCTGCTGCTTCCCAGGGTGCGTGTGTGTGTGTGTGTGTGTGTGTGTGTGTGTGTGTGTGTTCCTTTGTCCTTTCTTGTTACTGGGGCAAAGTAAAACAAACCTGATCATCTTCCATGAGCCTTAGAACGCTGCCCACCCCCCGGAATTGGTACCCCGGCCTGCAGTTACCCAGAGGGGTGGCTTTTCCATTTGGAGGGGGAAAGGGGCTTTGCCTTAATCTGACTGTTATGCCCTAGGTGTCCTGCACTATCTGATCCCCACCTACCTAAAGGACCTTACGCCAGCAAACTGTGGCCCCAGAGCTAAGAATGGTTTTTATATTTTTAAATTGTTGGGGAAAAAAAATCAAAAGATTTTGTGATGTGTGGGAATTATAAGAAATTTTAATTTCAGTGTCCATACACAAAGTTTTATTGGACCACTGCCACCCATTTTTCTATGTCTGTTTACTGCTGTGTTGTCACAGCAAAAGTGAGCAGTTGCAACAGGCACTATATGACTTGTAAAGCCTAAAATATGCATTATATGGCCCTTTCCAGAAAAGTCTGCCCACCCCTGACCAAATCACCAAACATATTCTTGCCTCAGAGTTCTTTGCTTTCTATATCCTCTCTGCCCAGACCACATTTCCCTCAAATTCTCTCCTGGTTGGTTCCTTGTCACTCAGTGTCGACTCAAATGTCATCCCAGAGAGGCTTCGTCTTCCTGATCATCTTAACTATTGGCAATCCCAACACCCACTGCTCAAAGGATGTGTTCAGGATAATTAGCAAAAGGCTCCTCTTTCTCCTGGTGAACAGAGCTCCATGCCAGGCAACTGGGTTTATGGAGCAGAGTGACTCAGAATACATGGTAAAATATGTGTCCCTTAAAGGAAGCCACTTGAAAAGTAAAGAGAACGACAACCAGTGATGGCAAGCTTTTTTTTTTTTTTTTTTAAGACTGTGGGCCATGAGGTTTTACAGCTCATACAGAGCTGAATCAGCATTTTATTTTCTTTTCTTTTTTAAGACTTTACTTATTTATTTGACAGACAGAGATCACAAGTAGGCAGAGAGGCAGGCAGAGAGAGAGAGGAGGAAGCAGGCTCCCCCTGAGCAGAGAGCCCCATGCGGGGATCGATCCCAGGACCCTGAGATCATGACCCGAGCCGAGGCTTTAACCCACAGAGCCACCCAGGTGTCCCTGAATCAGCATTTTCAAAAGCCCTCTGTCGATGAGAAACTCAAGTGAGTTCTCTATGTCCTCAGTCTTTTGAACTAGGAAGTTCATGGATTCCAATTCTCTGATAAAATTCACTTTTCAACTCTTTTCTCCTTCTTTTGCTTTGTGTCTTTTGAACATATTAATCATGGTTATTTTAAAGCCCTGATTTTATTTCAGGGCTTTGGTCACCTGCACACTGTTTCTATAGCCCGTTTTCTATTTGTTTTCAGGGATTTGGTCCTGTCTCTTGGTAGACCTTGTAATTTTTGTTGCATGCCATACAACATCTGTGTATGAAAAATACATACCAAGTCTCTGGGTGATCTCCAGGAGCCCTAGAGAGGGCTCACCCTTTCTCTGCAACCAGATGGCATGGGGACTGAGCATGTTAATCCAGTCAGGGGCTGAGCTGGGTGGAGGCAGGGCTGCCGTTTTTATAAGACTCCTATATAACTCTGGCTCCCACCTCTAAGGCTTTGCCTTTCAGAGATTCCAAATGAGAACTTCAGGTCTTCACTGAGGTCCTTCCTCTGGTCCTGTGCTCTAATCCTGGTAGATGTAGCATGGGAAGAATGCTGGATCCACTGCTTTTCTTCAGGGGCTTTCTGTTTGGCTTCTAGCCTCTTGGCCTGCACTGTTGCAGAATTTGCCAAATATCTTAAGGGGAAAACCACTTTTCTACCCCTCCCATCTCTCTAGGATAGTCCCTAATTTTGTCTCTCCAGCCCTAAGTCACCACCAGAATTCTGCCAGTTTTTCTGGCCCCCAGCAGCAGCATCCTTGCCTGGGAAAAGTCTAGATTTCAAGTGCCCAAATTTGCAAATGCCCCAGGGAAAAAGTGGCTGCAGTTTGTCAGCCCACCTCAACGTTCCAGAATCTTGGCCCCTCTAGTTCTGGTTGCTTCGGCAGCTCTCTGAATGCCTTTAAGTAGGTGATGATGATGATGATGATTTGACTTGGCTTTTCTAGTTGTTCTCAGAGGAAGCAGAAGTTTTAAAAATGGAGGTAGCCCATAGTTCAGAAGTCATCAACAGGCAGGGCTGTACGTAGCACACAAAGGCATTCCGTTTGCCTCCACTTTCTCCATCCAATCACCACCAGCATGTCTTTCCAATTAATTGCAAGCGTGGACAATTGTTACACTCCAGATCCATCCAGCCCCCTTGAAGACCTTCCCTATGTTTGAAAATGCCCACGTTATGAGTCCCATCTCTCCATAAGAGAAACCAAAGCACTCTTCGAGAACCTTCCTTGCAACCAAGTTTCATATGATCTGGACTCTACCATTACACACGTCACATGAGATTAATACTTGGAAGCGAGCGACAAAGAGGAGCCAATCTGATAGTGAGCATGGCATCCAGTGCATGGTGTCGGGCTGTCCTGCCCCTGTGTAAGCATGGGATCTGTGCTGAGAGGCATGGCATGGCATTCATAGGGGCCGTCTGATGGAGCGGTTTGGGCATCACTCCCAGCTGGACAGTCTGAGCCTAGCACTCTCGTCTTCCTGGAGATTCCACCAGCTCTCTTAGACTGCCTTGGCTAACATAACAAAATACCATTGATGGGTGTCTTCCACAACAGAAATTTATTTGTCTCCCAGTTCTGGAGGCTGGAGATAGTGGTGCCGGCATGTTCAGGTTCTGATAAGAGCCCTCTTCCTGGATGTCAGAGGGCGTCTTCTTGCTGTGTCCACACAGCAAGTCCACACAGCTCACATGGTTCCTCTTCTTATAAGGCCATCGCTCTTTTGAATTAGGGCCTCACCCTTTGGCTTCACCTAACCCTCATTACCTCCCAAACATTGTAAAGGTCCATTGAGGGGGTTAGGGCTCGAGCATGTGAATTTGGAGGGGACCCAATTCAGTGCATAATACCCCCGTTAAAGCACTTGTACTTGATCCACCTGGAGTACACTGTGTCCTTTGCAACAAAGAACCCTATATTCTTACCAATAATGTTGACATCAGGAGACACTTCCAAAAATGGATCTGGGAAAACAGGATGATGTGGCCTCATTGGGCAACAACTGGTAGATCTGAGAGATAGCTGTCCCTCTCAGATGGGACACAGGCTCTCGAGTTCACCATGGACCCCACCTAGCCCCCTTCATTCATTGTATCTCCTGCCTGGCCCCTGTTGGCATTTGGTTGCCCCTGGGATAGCGTAAGGCAGTTTGCACCCCAGAGCAACAGAAATCTCATGGATATCAAGGTTGGAGAACAGGAGCTGACGGCTGCACATTGTGCTATGGTTGCTGGGACTTCATTTTGGAAAGTGCTTGGCACTCTGGATGCTACATGTCTCACAGCGCCTTTATCCTTTTTTTTTTTTTTTAAGATTTTATTTACTTATTTGACAGACAGAGATCACAAGCAGGCAGAGAGGCAGGCAGAGGAGGCAGGGGAAGCAGGCTCCCCGTTGAGCAGAGAGCCCGATGCGGGGCTCAATCCCAGGATCCTGGGATCATGACCTGAGCCTAAGGCAGAGGTTTAATCCACTGAGCCACCCAGGCACCCCTCACAGCGCCTTTATCAATAGTGGAAATAAATTCTTCTTACTGGGCTATGAAAGGAGCTGAGCTTGGAAATATCACATCAGACCCCATAGCTCTGAGTTTCAGCTGTAAGAAGAGGCTCATATTAAAAGTCCAGTCCAGTCCGATCAAAACTGTACTCTCATATGCAGTTTAATACCTCTTCCCCACCCCCTCAGCTCTGCTCCACAGGTGGCTCAGGAATCTGCAATGGAGATGAGAGCAGGTGTGTCCTCTCCTGTCCCTTCCCAGCTCACCTTGCTGGAGCATAGGAGCAGGAGAGTAAAAGGAAAAGGGACCCTTCGCTGAGAATGGGTATAGTTCTCTTGGATGTCAGATGCCCCCCACTGCCTGCCTTGGCCTGACAAGTGCTGGTTGCACTGGGAGATCTTTGGAGAACCCTGTCGGGACCTTGTGGGGGCCCAGTGCATTGCTGGGTGACCTCTTGCACACCTCGTTTCCATTCAGACCCTGGGAAGCACCCCCACATTCTTTTTCTGAGGTCCTGGCCAAGTCTTCTTGGGTGAGTCAGGATGACTCAGACCTACACACATACTCTGGCCCCTGGGATATAGGGTGCACCTTTGCCCTCTGCCCTTGCTTCTTGCCCTATTGTCATGGACAGCCCCAGGCAACCTTCAGGTGGCACTGAGGTGCCGGTCACCGCCCCCCCTTGATGCTCCCAGTCTCATGAGTGATTCTGCTTTGAGCTCTCCTTTCCTGGCTCGGAGATCAGAGGGGAGAAGAAAACCACCTACAAAGACCTGTCAGAGAAACGTCCTCTGGATAAAATCTGACCTTGTTTTATATAGGCTGGAAGCTGATGGTTACTGATGGTCAAGGGACCGGTCTGGTCACCTCTTGACAGGAGGCAGTATTGTTATATATTGTTTTCAGCTTTGAAGCTTTAGCTGAAGTTCTGGGTCAACAGGAAAAGTCTCATTCCACATCTCGTTATATTAGCGATAAGCTGTCCCCAATATTTTCTAAGTTGCATGGTGAATAGGGACCCAAATTGGAAAGTAGCACATTAGGAAGTAGCGGGGTGGCCGACGCCCCTAGAACAGGACGAAACTGACACTGACTTCTCCTTGAAGGGCTCGACATACCGCCTTCCCAGGGCATTTCTTTCTTTCTTTCTTTCTTTTTTTTTTTGCTTTTCTTTTTTCTTTTTTCCTTTTTCCTCCTGATTCTTTGCTGGGGGATCAATCTCAGGATGCCAGCCCCCAGGATACAACCAAATCTTCCATAGCTGCGAGAGGACGATTATTGTTCTGTTCTAACTCAGTGATCCCCAAAACATTAATGACTCTTAAAAAAAAAATACCTTTGAGGCGTACCAGCAGAATGCTCCTGTCTTTAACCTTGTGAATTCTTTCCAACATCAGAAAATGGACTTTTTCTAGAGTTCTCCTCCTTTTGGCCTTTTGCCTCTTTGTTTCTTAATTTTCCAGTGCAGGCAAAGCAACAAGATCCCTCTCTTGATGGCAAGATAACTTGAGCTCGCGGTAATGGACAATTTAGTCCGGTGATTTATGCTAGCTTTACAAATTAAGCACTCAACAATGCAGTGAATTTTTCAGAGACAGCACCCTCAGGATGGGAGACGATGTATACTGTGACACCGGCCGACTCCTTAGTGTACATTGAAGGATATCGCTGAAAATTGCAGTAAAGTAAGGCCATTGACCAAACTTGCTCCTTTTTTTTTTTTAAGATTATTTATTTATTTATTTGACAGACAGAGATCACAAGTAGGCAGAGAGGCAGACAGAGAGAGAGGGGGAAGCAGGCTCCCCATGGAGCAGAGAGCCCGATGTGGGGCTCGATCCCAGGACCCCCGGGATCATGACCTGAGCTGAAGGCAGAGGCTCAATCCACTGAGCCACCCAGGCGCCCCCCAAACTTGCTTACTCCTTACACCATCTTGCACTCGGAAGAAATCATCTGCTCTGCTCGGGTACTGGGGGTCACGGCTTGTGGGGCAGATGGAAGCCATGCCTACTGCCCCCAGTCTGGGCCCCTGAAGGAAACAATGCACACGGGCATCCATCTGTGGCAGCCCCGATGACGTTCCAGATTCTTTTGTTTGGTTTCTATTGTAGCCAAATATACATAACATAAAATTTGCCACTGGTGACATTTATTACACTCAGGATTGTGCAACCATCACCACTCTATACTTCCAGAATGTTTTCATCACCCAGAGGAAAGTCCCGTCCACATTTAGCAGTCATTCCACATTTCTGCCTTCTTCGGGCCTCTTGAGACCACTAATCTTTCTCTCTCCAAGGACATTTACCTCTTCTGGATTTTCCGTAGAAGTGGAATCTTACAATATCAGCCTTTCTGTGTCATGCTTCTTTCGCTTAGTGAATGTGTTTGACCTTCATCCATGTTGTAGCATGGATCGGTGCTCTGTTCCTTTTTACAGCTGAGTAATATTCCACTGTATGGAAGACCATATTGATATCTGTCCGTCTGCTGGTGCATATTTAAGTTTTTCCATCTGGCTATTGTGAATAGTGCTGTTCTGGACCTTTTGTACAAGTTGTTCCAACAGTGTCATGCATTCTCTTGGGCATACAAGCATCCCTTGGAGATGGATTTGGTTCCCGACCGCTACGGTAAATATTACAAATGTTGCAATAAAGCCGGTCACGTGGATTTTTTGGTTTCCCCGTGCATATAAGTTATGTTTACAGGGAACTGCTGATATTAAGTGTCATAGCATTTTGTCTTTAAAAAGCAATGTACATACCTTCATTAAAAAATACTTTATGGGGGCGCCTGGGTGGCTCAGTGGGTTAAAGCCTCTGCCTTTGGCTCGGGTCATGATCCCAGGGTCCTGGGATCGAGCCCCACATCGGGCTCTCTGCTCAGCGGGGAGCCTGCTTCCTCCTCTCTCTCTGCCTGTCTCTCTACCTACTTGTGATCTCTATCTGTCAAATGAATAATAAAAAAAAAAATCTTTAAAAAAATCTTTAAAAAAATACTTTATGGGGCGCCTGGGTGGCTCAGTGGGTTAAGCCTCTGCCTTCAGCTCAGGTCATGATCTCGGGGTCCTGGGATCGAGCTCCACATTGGGCTCTCTGCTCAGCGGGGAGCCTGCTTCCCCTTCTCTCTCTGCCTCCCTCTCTGCCTACTTGTGATCTCTGTCTGCCAAATAAATAAATAAATAATATTAAAAAAAAAAAAACTTTATTCCTGGGACGCCTGAGTGGCTCCGTCAGTTAAGCCTCTGCCTCAGTTTCAGCTCAGGTCACGATTTCCTGCGTCATGTGACTGAGTCCACATCTGGATCTGTGCTCAGTAGGGAGCCTGCTTAAAGATTCTCTCCCTCTGGGGCGCCTGGGTGGCTCAGTGGGTTAAAGCCTCTGCCTTCGGCTCAGGTCGTGATCCCAGGGTCCTGGGATGGAGCCCCGAATCGGGGTCTCTGCTCAGCGGGGAGCCTGCTTCCCCCTCTCTCTCTCTGCCTGCCTCTCTGCCTACTTGTGATCTCTGTCTGTCAAATAAGTAAATAAAATCTTTAAAAAATATATATTGAAATATTACAAGAACTTGTAAATTGAAATATTACAAGAACTACCCAAATGTGACTCGGCGACGCAAATTGAGCAAATGTTGTTGGAAAAATGGCACACACAGACTTGCTCAATGCAGGGTTGCCACAAACCTTTGATTTAGAAAAAACACAGTATCTGCAAAGCTCAATAAAGGGAAGAGCAATTAAAGGAGATACGCCTGTATATCCAGGAGCAGGGATGATGGGTCATACGATAATTCAGTTTAACTTTTTGAGAAACTGCCATACTATTTTCTATAGCTGTTTGCACCATTTAACATTCCCCCCAGCAATGTGGGAGGCTTCCAACTTTTCCACATCCTCCCCTCCTGACTCTTCTTGCATCGATAGCATCTCTTGAGAAAACATAGCGATGGGACACCTAGCAAAGTCTGCACGCACACACACATTTCTTTTTTTTTTTTTTAAGATTTTATTTAATTATTTGAGAGAGAGAGAGAGCATGAGAGAGAGCATGAGAGGAGAGAGGTCAGTGGGAGAAGCAGACTCCCTGCTGAGCAGGGAGCCCGATGTGGGACTCGATCCCGGGACTCCGGAATCATGACCCGAGCTGAAGGCAGTTGCCTAACCAACTGAGCCACCCAGGCGCCCCACACACGCATTTCTTGAGTGCCTATCATATACCAGGATGGTGCAATATGAGATTTACATATTAACAAAAAAAGAACAGTGCATTCTTCAGTTTTCTTTTAGTTGGAAGAGATGAAAACCCAAAATGAGCAAAAAAGTGATTCATATAACCAGGAAGTTGAAGGGAGGAAACTCACTGCAGCCTGGCATCGTCCCATTCTGTCCCTGTCCCTCAGTCCTGCTTTCTTCCATGGTGGCTTCCCTTCAAGGCGGCTTTTACCCAGGTCGTGGCTAAGATGGCCACCGAGAGCTTGGCAACCCTATCAGAAGTAGAATTCCTTCCTCCTTATTTCTGATTTAGTTCCAGTTAACTTAAGTTGCAGGACTGATTGTGCACTAACCTGGTTCGGGCCACGTCTTCCTGAGCCAGTTGTATCAACCAAGGGGATGGAATGTGCTGACGGGCCAGGTCTGGGTCGCCGAGGACTGGTATCTACTCCACCCAAAGTGTGTTGTCTGAGATTAGGGGACGGCTGGCGCCCCCAAAGGAGAAGGAGAATGCTATTGTCAGAAGAGGGAATGGATGTTGGGCAGACCAAAGCCTTGACAATATTCCACTATCCTTGAGGGAGTCATGGTCTAATGGGGGAGACCCATGCAAATGCATCCTGTAATTATACGATGCTTCCGGAATAAAGGAGAGGAATCCATTACCCCTTTGCAAGGGAAGGGATTCTGGGAATCTCTGTCGTGGGCATGAGTCTGAAGCTTAGACTAAATAAGGAATAGGAATCCTCCAGGCAACATCAAGGAGGCTTGTGCCAAAGCCCAGCTTCCTGAAGTCACTGCCATTAGAGACAATTGCAAGAAACAGATTTGTCCCAATGATTTTTGAAGTTGGTCAAAAATACTAAAACTATTGGCCTTGCCTTGAGAAGGCTTTTGCTGGTGGATGAGACCACTGCCAGACCTCCCTCTACTGGTTTACTAGATGTGGGGCCTTCCGTGTTAAAACCGGGACAATCCAAGGCAAAGTGGGACAGTTTGGTCCCCCTATTGTTAAGTCCCTGCCCCATGGACACGTATGAGTGGGCTCAGAGTTGGGATTAGTGCTGTGGGGGCAGCTGTTACGTAAAGATGATCCCTCTGTTGAAACAAAACATGCCCACAAAAGTTCACAGCAGCACTATTCACAATAGCCGAAAGGTGGAAACCACCCAACTACCTGTCACCTAATGAGCCGGACAAACAGAGTGTGGCATATCCATACAACGGAATTGTATTCAGCCGTAAATAGGAAGGAAGCACTGAGGCGTGCGGCGATGAACTTGAAAACATTATACAAAGGAAAGAAGCTAGACACAAAAGGCCACAGCCTGTAGGATTACATTGATTGGAAATATTCAGAATAGGCAAATCCACAGAGAGAAAGCAGGGGGGTTGCAAGGGGAGTGGGGGAGGGGATTCATAGGTATGGGTTTTCTGTTTGGGGTAATGAGAAAGTTCTAGAACTAGATAGAGGTAATGGGTGCACAACATAGGAAAGGCTGTTCAACTTTGGGGCCCAGAGTCTCCGCCCCACTCCAGTCTTTGCTCCCCCAGCCTTCTCCTGAGGTCCTCATCTGCTCTACCTGCTCGGTCCCCGTGGCACTACAGGGCAGGACTTCCAGTACTTGCACAGAACAATGAGAAAAGAGGCAGATGCTAAAATATGGAAATCAGGCAATCGATATGGTGATTTCCATTTTCATTCCTCCGGAAATGAGAGGTCAGTGAATTCCGTTTCCCAAAAGTGTTACACGACTTTCCAAAGGGTAAAGAAATTTCCCCTTCATGCAATGTCTGTACATGGGAATCACCTGGGAAACTTTTTTTTTCTTAAATGTTGGTGCCTAGATCCAACCCCCGCCCCAGAGATTCTGATTTATTTGGTCTGGGGCGGCATTGGGATTTTTAAAAGCTCCCCTGGGTAATTCTGTTGTCGAGCCCAAGTTGACACCTACGGCTTTACATCTTCCTTTTCAAGAAGGGCCCCTCTTCTGGCCTCAGACATCACAGAGCAAACGACACACACGTTGAGAATCTTTACAGCTTTTACTTTAAAGTAAGTGTCTTTTGTTGTTGTGGATAGCTACCCCTGCAAACATATGCTACCTTCAGCTGCTCCGAAGTTATCTTGACAGAGACAAAAAAGCATAGGAATTAAATAATCTACATTTTGGTAAGGGACTCCGTGGCTTCCTTATCAACAACAGCATCGAAAGCACCGCATAAAAACCTGAAAGTGAACCCTGCCTTTGTTTCATTGACATGAAGGGCTCCTGCCTATACATAGTGTGCCATAAACTAAGGAAACAGTCTGATAAAGGACACATGCTGCGGTGCCTGGATGGCTCAGTGGGTTAAGCCTCTGCCTTCGGCTCAGGTCATGATCTCAGGGTCCTGGGATTGAGCCCCGCTTCCGGCTCTCTGCTTGGCAGGGAGCCTGCTTCCCCCTCTCTCTCTGCCTGGCTCTCTGCCTACTTGTGATCTCTCTCTCTCTCTCTCTGTCAAATAAATAAATAAAATCTTTAAAAAAAAAATTTAGGGGCTCCTGGGTGGCTCAGTGGGTTAAGCCTTTGCCTACAGCTCAGGTCATGATCTCAGAGTCCTGGGATCAAGCCCCGTATCGCGCTCTCTGCTCAGCTGGGGGCCTGCTTCCCTCCCCTCTCTCAGCCTGCCTCTCTGCCTACTTGTGATCTCTCTCTCTCTCTCTCTGTCAAATAAATAAATAAAATATTTTAAAACTTTTTTTTTTTTTTTAAAGAACACATGCTGTTTACCTGGGCTGGAGTCTTAATGGCTTGTCGCGTGAACCTGTGTGCATTGTTCAAAGTGATCACCACTTTCCAGAGTGCCACCGTGAGGCTGTCGCTGACATCCCAGCCGTGCATTTTCCATGGGCCCCTGCTTGTGAGCTCCTCCACCAGTTTCTCCCAACGGGACGAAAAAGCAGCTGCTGACAGGACAAACAAAACCTGTTCCCTAGTCTGGACATACTGAAGGTGTGCTACCTTCCCTGGCCCACGCCGTTCCCACATTCCGCGGTGCCCGGGCCAGAGAAGAAGCCCACGCCTGCCCGGCCAGCTCACGCCGCGGGCCATGCCTCGTGCACCTGCTCCGCACACCATACCACAGCTGGCCAGCTGCATCTCGTAGCCCAGGGTCGGCCCGAGTTCTAGCACCCATCGGTGACTTCAGGTGGGGGGGTTGGGGGGGGGGAGGGAAAAGAAAAAGAAGAAAGAAATGCATGTGATAAATGACCAAAATTGCCCGCATTGTCCTGGACGAGCCTCAAATCCTCCACAATTCGATTGCCTTCTGGAAGTACAGACCCTGAGTTCATTGAGCCTCTTTTTGTATTTCAGTCTGAACACGGGAGCTGATGGCCCTTTAGAAGTCTCCTCTGTGATTTCTCGACTTTCCTTTTCTTTGAAGAAATGGGGAAAAAATGAGAAATACTGAGTGGGGGAGATCATAGGTTTTCCCCTGTCTTGGGCTTTTGTGCACAGAATCAGATAAATCAGTACCAGTTTAGTCTACCTGGTAAATTGAGAACGCGTTTTATTTTTGTCATAGAAAGTACAAATGTTGGCTTTTAGTTTTGAAAGACAGGCCTAGTCCACGGTTTCCACTGAGCGGGAAGGTTACAGACCTCGGACCAGGGACACTCACCTAGTCCGTATTCTTGTATTCATTTAACTCAATGATCAATTAATTTCTGATTATAAGCAAAGAGTCTGATCTCCTGATAGGACAACAGGAATCTGCAGAATTGGAGGGGGGTGAGGGACCTTCATTGTCACACATAGAGGCGGGTCCAGAGGAGGGAACTGACCACTGCAGGGAAGAATGTTGGCTCTGAGCATGAGCGGATGGTCAGGTTCAAATCCCAACTTTGCCACCTCCCAGCCCTATGACCTTAGGCAAGTGATTTCACCTCTCTGTGTCCGGGTTTCCCCACCCATAAAATGAAGGTAATAGTATCTGCCTCCTCAGATTGTGCTGAGGATGAAATGACTCAATGCGTGTGAAGTGCCTAGAACACCGCCTGAAAATTAGATGTGACCGCTTCTGCCCTGGAAACCAAACCCACTGGAGTCACACAAAGGCAGAAGCACACTGTGTCCTGCCAGACTCAGAGGCATGTGGCATTCTTCCTTATTTATTTCCAAAAAATCTATAGTTTGGGTTCCTGGGTGGCTCAGTGTGTTAAACGGGGTATCTTGGTTTCCACCCAGGTCACGACCTCAGGATCCTGAGATCGAGCCCCGCGTGGGGTTCTGTGCTCAGTGGGGAGTCTGCTTCAAGACTCTCTCTCTCCCTCTGCCCCCCAAAAACAAACAAATAAATCTTTTTTTTTTCTGATATTGGGTTAAAACGGGGAGATCCAATTCAGAATTTCTGCAAGTGCCATGTGCTGACTAGTTCGCATCAGAACCACTTGGGTTGCTTAATCAAAATTACAAAGCCCAGGTCCTGTCTCAGACCTACAGACGCTCTTTGGGGTTCAAGGCCTGGGTATCTGAATTCTTTTTTTTTTTTTTTTTTTGTTTTTTTTTTTTTTTTTTTTTTTATTTATCAGAGAGAGAGAGGGAGAGAGCGAGCACAGGCAGACAGAATGGCAGGGAGAAGCAGGCTCCCGGCCAAGCAAGGAGCCCGATGTGGGACTCGATCCCAGAACGCGGGGATCATGACCCGAGCCGAAGGCAGCTGCTCAACCAACTGAGCCACCCAGGCGCCCCTGGGTATCTGAATTCTTAACAAACATCTCATGTGATATAATGTACCCTCGAGTCAGGAAAGTATGATTAGCATCAACAAACAGGGATACCCGTGGAGCCTAGAGCTTGCTCTTATGAATCTAGGAAAGCAGTGTCTGTCAAACACTGTTCAAGCGTTACCTTTATTCACAATTTTGCCCAGTTATTGGATAACTGGTAACAGCGTATGCCTACAATTTTCTGTTACGTGACTCACTATTTTTACGAAAGCAAATTCATTTTAAAGGGGAAATTTATTTCATTAGTGCAAATGAGAAACAGACATCTTGTCATAACTAGATGATAACCGCAAGAGTAAATATCATTTTTTAAAATAATGTCATTAAATTCTACCTAGACACTGTTACTGGCTGGAGCTCTGAAATCTGCTGCAGTATTTGTTAAATGGGAAGAAATCAGCAAGCACCAGAGAGGTGTTCCAGACCTGGAAGCACCGCATACAGACTTTCTCCTTGATAACATGATTGAGAGGGACTCAAAGGAGAGTAACTTCCTCACCGGGTGATTCAGTGCCGTTGAACGTTGTGTCTAAGCACTACCTAAAGTCATTTCCTAGTGAGTCATGGCGCACTTGGTGCAGAACTCCAATAAAGCCTTCTCCTGAAGTCTACCGACTCTGGATTTGCAAGACTAAGAACAGGGGCGCCTGGGTGGCTCAGTGGGTTAAAGCCTCTGCCTTCGGCTCAGGTCATGATCTCAGGGTCCTGGGATGGAGCCCCACAGAGGGCTCTCTGCTCAGCAGGGAGCCTGCCTCCCCACCTCTCTCTCTGCCTGCCTCTCTGCCTACTTGTGATCTCTGTCTGTCAAATAAATAAATAAAATCTTAAAAAAAAAAAAAAAAAGAGTAAGAACAAAAACAAACACAATGGCCCAGGCTACTTGAAACACCAGTAAGCATGGTACGTGCGGTCCGTGAGTCTCCAGGACCTCCCTCAGATGTCCCTCTCAAAGGGTGAGGGTGTCACAGATTTGGATTGGGATCCAGCGACCCACTGCCTGTGGTTTGTGACCCTGGGCAAGTCTCCAGAAACTGTCCTTTCTACAACATAAAATGACATGATACTTGCTCAAGCTAAGATGAAATCAAATGGTGTTTGAAAAGCCTTAATGCAGAGGATGACGCATGGTTGCTGTTCAATAAATGGTAGCTTTCAGAAATTACCAAGACTTCATATTTTTAACCATTTTTGATAGAACTCTTTAAAGAACGCTCTTCTATTTCCTAAATACAGTGAAACTTGATGACTCAAGGCTATCATTTTGAATGTCTCTGCAGTCATTTTATTGTCACTGGATGCATTTCTAACACCTTCCCATATTCACCTCTTTGTCTGGGCATTCCACATGTGCAGTGGGCTGATAACCAAGCCAAAAGTCCACCAGTAGAGAACGGATTAAAACACAGCAAAATTACATGGGTAGCCAATCAAAGTGCAAAAAGATACTCTAACAGTCATCAGAAAAATACTGAGATGCCCAGGTGGCTCAGTCAGTTAAGCAGCTGCACGCAGCTCAGGTCATGATCTCAGGTCCTAGGATCAAGTCTGCTTCTCCCTCTCCCTTTGCCAATCCCGCCCCCACCACTCAGGCTCACTCGCACTCTCTCTCCCTTTCTCAAATAAATTTAAAAAAAAGAAAGAAAAATACAAATTCACACATTGAGGTATTTCTGGTCCATCAACATCACAAATATTAAAGAGAGCAATATTATCCAAGATCAAGGAGAGAATAGCAGATAAGTACTTTCATACTCTAATGAGTGGTAGTATAAGTGGGTACAACTCTTTGGCGGGGCATTTACTCTTTGACCTAGCAATTCTATTTCTAAAAATCTATGCAACAGGGGCGCCTGGGTGGCTCAGTTGGTTAAGCGTCTGCCTTTGGCTCAGGTCATGATGCCAGGGTCCTGGGATTGACTAAGCCAGCCAGGCACCCTTACCACAATTTAAAAAAAAAAGAATGTAGAGCTAAGCCAACAATTGTCACTTTTGAGTAGAACTTTGATGCCCTGGTGACTTTTTTCTGTTTATTTCAGGTTCAAGATTATGTGTAATAGGGGGACAGGGGATATCACCAATCTTGTCTCAAAATAACCAGAATGTTCCTGAGTTTTTTCATTGTTTCTCTTATTCGTTTTCATTCCCATCAAAATACTAACAGAAAACTGCTAATGTTTATTGAGTAATTAGTAATTAAACATTTAGGTATTATGATACAAATGCTCTTCATAAAATAGACAGATTATGAAGATTCAATAAGGTAATATGTACAGGGGCGCCTGGGTGGCTCAGTGGGTTAAAGCCTCTGCCTTCGACTCAGGTCATGATCTCAGGGTCCTGGGATCGAGCCCTACATCAGGCTCTCAGCTTGGCAGGGAGCCTGCTTCTCTCGCTCTCTCTGCCTGGCTCTCTGCCTACTTGTGATCTCTCTCTCTCTCTGTAAAATAAATAAATAACATCTTTAAAAAAAAAGATAATATGTACAAAGTGCATAGGTTCCTTAGTTGTTATTTTTGTTATTTTTATCTCATTTAATTATGAAATCATTCTTATGACATAGGTATTATTGATATCCCTTCTGTATAGTCAAGAAAAATCAAGGTTCAAGAAGTTAAATAATTTATCCAAGATCACATAGCACATAGCAGTGTTGAAGATAAAAAGCAGTTTGAGACTCCAAAGTCTGTGTGCTTTACCACTAGGCTGAGAACACTTTGTCAAGTCTTCAATTTCATGGGATGATTCTAACTGTTCCTAAAAGTGCACCAAAGCAAATTTTAATTTTTTAATTAATGTTTTAAATTTCAATATATCATTTACTCATTATTATAATCAAATACAGTATATACTACCATCTTCAAAGTATTTAATGATTTATTCTAAAGAATATAGTTGAAAAGCACATGGTTTAAAGGACCCCCCTATCCTACCCTTCCCCTATCTCAGCTTTCATGTCCTCTTCCCCAGAGGCAACCACCCTCAGACCATATAGTTTTTCCCCTGGTACTTATCACCGTCCTTCTAGATAGGAAACTAATACTACAATTACTTGATATATCAGTTTTAGAATGCCTATTGATTCATTTCTCGCACATTAACACCACTCCTTATTTACCCTCCTCCTATCTCTCCAACATCATTATACAGCCATTTGGGAGTAGAAATGTTTATATTACGACCATATAAATTTTGTTTTCTACCAAACCAAGTAAGATGAACTATGACCATGTTTCCTTTCTTATAAAACCCTTTGTTTTTTCCCTAGAGTTAATAATTGACTTGGTTTTTAATTTTTCCAAGTATTGTTTCTAAGTTATTTTTCAAGAGCTCCAACATCTCTGCTATAGGCCTATCAACAATATTTTCTACATTCTAAGAACCAGTTTCATGTTTTTCCTGGGGATCTCCTCTCAGAGTCTGTTTTCTTGCTCCAATCAAGACAAGTTGTTCTCTAGGGCCTACTGCACAGCTGTCATTTTGAATCATCTCTTTGCCATTGTCCTCTGAATTTCCTTTGCCTATTGCCCATTGTGAATCTACTCTTCCTTTGAGTATTGTCTCACTCTTTCTTATTTTACTCTCATTTTGTTAGAGTACATTAGCAAAAGCTTATTGAAAGAGGGCAAATGGAAAGTAGTTTTTTTAAGTCCCTTCATGCCTGAAAATATTTTTTTGAAACAGAAGGCTTTTATGTTTATTTTTTTAAACTATTTTTATTAACATATAGTGTATTATTTGAAAATATTTTTTTTTCTGATGTTACTCTCCAGTGATAGTTTGGTTAGATATAGAATTCTAGATTGGAAAGCTGGTGACTGCTCTCTCCTCAGGTATGGCACATCTATAACTAACCCATACATTTTTTTATTCCTTAATTTTTTTAAAAAGATTTTTTTTTTAAGTAATCTCTATACCCAACATGGGGCTTGAACTTACAACTCAAAATCAAGAGTTGTGTGCTCTACTGATGGAGCCAACCGAGAGCCCCAACATTTTTTTGTCAGATTCTATGCCCAGTGGGGGGCTTAAACTCATGACTCCAAGATCAAGAGCTACATGCTCTATGGACAGAGCCAGCCAGGTGCCCCTCCTTAATATTGTTTTAGTAAAGTTTTTGGAAAAGGCAAAGACAAATGTACAGTATTTAGCCTTTCGTGTTTAACTGTAAATCCCTCCAACAACCTTTTTGTCTCCCAATATTTGTTGAAATCTCTTATCCACTATTGTCTCTCCTCCCATTCTCTTTGTCCTGGTGAGTTAGTATATTCTCATCCTTTTATTGCGTTTTAGCCAGATTTGGGGAGGAAAAGAAAATAAAGGTGCCTCCCAATATGCTGGTTTTAATTGGAAATTCCACAATGACTTATTAAATAACACTTAAATGTCTTGAACCATATCATAAAATATTCATGCATATGAACAGAGGTGAGGTCTCCAAAGGATGAATTTTGTACCCTCTTTTCTCTTTGTCTGAGGAAAGAAGACCACCTTTATACTCTCCTGTGAGGGCTATACTCCTCAGCTTAACTTGGCTAACACCTAAACAAGGGAAATTGCTTCCTATGCACATAAAATTACAAATGCAATTAGACTTGGTTTTCCTATTTATAGACAAAGCTTTAAAAAACATTATGAACAAAAAACATTATAAACAAAGCTTTAAAAAATAAGCAGGATATGTGGTCCCTGCTCTAAATCAGATTTTTGCTTTTATTTCTATTTTAGTTTATTTTTAAGAAAGGGATAGAAGAGTAGTGAAATGCATTTGTGAAAGGATTATGGATAAAATACCAGTATTCTGTATTTTTATTTATTTACTTATCTATTTACTTTTAAGATTTATTTATTTATTTGAGAGAGAAAGAGAGGTACAAGGGGGTGGGTAAGAAGCAGAGGGAGAGAATCTTCAAGCGGACTCCCTGCTGAGCACAGAGCCTGACACAGGGCCCGATCCCACAACCCATGAGGCCACAACCTGAGCTGAAACTGAGAGTCTGGATGCTTAACCAACCGAGTCGCCTAGGTGCCCCTAGTAGTCTCTATTTTTAAAGAAATTTAAGAGTTTAAAAAAAAAAAAAAAACAACAACCCAGACAGTTAAATAGTGGTCTACAATCTCAAAGGCACTGTCCTTCACTCTCAGATGGGTTTCTGCTACAGGTGGATTTTTCTGGAAGAATATGGAAACAGAGTTTGAAGAACAAGAGTTAGCATTCAACATCTGTGAAAAGAAGCAGGAGGAAGGGGCGCCTGGGTGGTTTAGTGGGTTAGACCTCTGCCTTCAGCTCAGGTCATGGCCCCAGGGTCCTGGGATCGAGCCCTGCGTCAGGCTCTCTGCTCGACAGGGAGCCTGCTTCCCTTCCTCTCTCTCTCTGCCTGCCTCTCTGCCTGCTTGCGATCTCTGTCTGTCAAATAAATAAATAAAATCTTAAAAAGAAGAAGAAGATGAAGCAGGAGGAAGCTTGTGAGATAATAGAACATATACATGAGAGTCTCTCGCTCAGTTCCTGACACAGGGCTCCTGAAACCCTTGTTATTTCCTAAGTGATAAGAGCTCTTGGAGCATTTTTTGATCTAATCAGGCGACTCTGGCCTGCCGGATGGGCTCCTGGATGGGTGCTGGTCACTAGAAAGACCAAGCCAGGATTAGAAGCTTGGAATTTTCAGCCCCACCTTCTATTCTCTAGAGAGGGCAGAGGGGCTGGAAATGGGAGTTAATAATTGGTCATGCATGAGGAAGCTTCCATAAAATCCCAATACTCTGAGGTCTGGAGAGCTTCCAGGCTGGAGAACACATTGACACACAACTTCCTGAGGACAGAAGGTCCTACACTCAGGACACTTCTAGACCCCACCTTATGCATCTCTTCAGCTGACTTGTCCATCTGTATCCTTTATCGTGTCCTTTCATAAGCTGGTAAATATAAGTAGCTCTTTCCCTGAGTTTTGTGAGATGTTCCGGCAAATTAATTGAACCTGAGAAGGGGATTGTGGGAACTCTGATTTATAGCTAATCAGTGAGAAGTACAGGTGATGAGCTAGACTTGCAACAGGCATCTGAAGTGGGAGTTGAGGGGACAGTCTTGTGGGACCGAGCCCTGAACTTGTGGGATCTGATGCTATCTGCAGATAGTGTCAGAACGGAGTTGAATTGTAGGACACCCAGCTCGTGTTGCAGAATTGCTTGGCGCAGGGAAAACCCCCACATCTCTGGTGTGAGAAGTGTCGTGAGTGTGGCAGTCCTGCGAGAGTCAATGAGACACACTGGAGGGAGAACTGGTTTTTTTCTAAACAAAGCAGAACGGGGCAGAGAGAAAGGCCCAACTGTGACATGCACCCAATAACGCCCCTGCCAAAACCACGGGTTGGTGGGAGTTGGGCCAAAGTAACAGGTTCCTGTAGCCCCATCCTGACTCTTGCTTCCCACAGTCACTCAGTATGAAGTGCCCCAGAAAGGACGTGACCTTGGATGAACAACTCTCCACAGCTGTGGCTTGAAGCCCAAGGAGCTGGGAGCAGAGCTCATCTCTTGACTGTACTCCCAGCAATGGGAAAGCAAGTCTTTGCTTGAATAGGATCTGAGCAGCCCCTTTCTTTGTCCACCATTACTGTCTGAGTCTCCTCTCCTATGGCTGCTATAATAAATTAGCATAAACACGGTGACTCAAAGCAACACAAATTTATGATCTTACAATTATGGAGGTCAGGAGTCCAAAATCATCTTGTTGGGCTAAAGTCAAGGTGTTGGGTCCAGAGGAGAATCCACTGCTTTGCCTTTCCCCTCCTCAAAAGACTGTTCATTATTCCTGGCTCATGACCCCCAGCCAGCAACACATTACTCCAACCTCTGCTTCCACTGTCACACTTTCACTATTCCCCTGCCTCCCTCTTTCCCGTATAAAGACTCTTGTGATGACACAGGGCCCACTAGGATAATCTAGGATAATCTCTGCATCTCAAGATCCTTAACTTAATCCCATCTGCAAAGTCCCTTTTGCTCTGTGAGGTACCATATTCACAGGTTCCAGGGATTAGGGTATGGATATCTTTGGGGACATCATTCTGACTACCAAAATTACCAAAGAGACATTCTAGAGTAGCTGGTTAAGAGTAGCACCAACCAGATACCCTAGTTTGATCCCTACATTTGTCTACAATAATATCTCATGTAAATCCAGAGATTCCTCTGACTCAAGTACTATGCTAAGTGCCTCATGTGAATATCTCACTTATTTCTCTCCACAGTTCTGAGGTAGGTACTATCATTATAATCTTTATTTTGCAGATGAGGAAGTGGAGGCCCATTGAGGTTAAGCTATTTGTTTTTGGTCAAACCACTAGTAAGTGGAAGAACCCTGATTTAAACTCTGGTCTGCCTGACTCCAAAGCTGGTACCCTTAGACCATGTCTTTCTAACCCTCCTTTGCTTGTTGCTAAGATTAGGTCTTTAAGCTGCTCAACACAACCACCTCCCCTCACCCTACATGCCAGCTCAGGGTGGCACACGACAAAGGCTCAAATAAATACTTGTTGGATTGAATTCCCCCAAATTTAATCTCTTGCCAGTTTCCACACAACCATTAGGGTATTCTCCAATTCCCATATTCTTATTCTCACATCCAATAAACTTTTATTGGGCATTTATGTGCCAGGCACTGGAGAAATTCAAAGATGAATAAAACATGTGGCTCATTTCCAGGGAGCTCACTTTCCAGTGAGGGAGTCATGATTTTGACCTTAGAATAATTTTTTATTTCCCTCCCTTTCCATCCCTTTGGACCATCAGCAATGAATTTGAAAACAGGAAGCATCATTATTATTGTTTTTGGACAATTATCTACAACAGGAATCTGAAGAACAAGAAGAGGAAGCTGGAAGCTCTTTGGGGCTTTTTTTCATATTAATATATATTAACTGTGCACACACACATATGTAGGGGTGATTTTAGGTTTTGTATCCATTTTTTAAAAATGGAAGCGTGTTCTATATATATTCCTATGCTTGTCTTTCCACTTAGGAATGCACAGTAGGGTGCATTTCCAAACTTGCTTCCTACTAAATGTTTTGTTCCCTTATTGACACTCATCAAAAATAGTTTCAAGTGTTTTCCCCCAAAACTTACAGGACTTTTGTTTTGGTTACAACACCCTTGAAGAGTGACAAGTCTACCTTGTACTAAACTATCTGGCACTCCATCCCCAGAATGGTCTTTCCAAAGCCTAAATTTGCCGGTCTCTTCTCTCCAAAATTTCCCCATTGCCTGCAGGATAAACTCAAATCTGCTCTGGTTGGCCTAGCAGACAAGGATTTTCAGAATCTGGCCCCTAGAGCTATTCTGCCTCGCATGGTGGTCCTACACATACAAACCAGGCCCCCCACTGGCTTTCTGTACTCTGCCGTAGTGGTCTTCTTGCAGGTTCTGAACTGCACCAGCCTACCTTGAATCCAGGCCTTCCAACATCTCTCTTCTCTGCCTGGACAGCATTCTCTCCTTCCTCCATCAGGGTAAATTCCAATCACTCTTTGAGTCTCTGCTGAAGCCTCACTTCCTTAAGGTTTTCTTAGGCCCTTCTCAGCCTGCATCTTTCTTTTCTTTCCTTCATCCTGGGTACATACGTTATGCTAGAATTTAACTGCAAGTCTGTTTTGCCTGCAATTATCTCTGCCCCACTGGAAGGTCTGTCTTCTTCACCTGCTGAACAACCCCCCCCATGCCCCCATTCCAGGCACCACACAGTTGGTGGCACATTGCAGGTGTTGATAAATGTTTGCTAAACGAGTGATAATGAATGACTCATGGGGAAATTTTACTGCTTCTGGTTAATATACAATGCGTAGGTGCAGTCTCATGTTGAATATTTGGTTCCACTGATAATGATAAAGAGAAAAAATCACCAAGATGAAGACATCCTAGTTTCTTTTTCAAAAGCACTTCATCTATTTTAAGGGTTGTTCTTTTCTTGTGTTTATTCATTTGTAGCTTTAATCATTGTGAACCAATTTATTTTAAATGGGTCTTTAAGAAACCAGTTATCCAAAGCATTTGGGATCTGATCTTGTGGTTTGTTGTTTCTGTTGACTCTTGCTCATGGTGGATTGTTTCCTTGTGTGTTTTGTAATTTCGAACACAGAGATTTTTATTTGTGGGAATCCAGGACATCTAGACTGAAGGCTTGCATTTAAGAGTTTGCTTAGCTCATTTCTTGGCTTAAGGGTTTCCCAAAGTAAATTTGAACCCTGAACCTTACATGAGTAGAGTCCTACTGTGAACAATTCTAAGGGGGTTTTTCTTTCCCACTCAAGGTCCAGAGTAAAAGAAATAGGCTTCCTTGTTATCTCCCTGTGTTGGCTGGATGAATTTTTCTAGTCCTTCCACCCTTTCCCCTAAGGGTATAGCTCTTTGAGGGTCTTTGAGTGGAGGCCACAGTGCCCTTCCCCCAAAGTTCTGTCCCCTGTCCTTTGGGACTTTTACAACTGAAACCCCTCCCTTGCTCCATGCAGATAAACCCTACCAGTTTAGTTTTCACCATCTGTTTTTCTGACTCCTTGAGATTATTCCTGTTTTCTGGTGGTGTTATATTTTATCCAGCATTATCTAGATGACTATTAACTGGGGAAAGTTTTTACATTATCTAGTCCAAAATAATGCCCCAAAATGGAAACCCAGTAGACTAGTTTATAGACCTTGCCCTCCATCTGTGAGCATGAGTCTGTTTTTTTTTTAAGTCACGTTGTTCTCCTGTTATTTTCTGTATATTTACCACTCTTCTCCTATTCTCTCCCTACTTTTACAACAGTTACATTACAGAACAAAATGCCTTATGCTAATAATGTCTCATGTATAAACTAGACTTTTCTTCCCTTAGTATTTGGCTCCTATTACTGGTTCTTTTTCACCTCCTTTTCTAACTATCCTTTTATGTAATTTTCTAGTGAACAGACACCAAATATAGCTAGTATCTGATCCATATGTCACCTGCTAATTTAAATGTTCTTTTCTTAAAAAAAAAATCTATCCTAATTTTGCAGATAAAAAAAAAAATCCTGAGGTCGACAAAACTGCTAGCAATGTTTCCATACATACCATTGTCAAAACGCTGGCAAATTTGGTAACATGAGGTGGCCAAGTTTAAAAAATTCAGTACTAGTACTGCAAGACATATTTATAATTTGAATAAAAATTCTAACTTGCTTAAAACATGGTCTAGGCCTAGATAAATTTTGTTTGGTCTTAGGTCTAGGAATACATGTGACACAAGTATTTCTACTGATATGCAAGTACATCAAGTGTACTTTATACAGATAATATTTGCCCCGGAGTGCTTCACAGAGGGTCTGGTTTGTAAGGCTGTTCCTCCTTACTCATAGCTTCCTTGGAATTTCTCATTTACATAACAACCAAGTAAAAATGAGATGAGTATTGAAGAAACTACTTTTGTCATTGTTCTAGTCAAGGTTACACATTAGCTGACTTATATATAAATCACTCTCCGTGACAGAAATATCAGCAACTGAGATAGTCTATAAGCGTAGCCACAAAACTTTTTCAAAAGGACTTCTAAAAAACTCCCTTAGTTATGACAGCTTTGGTTAATGAATATTCTACTTGTCTCTTCCTTTCAACCTCCAAAATGTTTTAAGAGTTGGTAAATCCCAATTTTAAAAACTTGAGAAAATTGTCGCTGTGATGGTCCCCATTGCTCCTGCGTAACAGACCACAGCTAAATGTAATGGATTAATATAACAATCATTTTATTTGCTCGTGAATCTGCAGGAACTAGGGCAGGGCTCAAAGGGACAGTTCATCTGTGTTTCACATGGTGTTAGCTGAGGTGGCTTCGTGTGGGGCTGGAGATTCCAAGATGGCCTCACTCGTAGGGCTTCCGCTGGAAAGGCTTGAACAATTGAGGACTGCATAGGACAGCTGGGCCTCCTTCCTTGTGGTGTTAGCTGGACTCCCTTATGTCTCTGGGGCTCTCTGCTGTCACCTGAGTTCCTGGAGTCCCCTTTCTCCAACAGAAAAGCCTTGACTTCTTGACACGGCAGATGGTATTCCCTCTAGCTAACGTGTAAACTTCCAGGCCTCAGCTTGAAAGTTCTGGAACAGCACTGCCGCCAAGTTCTCTTGGTAAAAGCAAGTCAAAGAACAGCCTCCAAGGAGTGAGGAAAAAGACTCCAGCTCTTGGGAGGGAAGATGCGTGCACCCCCTAGGGATGGGAGAAATGGGCAGCAACCATCTTTGCAGACAATCTACCATGGTTACTTTATTAATGTATTTATAAATAACTGGCACCCATTCTGTTTAGAAAGTTGAAACAAATCAAAGGAGAAGTTTATCAACTATAGCTTAGTATCAGTATTGAGACAGTTTATAGTAGTTGGGACTAAAGGCGTCAAGGTATTTTCCCAATATAAATAACCTTAGGGCAGGGCTTGAATGTCACTATTCTTTTTCGGCACTTACAATTTCAAGTAAGAAGGTCTTGCTTGGTTAAAACAGTAAAGCTTAAGCTAAAGTCACCTAGTCCTTAAGATCTGGGGGGATCTTTAGTTCATTGCCTCCGTGTGTGTCTTCTCCCTGGTGGTCACATTGGAGGGGTACAGGGAGACATGAATAAATGCTGTTGTTTTCTTGTTCTCATAACACCATATTGCAGGCTTGGACCAACTTTCTAATCCCACTAATTGTT
Organism: Enhydra lutris kenyoni; assembly: GCF_002288905.1. NCBI lineage: Eukaryota > Metazoa > Chordata > Mammalia > Carnivora > Mustelidae > Enhydra > Enhydra lutris. The sequence continues at coordinate 12,946,997 of NW_019154130.1, forward strand.
TTTTAAAGAAATAACACGATTTTGATTTTGCAAATTTTATCACACCAAGTTCTTCACAATCGGGTACACCAAGATCTTACCATTGAAACCCTTCCTGGTGCTAAGCAGATGGATAATTTTGAAATATGTACGTATGGAATTAAGTTCCATGACTATCCAAACACACCAACTATTTCCATGGCATTTGGAATTATGCAATGGAAAACGTTTCCAGTGATGCCTTTTTATGTGTTAATTTTGCAAAATTTATTCTCAATTATAATTTCAAATCACCTGAACAACAGAAGAAAATTAGAAGCCATATCAAAACCAAGAACTTATTTGAATTTAGCATTAAGAAAACATCTTAATTAATTGGCACAAACTGAAGATAACCCATATTTAACAAGCCAGTTCTGGTTGACATTTGCCAAAATATGACATACTGAATATGTTGTTTTTGTCCAATATCCCTTAAAAATTTAAGAAAAAAATTAAAGCATAGGGTACAAAATAATTTACTCCCATGAGATTCAGGAAACTTTAGTTAGATACTCTTTAAGAAGGAAATTTGCTTTCGTTAATTTTTTAAAAATCTGTACTTTGAATGACCTTTAAATTTTAAGACTTTTTCAAGACACAATTGTCCAATCTTCATACTGATGAACATGCCAGATAATTTAATTTCCTGCACATCTGCCAAGTATCTTCAGATTGGAATAAGACTGAATTCTAAGGTAACTCCTTTAAAAAAAAATACACTTTCTCTTAAGTTGAAAGAATTTTTAAAAGTATATTTTGAACATCTATCTCTTTGAAACACTTAAAATATCTTCGAGTTTAAAAATTCTTCACATTGACTTGGGACAGCCTTGGCTCTTCAATTTTCAGTACTATTGTCTTGTTTTACTTTTCAGTATTGCATTATTTAAAATAAGTGTATTTTTAAAAATCACATTGCCATTGAACTTGGGCCAGATGCTTTGAAAGAGTGAGTTTAGGGGGGTTGGGGGAACAGGAAAAAAATGTCTATAAATAGTTCTTTCTGTAGCATCTACTGTATAATAAAGTGTTGTGTAACTCTGCCATGCAATGTAAATAATGATAGTAATTTGCATTTTCTTATTACTATTCATCCTGGAATTGAATCTGCAGTCTTTTGCCAATATTAAGGTCTATTTCTTACTTCACTACATCCCCAGGGTCCCTGCTATGATGAGAGAGGGGAGAGAAACGGTCCCTTTGTTTTGCACGCAGATTGTACAACAGGTAACACACCAAATGCTTTTTGCCTTGCAATTCTGTTCCATAGACCCAAAGGCAGTGTGGTCCATGCCTGGACCAGTACCGAACAGGGCCAGGATAGTGGAACTACATTTCCATCCCTTCCTTATTAACACCTTTTCCTCTTTTTCAATTAAGATGGTCCCAGAGTCTAGTCCAGGGCAATGATGCTGGGCTCAAACTAGAGGGAAACAGGGAAGACTCCAGAAGAAGAAATATTTTTAAAATTTCACCAGCCCAGAGGACCTATTATTATTAGTGTGACAGTATAATGTGACAGAGAAATTAATGGACTTACTTTCCACTGTGGACTCATCACCAAAAACTAAGGGTTGTTGTTTTTGTTTTGTTTTTTTTCCTTTTCCCCAAGCAATTAAGCCTCAGAGTCCCGGAGCATTGGGTTTGCCTGGCTCAGGGGAGCTTAGACACCTAGGAACTTTTGGACTTGGAGTTGAATTATCAAAATGCGAAGCCCCTAGCAGGGAGGAGGTTGGGAGTGTTATGTGAGAGGCCAGTGGTCCCGCTCCCTGAAGAATTCCATACTTAGCGATGCAGAACAGTGGTGAGGAACAAGGTGGTGGGAGAGAGATACATTATGTGGTATCTGGGGCTTCTCAGCTGAAATCTGCACACCAGCTGCTTGGAGACCTTGTTAAAATGCAATTCTGATTGAGGAGTCCTGGAGTGGGTCCAGAGATTCTGCATTTCTAACAAGCTCCTAAGGAGTGTTGATACTATTGGTTCTGGAACCTCGCTTTGAGTTAGTAAGTGGGTGAGAAGGAGAAGGTGGCAGAATTTCAAAGGAGGGGCCCAGGGAAGTCTAAGCCTCAAACTTCATGACAAAGAGCATCTATTCCAACAGACTTTAGGAACAGCTGAAGACTAAAAGCCCTTCCTCAAATATTCTGGCCTATTTTCCTACAACCTCTTCGCCTTCTTGACCCCAGGGAACGGAAGGAACCCAACGCCCACAGAATGAATTTCCACGCTCCCTTGGTTTGAGGAAGAGACAGTGGAGGACCTTAAGCCACATTCTATGGAATTTAGAAAAATTAAGAAATGTGAAATTTTTTGAGCCCGTGGAGCAAAATTCATATGAATCACCCTTTCAATCTCAAAGTTAAAGAGCATCTGATTTGGGAATCGAAGAAGAACCATTTCTTAATTATTCAACGAACACACTTTAGGGGACTATGAATGGATTTCCCTAAACCCTGATGTGGGGCATTCTGGGGCTTCCGACAAAGAGAAAGTCCTTGAAGGCAGCGAGTGCCCCCAAAAGAGCTGAGGAATTTACAGTCCTTATCAGTCAATGATTTGGCTGTGGTCACCAAAGAAAATGGCCCTTCCTCTACACAAACTCTTCAAATTCCCCTTTGAGATTTTTTTCCTCCTTCAAGTCCTTGCTCTTCATTTAAACATGATTTCACCAGTACAAACATGCTCAGGAGAAAGACCCAGTTTGATTTTCTTCTGCCAGCATCTTCCAAAGATAGCCTTGCATCCCATTCTCTCATAAGAACAAATCTTAAAAATAAACTAAGGCAGTAAGTGCTGTGTCCAAAGCCAAGTTTGTTCCAAAGCTGAGAGTAATAAAATCCAGGGCTCCCTTCCCCTAAGTCAATTTTAAGAGCAAATGCTTTTCGTTGGTAATTTTGTTTGTAACTTCTGATCCTGCCATCTCTAGGACCTACGGTTTTATTAAAGCATTTCCAAACCCGGTTCTGATTACATAAGAAAAGTTTGTGCCTGTGCTCATCAGTGGCACAATTCACATGGAGCTACCGGCTTCATTTATCATTATTTCTCCAGAATGTCTACAATCTAGGCAGAAGGTCAGAAGGAATGACTGTGTCTTCTGCCCGATCATCTGTATTTCAGAAAGAAAAAGTCACAAAATGATCCAACATTTGTGCTTAACCAGCAGTTCTTTTTTTTTTTTTTAATTAGGTGCCAATGTTTAACATAGAGTAATTTCACATAAAAATCTAAATTTTTGATGGCCCTCAAAAAAATTGTACACCCTGGCAACTTATGGATGCCATTCCTCATGGCTGAATATTGGCCTGCCCATTTCACAAATGCCAATACTGAGGACCAAAGACATATTAAGTAACTTGCCTTAAGGGCTATGCCTTTAATTAATTCAATTAATAACAAAACCAGAAACACACAAAACCGCACAGACACACATTAAATGGACACCTCTGTTTTTCCGGCGTATGCGTGTGAGTACCCATTCTCTGTCTTAGAAAGTGATGGCAAGCTCCAGGACTAAGAAGCGGTGGGAGTGGAGGGCAGTGGTTCTCAAACTCCAGTGCATCAGAATCCCCTGGAGGGCCTGTTACAGCACAGATGGCTGGGTCCACCCCCAGAGTTTCAGATTCAGTGGGTTTGGGGTAGGGACAAGAATAATTAACATTTCTAACAAGTTCCCAGGGGATGCTGCTGCTGCTGCTAGTCCAGGGACCACACTCGCTGAGCTCGCTAAGAATTTGGGCTCTTGTCTTGGTTAGATCCAGTTGTGACCATTATACCAAGTCAGAAAACCTACTAAACGTTTGGGCAAGTTACTTAACAAGTCTATGAAATGGAGCTAACGATAGTGGCTTAGGCTTACTACAACTGAGTGAGTATAATAAATGTAAAGCAAAGTACATAGAACAGTGTCTGGCCCCTAGCAACTGTCTAAGAAGTATTAGTTATTATCGCTCATTCCTTCATGGAACAATTATTGATTGATTGTTTCCTCTGAGCCATGAACCAGGCACTAGGAATATAGTGGCGAATGAATCAATGCCTTGCCTCCCAATGAGCTTACCATCCACTGGGGAGGCACACAACACATGACCTTGTAAATATATAAGATAATGCCACACAGAAGAATTCTGCGTTCCAAGCAAACCGAAGAGCAGTTGCACACAGAATTTTATGAGAACTCGGTCTAGTCTCAGTCACATCTTCCAGCTCAAAGAGCTGGTGGCACCGTGTTTCTAAGACAAAGGCCCCTTAGCAAAATGACTATATATACATCATTAATTTTTTATTACATAGACTTACAATATATTTTACATTGTATATGTAATATTGATATATATGTTTTATATATCAATAACATTTATGTATAATAAATATATTTTGTGTTTTAAATATTTTATATTTTTATATTCATATTTATATTTTATATATCCTAGGAATGGCCCCCATGATTATGGAGGCCAAGAAGTTCCAGAATGTGCTCTCTGCAAGCTGGAGACCCAGGAGCCAGAGGTGTAATTCAGTCTGAATCCAAAGGCCTCAGAAAAAAGAGCACTGGTGTCCGAGGGCAGGAGAAGATGGATACCCACCCCAGCTCAAAAAGAGAGCCAATTCGCCCTTCCTCTGCCTTTCCATTCTCTTCAGGCCCTCCGTGGACTGGATGATGCCCACTAGCACCCGCGAGGCCCTCCTCGCTCAGTCCACCGATTCCAACGCCGACCACTTTCAGAAACACCCTCCGAGACACAGCCCCGGCATAATATGTTACCAGCTCTCTGGGCGTCCAGAGTCCAGTCACGTGGACGCATGAAATCAGCCCTCGCGGGTATAGTCACACCAGCCGATTCTTGAGTAGGTTTTGCCTGAGAGGAAACATTTGAAACAAGAACAGGGTGGGTGGAGAGTGTGCTGGAAGGGGAGGAGAGAGTAAGGCGGCAATGTGCCGGCTGCTTTACACGTGCTGTTTGATCCTGGCAGGTACCTTTGGAGTAGAGATTACAGGACGAGGAGAGAAGCCAGCTACCCAAGGCCCAGTGGCAAAGGGGCAGACGAAGGATCTGAACACGCAGAGTCCCAGCTGGCCACGGTCATACCACAGGCCACAGATGACCCTCTCCGCTTCCGAATTTCCAGGCAGGGGCTAGCGTGAAGTATGACTTCCCTCCTGTATTTGCCTCACTGCCCCTCTACTCTGCTCCTAGAGCAGCCGCTTCTGATTCAGAACCCTTCTGACCCCAGGCCAGCCTCCTCTTTTCTCCCTATTGTCTTTCTCACAAATTTAAAAAAAAAAAAAAAAAAAAAAAAAGCTTTATTATGGATAAAGTATGTAATCTGTAAAATGCAATACATACTCGTCATACTCATGGCTGGGAAATACAGACCAACAAAGTAGAAAAAAATAAAAGTGGTCCAAAACCATCTCATTGCAGAAAAAGGCACTAAAATGTTAATACCCGTTCCCCTATCTTCAGATCCTAGGGATCCTGTCCTCTGTGCTTAGTAGCTAGCCCTTTCCAGTTACACCTTATTAAACTAACTGGGAGTTTGGTTTTGGTCTTTACTCTGGGGTTGCTCCTGGAGCTTGGCTCTCCGTATTGTGTTGGGTGAGGGGCATGGACTTGGGAGGTAGACCGGAGTTGTGCGTGTTTGGAGTTGTTTATCGATTCGAAGTACTCACCTCCCAGCTTATTTCGAGCCTTTTTTTTTTTTTTTTCCCTAGGGCATCTATATTCAAGAACTGGCCCCGTCATTTCGGGTTGTTTTCCCTCGGGGTTTTTCAGCGCTGGGGGTTCTCTGTTCCTTCGAACTCTAAGTGTTTGAACTTTGGGGGTAGCTGGAACTGGCTTTCGCCGTGGGACTTTAGTTTGTAACGATGACTGGCCGCTGCAGGGGGTGACCCGGCCTCTCTTGCTTCCCGCGGCCTCAGGAAGCCCCGCCGCACGGGCGAAAGGGCAGCGCTGGGCTGAAAGGGCTGACCAGGAGGGAGTCGGGCACCCAGCGCCTCCCGGTAACCTAGTAACCGGCGCCTTGGCAACGGAGAGGGGGCGGGACCTAGGGAGGAAGTCGGAAGCTGGAGGCTACATCTCGCGAGAGTTCTTTTTGCGCGCGAACTCTAAGTGCCGGAGTGCCTGGGCCCGCGCGCGGCTAGTGACTGTGCAGGTCACCGGGCCCCGCGGCGACCCCAGCGGACCTGGACACCTTTATCACCCCGCCATGGAGACCTCAGCGCAGCAGGAGCAGCAGCAGCCTGTGGCGGCCAAGATCAGAAACCTGCCCTGGTAGGAGGAGGCCCGTCTGCCGCGGCAAAGGGGATCGGTGGCCGGGGTGGGCCGGCGGCCAGGCCGCCGCGCGCCGGACCTCGTCCTGCCACCCCCGACCTGGCCCGGACGGAGTCCCAGATTTTCGCCTTGACATCCCCAGCTCCCCAGCCCCCTCCGTTCTTCTAAGACGTTTGCCAGGTCTTCCCGCTGCCCTACTCCCATCGCCCCCATTCCTTTTACGCGCTGCGGGTGACAGCACTGGGGTTAGATCCCGCATCTTCTGACTTTGTATCGGCCTCCGTGCCAAAATGCTCTCTACTCTTGCCGGGATCTCCGATGCAATTATTGCTCAAATTCTAAACTGAAATGATCATGATGATAATAACGCTTCCCAGTTAAGTTGTATTTAAATGGCTTCTTATTAGATTAGCAGAGACCCTGTTAGATGTTCTACCTTTACAAAGACCCTAGAAGGGAGGTAGTTATTATTCTACTTGTAAACCCAAAAGGTTAAAGGACTTGCCTCAGGCCCGGAGCTAGAAACAGGTTGGGATTTGAACCCAGGCGAAGTGAGAGCTTGCACTCGTAACCATCCTACTTTCATAGTTGCCTCTGAATGTTGTTTTAGAAACTGATGGGATCTGTCCTGATGTCTTTGAAAGCTCCAAGTTAGTCTTGTCTAAGAAGGAGTTCAGTTTGTTTTTATCGTGGAAAAAACACATAACATACCGTTTACAGTTGTAAAACATTGTAAAGGGTATAATTCTGTGACTTTAAGTACTTTGAGAATGTTGTGCTACCGTGTCACTCTCTAGTTCCCAAATTTTTCATTTTACCGCAGATGGAAACTCCATACTTATGGGCAATTACTGTCCATCCCCACCCTCCCCTTCCTGCACTGCTAATCTCCTGTCTCTGAATTTGCCCATTGTGGCTGGTCATATAAATAGAATCGGTATGTGGCCTTTGGAGATGCGGCTTTCACAGCATCATGTTTTCGGGGTTCATCATGTAGTGGGTGTGGGTGCTTCATTCCTTTTTATGGGTGGATAATCCGTTGTATGGATCGACCACCACTTACTTGCCCGTTCATCTTCTGATGTATATGTCTGATGTCAATCTTGTTAAAAGATTTTATTTATTTATTTGAGAAAGGGAGAGCGAGCGCGAGCATGAGGGGGAGAAGCAGACTCCCTGCTAAGCAGGGAGCCCAAGGCAGGAAAAAATCCCAGGACCCTGAGATTAGGAATTGAGCCAAAGGCAGATGCTTAACCGACTGAGCCACCCAGGTTCCCCAGTGAGTTCAGTTTTTAATTTACTTTGAAATAGTAGGTGCCCATCCAGGTTGAGATTATTTATAGGCAGATAGCTGGAAAGGTAAAATGAGAGCAGTGCTGTGGGCATCTTGGGCTATAACCTTGCTGGGGCCAGGCGTGGTGGCTCCCCTGTGCATTGTAGGATGTTTAGTGACATTCCTGGTGCCTATCCACTGGAGGCCTGTAGCACCGTCCACCTAACTGTGACAACTAAAAATGTCTCCAGATACCACCAAGTGTTTTCTGGAAGATGAAACTGTCCCTGGTTGAGAACCAGTGGTCTGTATTCAAAGTTAAAGGATTTTATTTCCCTTTTTCTTTTCATTAGGATATGAAAGCGTTCTTTTTGCACATGACAGCATGTTCTTGCATCCGTATGTATTGTAATCCATGCTACATTCTATTTCAGGGTTGAAAAATACCGGCCACAGACACTGAACGATCTGATTTCTCATCAGGACATTCTGAGTACCAGTAAGCATCCGTGTGTCAGTTGCTGTCATTCTAGTTGGAGGACCTGTATAAATTTCTTGGTGATGTCTCTGCTGAGTAATAACCTTGAAGTATCTGACTGAGCTTTATGGAATGTTGCTGTAAGAGCCGAGTCCCTTCAGATTTTTCATTGTTGTGTCTGCCTCTCCTTTGAACGTGGGCTTGAAGTGCATTCGAGCCAACTCAAGGGCCCAGGTGAATGAGGCAACTCTTGGACACTGACGGGGGGTCTCTCTTTCTTCCCGATCCTCAGTTCAGAAATTTATTAGTGAAGACCGCCTGCCGCACCTGCTTCTCTATGGTCCTCCAGGGACAGGAAAGACCTCCACCATCCTGGCCTGTGCAAAACAGCTGTACAAAGATAAGGAATTTGGCTCCATGGTCTTGGAGGTAAGTAAGAGGATTCTTCTCACTCTGCAAAGAACTCGAGTCTCTTAGTTCTCTTAGATTTGTCTTACTTTACAAGTAAGTTGCTGTGCTGGAGGTGGGGAAAGAAATAGACAAAATATCTCGAGCGGCTTTTGTCTAGAGTCGACGTTTGGGCCTGGATGGGCATTAGCTAGAGGGCAGTGGTAGGGCTGGATATTTTTCTTTGCCTTTGCCAACTTACACGCAAACACTCTGGGGTCCCTCAGTGAGTGGTCACTTGGTGGCTTGCTGTCTTTGACGTGCCCATCCAGAGTTCTTCCCCGTGTGGCTCCCTCCCGTCCTTGCGCTGGAAGGCTGAATTATCTTGACTACAGGCTGCCTTGTCCTTTGGCTCCCCCTGGTTACGTTTGGCCAATAGGGGCCCTGGCAGGAGTTGGGAGAACGGTGCCTGGTTCTGTCCTGGGGGGGGGGGGGTCACCACAGGCTGACAGCATCCCCACCTGCTGGGCAGATCCCACAGCCTTCTCCAGCTGCCAGCACCACTCCCCTACTCACCTCTTAAGACCTGGGGTTGGTAGTGGGCCCCAGCAGTTGCAGAGGAGTTGCACAGCTCTTGTGGTTTCCCCACCCCCCCCACCGTTTCAAATCTCTCTACATGTCATTCTCTTCAAATACCTGAACTTGTGTATGCCATCTGTTTGCTCTGAGAGTAGACTGATACCCTTAGATTACAAAATTGCAAATATTGTCTATTGCAAGAAAAAAATGTCTAACTAATTTTTTCATTATAGATCTTAGAACCTTACTGCCACCAGTGTTCTTCCTTCAGTATGTTAAAGACTGGTAACTTCTGGGTTGCTCTGGGTTGTGGTGGCTCAAATCAGCATGATTCTGTTCATGCCAGAGGTGCTGTTCACTGTGGTCAGGCCAGTGAGTTACTCCGCCAGAGTATGTCAGTGGTTGTCCTCCAGTGCGGAAGGAAATACAGTCATTTGCCTTCCAGAACGTAATGTAATGGTGTAGTGAGTTGTGAGTTTTAAATACAATTGTGATCTTGGTTTTTAATAGTGTTTATTTCATACTGTCGTTAGACCTAAAGACCTAGCTTGCCGAGCTGGAGGGATGAAAAGATAAATAAGTTCGTAGATGACATACAAATATGTTTCTAATTTACTCTGGCTTCTCTCTCCCGCATTAGCTGAATGCTTCAGATGACCGAGGAATAGATATCGTTCGCGGACCCATCCTGAGCTTTGCTAGCACAAGGACAATATTTAAGTAAGAATTATTTGCATAATTTCTCTCCCTAGAGACTCTGATCAGTGAGATGACAGAGCTTTATTTTTTTAATCCTCCCCTTTGCTTGTCTGTAAAGGTACAAAATGACTTCACCAAAAGTAGCTATGAAAAAGAGGTACAAAGATGCTAGTAAGAAATAATTCCAAAATAAAATATGACCTAAGTCTATATTAGCAGGTTGTTTGGGAAGCATTAACTTCATTTGATTAGTTAACCAAAAACTGTTTATATCCTAAGACCAGATGAGCTAGTTTGAATTTGAACAAAAATGAATTGAGATCGGGAGGGATCATGGGGAGGTGGTAAACAAAGGGAAAGATGAAAAGACAGGCATGCGTGAGGGCGAAGGTGGTGGAGAGAAGCAGAGCCAGGCCCGAGGAACAGGACACCATGTGTGCACAGAAGAAAGGTGAATGTGCCAGGGGGAACAATGTAACAAAAATGCCCAAGTCAGACCTCAGTTCCTCTAAGAGTGACAGGCATGTCTATCTGTGTGACCACAGATGCCTGCTGTGCTCAGGTCGAGGAGGAATGGACTCTCTGAGGCAGGGCCTGATGGCACAGCCTGAAGGCACAACTTCTGGTTCGGCCCAGAAGTGGAGGTGAGATTGAAGACCTCTTCAGATGGTGCCATTTGTTTTCCTAGGAAAGGCTTCAAACTAGTGATCCTGGATGAAGCGGACGCCATGACGCAGGATGCCCAGAACGCCTTGAGGAGAGGTAGGAAGCGCTCCCGGGAATGGTGTGTTGGTTCAGGAGTGCCTTCGAGAGAGAATTAGGCTCTTGGGACATGAGACATGCGGTGGCTTGTTGACCGATTTCATCTTCTGGCCCAGAGAAATCTGCTGACCTTTCTGTATCCCACCCGACGATCTAGACCAAAGCTCTTGGTACTGGGGGTTTCCCCTTTCAGCAGCTGAAGGCCCTGGTGGGACTTTAAGTCTGACCAGACAGTGGTGTCCCATCCTCTTCCCTGGGGTTCAATGTGGGGTTGGGAATTTGTAGGGTTTTTTGTTTTTGTTTTTGTTTTAAGATTTTATTTATTTCTCAGAAAGAGAGAGAGAGAGAGCACAAGCAGGCAAAGTCAGAGAGAGAAGCAAGCTCCCTGCTGAGCAAGGATCCCGATACAGGACTCGATCCCAGGACCCTGGGATCATGACCTGAGCTGAAGGCAGCAGCTTAACCAACTGAGCCACCCAGGCGTCCTGGGAATTTGTAGTCTTAGAATGGGGGGTGGTAGATATGGAAAGTCTGTTGTTCCTAAACTCCTGGGTAGAACTTTCTGCTCTTGGTACCCTAAGGTAGACAGTAGCCAGGAAAATAATTCTGGAAACGTAGTCACACTCAGAAAGTTGACATGACTTCTGTATTTGCCGAGGGGCTGATCTGGCAGGGAAGGAGAGTAACAGATGAGTTGTCTATCTTAGGGCCCTGGTGCAGTGGATTTCTTTGAAAGGACACTGGTAATCTCTCTCGTTAAGATTCTGAGGTAATCAGCTAGGAGACAGGAACGGTCTTGCGGAGTTGGGAGAAGGAGTGGGTTTAAGGGGAGGAGGAGGACAGTTAGAGTGTCTTCTGATCTTAAAAGCTTTGGCAGCCTTTCTTCAGCATTTGCTCTGCACAGCGACTGTCAGTCTGGGCAGATCCCCGTGCGAGAACATTGGGTAACTACAGAACACACCCGGTGTTTCCTAAGCTTGCTGAATTCGACTAGCGCTCTGTCGAATGTTCTAAGGCTTCGAGACAGAGTCCACTGGGAAGTCCACAACAAGCCACCCCCTCGCCCCCATTAGAAGGTGGGGCGTCATCAACCTGCCAGGTGGAGTTTTATGCAAAAGGACAAAAATACTGGATTTCGTAGCGCCGCAGATTAGGATGGCAAGGATGCCAGAATCATGGCACCTTAGAAGGAAGGGACACATTTTATAAAATCTCATTGAAGTGGCATGGCTGGCTTCCAGTCCTGGCCACCCCAGCCACAGCCCCTCGCTCCCACAGCGCCCTGACCTGTGGACGGCCTCTGCTCGTGCATGTGAGCATGGAAGAGTGCGGGGCCTCCAGGGCTCTGGAAGGCTCAGTACGGACAGGAGCTGGTTTTCTTTTTTCTTGCCAGTGATTGAGAAATTCACGGAAAATACCAGATTCTGCCTCATCTGTAACTACCTGTCAAAGATCATCCCCGCCCTGCAGTCCCGGTGTACAAGGTTCCGATTCGGCCCCCTGACTCCTGAACTCATGGTCCCCCGCCTGGAACACGTCATAGAAGAAGAGAAGTAAGTACAGGGGAAAGCAGGAAAGCCAAGGGCCTTGGGGACTGGGAGGCAGGGCCCTGGGCTGGCTGGCGGGTTTACAGTCGAAGGTGATGAGGCGTGTTAAGAGCTAAGGAGGGTGCCTGGCCCAGAGTCAGCATCGGGGTCTGTGAGCTGCTGGCCCCCGGCGTCTCACGGACAGCCTTCACAGGAGGCACTTGGTTCTTCTCTTGATTCCATCCTCCTCCCCTGGAAGCTGTCCCGACTTCCTCCTACTCTTCTTTTGTCATTGGCAACTGCGTGCTGCCAGAGTCCCTTCTGCTAAGATGCCTCCAGCCTTTTGGGACTAGAAGGGAAGGTACTGAGACATTACCTTCTGTCTAACCAGTTGCCAAGCCCGTAGCCAGCCCAAGCTGCTGCTTTTTGAAGCGGGGTGCTCTGCCTCCGTGACCACAGCTCTCGCCAGCGCACTTGCCTCTCAGAACAGAATTCAAAGCCAGTTGCTCAACACAGCAATGCTTGGTCCTCGGTGAGGGTCTTTCCCGACTCGGGGTGGGTGGTCACTGCTAATGTGAAGCCCACAGCCCTGAAGAACCAGAGCGCATTCGAGATCCCCCACCGATCGGGAGAGTACTGTTAACTGTGTCCTTCCCTTTTTTCTTCATTATTTCAAAGCCTTAGTCGCTCCCTTGGTGAATGCTCGTGCTTTCTGAGGGCCTCTTACTTCCTCCTGCCTCATTGCTTTCAGAGTGGACCTGAGTGAGGACGGGATGAAAGCACTTGTGACCCTTTCCAGCGGAGACATGCGAAGGGCTCTGAACATTCTGCAGGTACGGTGCCGCTGGAGCAGATCTCGAGCTGCCACTTTGGAAGCGGTTTTCGAGAAAGACAAAAGCAGTAGCACAGCCAACCTGTAAATTCAGAAATCGAGAAACGGGTAGGATCTCGATCTCATCATGTACCACTGATTTCCCCCCACCTTTGGGTTTTGAGTAACTGAAAGACTAATGTGCCGCAAACCAGGGAAAGCGAGGGACGGGCTCTGGAGCCGGAACACCGGCTGGGCTGCCTCAGCTCCCTCCTGACCCGCCTGCAGCGCGGTGGCCGCTGTGACAGTCACGATTCTGCCCCCTCCGTCTGCACAGAGCACCAACATGGCCTTCGGGAAGGTGACGGAGGAGACGGTCTACACGTGCACCGGGCACCCCCTCAAGTCCGACATTGCCAACATTCTGGATTGGATGTTGAATCAAGACTTCACCACGGCCTACAGAAGTATCCTTCCTCACGTCGTGCTCATGGTGCATGTACCTGAGGCCTGAGCCTGGCCCAGGAGCCCCGGCCACAGCCAGCACCCATACCCCGCTGGCCAGAGACGGCGGCTGCTCGTGGGGCTGGTCCGCTTGCTGAGGGAACACATGTCTGGGGGTGGAGCGGGTCCTCGTCTTTAAGGCCCTCACGTTCTTCCCGAAGGAGTCTGACGTGGGTACAGCTTGAGGCCCCCTTGCTTGCGGATGCGAGCAGCAGGACAGCCTTGGCGCTGGGTCTGGCAGATGTGCTCATTCTTTTTTTTTTTTTATAAGATTTTATTTGTTTGACCGATAAAGATCACAAGTAGGCAGAGAGGCAGGCAGAGAGGGAGGGGGAAGCAGGCTCCCTGCCGAGCAGAGAGCCCGATGCCCGGCTCGATCCTAGGACTCTGAGATCATGACCTGAGTGGAAGGCAGAGTCTTAACCCACTGAGCCACCCAGGCGCCCCAGATGTGATCATTCCTGAGTGGCCAGCATTACTCTGGTTCTGCTGTGAGATTTAAAGCCAGGGGCGGTGAGAGGAGGCCTTCTGGGGGATGCATTCGGCTCTGTCCTCTACTGGGCAGAGACAGTTCTATCAGAAAGGCCTTGTGGAAGATGAAAACCTAGGACAGGTTACAATTGGAGCCCACCTGACACAGCTAGATTCAGACATCACGTTGGGGTGAGAAGCTTTCCCAGAAGTCACCCCCAACGGGCTTGGGATTCAAATTGCCGTGCGGTGTGTTTGCTCCAGAACCCGGCCCTTTGCCTTAAACTGTTCCTCTCTAGATATTATGGAGTTGAAGACGCTGAAGGGGTTGGCGCTCCATGACATCCTGACCGAGATCCACCTGTTCGTGCACAGAGGTAACTCAGTCTTCCCCAGCTGAGAAGCTGCGGGAGGCGGCCAGCGGGGTGGGTTAAGGGCGGGAGCGAGGGAACACGAGGCTTCACTTTTGAAGCAGAGAAACGGGAATGAAGCATAAACCTGGCCCCCCAGTTTTTGTTTTCTCTTGTTGCTATTTAAAACTTTGTTCCAAAAGGTATTTGTTCCAGGGTATTTTCCCCCAAAAGGGAATAAAGAGGAGGAACGTGTGTCTAGGGCATAAAGCAGAGCAGTCTGAACTAAACCGTCTTTAAATTCCATACTCTGCCGTATCTTCTGTACAGAGACCAGGTTTTCAACCTTGGCAGCACGGAGGAATCACCCAGGCCAATCACTTAGCCGTTTGGGGGCATCCGGATTTTCTCAGGCTCCCGGGTGACCTGCCGTGCAGCCTCCTCGGGGCAGCTCTTCCCCCCGCGGCAGCTAACTGCCAACAGTGGGGTCCGCGAATGTTCTGCCCGTGCCTCTCAGGGCCTCACCCAGGCCAGCTGACCGAGAATGTGGTCGGCTGGAGCCCCGCTCTGCACTTGGATTGTGGAAAATGAGTAGGAATAGATTTAAAGATCAATGATTTGTTTTTAAAATTGGCAGAACAAGTGAGAACTTGGCTTTCCCGTTCACTCCTAGAGCTGCCCCGTTCCTAAAGCAGCGTCCATACCTCTTCTGGGTTCTTGTGGTCACTTTGGAACTTGCTTGCAAAATGGGTAAAAACTGAAGACTCATCCAGTGTTCACTTCCTTAGAGGTGGCAGCTAGTGACCTGATGCCTCCAGACACCTTTAGTGTCCCCTGATGTTTAAGCTCATAACTGTCGTGGGACTTTTTTTTTATTGTATTAGGGAATGGCAGACCCTCACTCATTTGAATTTGTTTCTCCCCACAGTTGACTTTCCATCTTCAGTTCGAGTGCATTTATTGGCCAAAATGGCAGACATAGAGTGAGTGCTTCCTGATTTTGATTCCTTTCCTTTTTTTACTCTGTTGTGCATTTTTTCTACCTGTCTGGTTCCAACTTTGTCATTCCTACGTGGCATAATCTAGTTTTTGGTGGGAGCACTGAAACAAACACGGGAAGGGTCTGATTTGCTTGTTAAATATACGAATGAACACAAGGACAGGTTTGGCTCAGTAACATGTTGGAGATAAAGGCCTCTCCTTAGACCTCAAAGGCTTGGTCCACATTGGTTCGAGAAGTGCCGTTACCTGGACGGCCCACTTCAGTTCCAGCATCGAGGTCATTTGGGGAGGAGCAGCTGCCCAGCTGTTATTAAAGCCTTTTGCTGTAACAAAGCATATTGGGAGGCAAAGTAAACACAAACTCCATGTTCCACTTTGCCTGGTTTCATAAACAGTCATTAGCCCCCAGTGAAGCTGGCAGCAGTCATGTAAGTGGGCAGAAGCATTGGGTTCAAAACAGACGCCAGCATGGGACCAACTGTGATTGGCTATCATGGGCTCTCACATGCACACGAGGTCACTTCTCCCTACGTGACAAACTTCATGATTTTGCTTTCACTGGCTGGGCCCTGGAAGGGTGGCAAGATGAGTCACCAGTGTCCTGCTTTACTAACTAGGCCACAGAACCACAGTCCATCATTCTTGCAAGTGAATTAAGGAAATCTCTCAGTGCATTTTGTGAGTGAAGAAATAAATCCTTATCACTTCAGTTCCGCATATGTCTAGATAGCTAGCACAAAGTTCAGAACACTGCCATTGATAACTTTTTTTTAAATTTAATTTTTCCTTACCAGCTTGAGTGGAGTTGATAAATGGAGTGTTCAGGGCAGAGAGGAAAATGTCAGGGGACACCAAAGATGACCGGCCTGTTCTCGTTCTCTTGTCAAGAGGCAGCGGACCACGATACTCTATTCTCACCTTTTGTTTGATTTCTTTTAGGTACAGACTCTCTGTAGGCACCAACGAGAAGATTCAGCTGAGTTCCCTCATTGCTGCTTTCCAGGTCACCAGGGACCTGATTGTCACAGAGGCCTGAACACCGAGCCTGTTCGCAGCGATTCGCGGGCCTCGCAGACACCAGCCGGTGGGACTGAATTAACAGCTGGGCACGAACGCCACGACCGCCCCAAGCTTTGGGAAACTCTGTTCCCGGCGTGGTTGGGCCAAGGTTCAGAAAGTAGCGTTTGAGGCCGGGCAGAGCAGGTAAAGAACAGTTGGAACGCCCAGCTCTCTGCTACACTGCCCACTTGTGTTTTATAGGGAAAAAGAAAGCGCAATGAGCTTTTTGGGGGTTTTTTTCTTTTGTTTTTTAAAGCCTTAAGGCTTTCACCTTTCAGTTGCTTGGAAGGCAGGAAATCGGCCTGCTCCATTTTGGTCTAGAACCTAGGGTTTCCCAACCGCCCGTGGGGCAGCGTCTTCTAACTCCAGGTGAACAGAGGAGCCCCATGTGGAAGTGCACAGATCTCAATGGGGGCGCGGTCTCCGGATCTGCTCTGAGTAGGTGTCAAAGAAGAAAAAGAGATGTGCATCGATTTCTGGCCCAAACTGCTGTACTCTTATAAATGGGCTCAGCTGTCTTACTTTAAAATTGTCTTTTTATTTCTCCTCTACTAGCACATTCCTAATTGTGGCAGGGACAGCAGGGGTAGGGACCTGGGCTTCTGTCAGTGTGGGCGGGGCAGGTGCGCTGGGGCTGGGCTCCAAACCCACCCCCCAACCACCACCAATGCGGGAAGGACAGGGCCCCGCGGACAGGGTGGCAGTCGCTCTTGCAGCAAACAGGCTGCCTTTGTTGATAACATTCTTTTCGGTAAAAATAAAGCAGCTTGCATGCTGGCTGTTAAGGAGCGATTCTTCCCTTCCCCAGTCAGAAAGACACTGACTTACTCAACTTGCCTGTATGTGAGATCCTCCCCCCACCCCCATGTCACAGATCAAGCTTCCTTCGGAGGCCGCTCTCTCTGAAGGTGTCAGCTTCTCAGACTATCAAAAGGGAGAGATTGGTTATTTCCCACATCCACGGACACCTCGCTCCCTGAGGTCCCCGAGCAAAGTCTGAAGCTAACGGCCAGAGGGGGCCTCAGGGAAGCCACCCAGAACCTCTTGGGCTGCGCCGGGACGTTCAAGATGACCCCAAGGAGTAAAACTGGCCCCAGCCGTTCCCCACTGTCCTCACTTGTTTTAAAAGGTCGTATTTTTTTCTTCTTAGTGGAAAAAATGAAACAGCCAAAAGCTTTTTTTAACTTTTCCTTCAACGAAAGCCTTTCATCTCGAAAAGAAATGTTTTTTTTTCTCCAGCAACAAAGGCGGTAGAGGAGACGCTTGTACTTTTGCGACAAGTTTTATCACGTTAACACTGGCCTCCACAAAGCACCTAGTAAGAAAGCCAAAGGATAAGATGTTGCATTTCTTTTAAAATAATTTAAAATATATTAAATTTTCCAAAGGCAGATTTCATTGCAATGAGGTGTCTTGATCAGAGAACTACACGCTGCTGAAGGAGAACAGTACTTTCAAGGAGCTATTTTTGTTAAGGGGGAAGAGGTGAAACGGGCTGACTTGTCCGATGAGGCAAAGCAGCAAAGTCAGACCTCAGACGCGACAGTCGGCCAAAGGGGCGACAACACCAATTCTCTACGCCACGAAGAAGAGACATCTTCACAACCGTTCGACTTAAGAACTATGGTTTTTAGATACCAGAGAGGAAAACACAGTTGTACCTTAACATCTGTTGAGAAAATACAAATAAATAGGCTACCACCAGCAAACCACCGACAACTCGGTCGCCATTTTAGACAGTCATGCAGTTGAGGAATACGTCCTTGTGTAACCGGACACACGCGTTTGTCATCTCCTGCACATGCACACCACTGCTTATCCAAAAAAAAAAAAAAGCCATTTATAGTGTATCAGTCAGGAGCACAGCCTCTGAGTCACCTGTAACTTCGCGAATACCTCACGGCCGACGGCTCCATGAAAACCTGGTCCTGCTGGTCAGAGGGGAGCTCGAGGAAGGAAAGCACTTGCCACCAGCAAAGCCACTCTGACACAGCGGGAGAGAACTTTCCACAATGTCACCACCGCATCTGAAACACGACAGTGACAAGTACCAGGCAGAAGCCAACACTTGCCCACTTGCCAGTCAAGGGAATGATCCACCCAACAGAGAGGCTCTCGAGGCCTGGTTACTCTGCTTATCAAATCAACATGAGTCATGCACTCTGGGTCGAAAGGATTTTAGAAAGTGTTTGACGCAGCCGTTTCTAAGTGGGCTGAGGATCTGGGGTTAGGCTCTGCCACCATGGAGCTGGGATCCACCCCCCCGACTGACTGCCACAGGTCACGCAGGAAAAACCTGGATGACTAGTCCACCGGAAGCTGCTTTTGCTCTATTCTGGTCACCAAGTCAAAGAGAAATTCTATTTCAATCCAAGACCAGCCATTTGGCCCATTGTTCCAGCTGTTCCTCTGCCAGGAAGCTTGATCCTGCTACTAGAAAACAAGTAAGACTATGGCGCATGGCTTAAAAAGTCCTGTATGTGAGGAACTCTTTCATTTTCTTGGGGATCGGCAGTGCTAGCACTTGGTAGGTGGTCAGGAAACTTCGAAGGGCTTTCCGGCATAAGTGCTTCAGTGAGGACAGGACCCGAGGAGCCGTCCAGAACTGGACATGGCCATCCCTTGTCCTGAAATGGAACAAAAACCGACGCTTTAAGAGAGACCTTAGAAACACATGTTTTCCCAGTGAGGGATACTAATGTTTCTACTCTCACTTGCATTAGCAGGACACACCCGGGGAGTGCGACGCGCGGCCCTCAGATGCAATCCTGATGGTCGAAATCGATGTAAAGGGTGTGATGCTGAATAATTCAGGCCGCTGAAAGGATCAGAAGGACTCAAGACGCCTCTGATACCCACGTGCTACCTGTGAGCTCGGCCCCTTCTGAATCACACCATGAGTTCAAATGCAACAGAGGGAAGAGTGCCACCTCCTGAATTATAAATGCTCCCCACCAAGGTAGTCTCTGCCCTAAATGGTTTCCCAGAAATTCTGCATCATCCCGACTCAGGCGTCTTTGTGGACGTGGCCCATTAAGTGGCATGAGTCATAACTCTTTCATTACTCTTAGATTAACTATTAAGAGTAAATGATAACCTATCCTGGCAGAATAAAATATTAGAATTTTATGTGATTTCCTTAAAGGCTTCATCATAGGCAAGAACATTCTAGAGGCCTGCTTTCCTTAAAAAGCTAGCCGGTACACTCAGCAGAAACTGCTCCCCATCTGCTCAGCTATCAGACACATACCCTGTGGCGATAACTCCACCATGTGGAAAAAATGTGCAGCAAAGACCATTGGTCATAGGAGCAAATGCGATTGGAGTTTTCAGTTCCAGGGCCCAGATCCTGAGGAGTCTGGACGAGAGAGAAGAGAAACACTGGCACGTTAGTAGCCGTGGGGCCAGCTCCAGAGGGGGATGCTACAGTTACTTGCGGGGACTTGCTCTGAGGCCACACCCTCAGATGTCTCTTTGTTACCTGTCATCTGCCACCGTGGCGAGGTACAGGCCTTCGGGAGAGAAGCACACAGATCTCAGGGAGCTGATGTGCACATCACTGTCATCCATTGGGGGGTCAAGCTGGGTGTGGCTGTGGAAGAAGAAAGAGGACGGTCGGCCTGGGGTGATGGCTACTCTCCACCCTCCGTGTCCTCACGCCAGTGCTGGGGCTATGATAAGCTCAAAGACCCGTCCTTACCCCCTCTGGAAAACCTCAGGAAAAGCAGACTAGGAGAAAAAAAAAAAAATGCATTTCCTAAGTGTCTGGCAGAAGGGGCTGAAGGGTTACTCACACTCCCTGTGCTCATTTCCTTATGCAAAGTAGGTCAGCCCTCACTTTAATGCTGCGGTACAAACTGAAAGTCTTTTCTTGGCTGAGATACATGATAATTATAGGCTACCTATTATTTGCTTCAGAAAACAACAGAGACAAAGAGAAAAAGATGCAAGTTTGTAAGAACATTGAAAATTCATTTTGGAAATTCCAGTTTCGGTAAGAGGATTGTTCTGAACTTGCTACTACAGTTATTAGTAAATGGAAAGAAAGAATCACTTTGAGGTTTCATGAACGCTGAATCCAGAGAAGTTCACACAGCCTCCTACATCGGGAGCCCCGAAGGCCCTCGGGTCTAAACTGAGAATCTAAGTGACAAAGAAGCGCCACAGCATGAGCTCCCCATGCCTTTCAACCAGCACCCCCCGCCCCTGCCTCCCCCGCCCTGGACCCTGCGCGGGCCATGCCTAACCCAAGGCAGCTTTCCCATCAGTTCCCCCGCAACAAGGTCCGAAGGAGAAACCCCGTCCTTACTGGAGTAACCTCAGCCTCTCGCCAGTATAGGGGTCCCACATGATCACGTTGGTGTCGTAAGAGGCCGTGACGAGCAAGGCAGAGTCGGGGGAGAAGTCACAAGAGACAACACTGCTTTGGTGGCCTTCTAGCTTCCGGATTAATGTGTAGGACCGCATGCTCCACAGAAACACCTGTGCAAGGGAACAGGTGCCCAGTGAGGGGCAGCAACAACGCATAGTGAGTGAAGGACACGGCAACGCCAGGCGAAGCCAAGCTCCCCCCCGCCCCGCTTTCATACCGCTCTCCCAGAACGCATCACAGGGGCTTGGGGAAAGCTCCAGGTCTGAATTCTCGAGGCACCTGACCAGTGCACAAGTTCAAGGAGCCTGGTCTAAGGGAGAAGAAACCAGCCTCAGGAAGTCTACGGGCTGAAATGTATCCAGAGGCTTCTCAGTTCTGCTTCTGAGCCCTGTTTGCAAAATCACAGTGTGTGCCGATAAAGCACTATGTGGTCCTTTTAGTTAAAAGCAAAAACAGGGGTCAGAGGTGAGCTGCCGGGCTTCCAACAAAGCCGTGGCACCTTGCCAAGCCATTTTATACCATGTGTTCACAGAACGGTGGGAACCTGCCCCACAGCTGTACATACGTCTGACACAGTTCACCTGAAATATTTTTGAGAATCATGAAAAACGGGATTTTATTTTGTTCCCTTGAAAACACACCGTCACGTAGTTCCAAACCCCCAATGAATGATTAACCACCCGGGCTGTCCTACACAGTGAACTCTTCACTTTCTGAGTCAGTCGCAGCAAAGCGCTCGATGCAGATGTGAGATCAGACACACACACGCTGTTCCTGGCTTGTTCTTGGGTTTATAATACTTTCTTAAACGACAGGCTGGATTTCAGCAAAGTTCAACAAGTAACCGTACATTCTGATTTGAAATGGAAATCCCCATTACCCAGGTTCACATTAAATGGCTCAAAGGAGGGAAATTTGGATCCATACAGGGGGCTGCAACTTTTAAAATCTGAGACTCCAAGGGGAAAGGAAATATTTTTTTTTTTTTTAAGATTTTATTTATTTATTTCACAGAGAGAGAGATCACAAGTAGGCAGAGAGGCAGGCAGAGAGAGAGAGAGAGAGGAGGAAGCAGGTTCTCCGCTGAGCAGAGAGCCCGATGCAGGACTCGATTCCAGGACCCTGAGATCATGACCTGAGCCAAAGGCAGCGGCTTAACCCACTGAGCCACCCAGGCGCCCCGGGGAAAGGAAATCTTAAAAGCACACCTTTACCATGTTGTAAAGGCAAGCAACCCTCCTCCAGGGATGAGGGCTTCACCTCTCTTGTGGTTTGTGTCCACACGCAAATCAAAAGGGGGACAGCCCTGCCCAACAGCATGCCTCCTGCACAGGCTGATCTGGAGGCACCAGCCTTATTTACCCCGTTCAGACCGCCCGGGCTCACTGCGCTCGGGCAACGATGGAGATGGCACCCGGCGCGGGGCCTTACCGACTTCTCTCCAGCAGCAGAGCACAGCATGCTGCAGTCCGGGGAGATGGAGCAGCAGTACACCCACTGCAGGTGGCCCGAGAGCACCTGGATCTGTTTACCTGCACAGAGAGGGGCGCACGGTGAGCCAGTTCGAGAAGCCACGTGGCTGCTGGACTGGAGGACCGGGAGCCACGGCCCACCCACCCAGCATCCCCACCGGGTTCCCTATCGGCTGAGCCCAAAGGCCCACCTTTTTAACGCAGAGCAAGATACCAGGACGTGTCATTTGAACACCCGAAGTGTATTCGTAGGAGAGTGTAATCCCCAAGGAGATCACTACCTTCTGTTTCACCGAAACCCGCAAGACGGGTGGGATAAAGGCTGTGCGCGCATCACACCTGACAGATCCCTCTGATAGCAGAGAACATTCTTTTCTCTCCCCTCCCACCCTGACCAGCTCTAGTACTTTGGAGCACCCTTCCAAATGCTGAGAATGTTTTAGCTTCACTTCTGTCGTTTACACTCCTGTAATGGTCTCCCCCTCTTCTCAGGGGTCCCACCGCACCCTCTCACTCTGACCGGGGTGTCTGGATGGGCGACAGTGCAGAGTAATGAGGGCCATGTGCTCTGTGGTCAGGCGAACCTGGCTTTGAACCCCGACTCCACTGATTACCAGCACCTGCCCCAGGGCCACTCACAAAATTGCTCCAGTTCTGAGTTTGAGGAAAAAAATTAAAGGCCCGTCCATTAGCATAAAAGAACAGGTAAATATATAGAATATGTCTATCCCGTTGATTCAGACGGTATTAAGATTTAGATTTTCCATGTTTTGTGGAAAGAAATGTGAGGAATATGAATCATTTTTGTGGAACCATGACCCCAAACTTCATAAATTTAAGTGTCTTAAGTGCCTGAGCAGGACACTGCGGGCAATATGGAAGGCTCTTAGCTTGGGTCATGAGGCTGCAGAAGGATGTCAGGGAAGGCAGTGGAGGGGAGGATGAGATAGGGAAAGAGATCTGGCAGCGGGGTTGGGGGGGCAGTGAAAACTAATATAAAAAAAAAAAAGGAAAAAACTTTTATGAACATAACAGCCATGCAGATGCGTGTTTAAGTGTCTGTGTATGTGTGTATGTACGTATATGTAGTATTTTTGTAGTAAGTCATGGTTTCTTCAGCTATCACGTTAGAGCAGTACCAACCCCTTCCCAGGGGGGCTGTGAGTACTGAACAAATTTAGGCAGGATGGTGGGGCAGGTCCCGGTACCAGCGAACACTACTTTATCCCCTCCCCTCCCGAGAAAGCCCTAGTGTACTCGCCCGCCCCCCGGTCCCCTTCAGCGAGTCCTGTCTTCCCAATCACCAAAAAATTTTAAAGTCACTTCCAGAATCTTCCTTACGTGGTGGCAAGCTGACTCTGGATACACATTACAAATGGTGTTGCCTTGGAGAAGCCTTCCCAGTCAGCAAACCTATCTCATGACTTCAAGTTCCGCAGCTAAGGTCAGAAACTACCAGAGTTCTCTTGGTGACCAGATGCCATCAGAAGAGGACACCACAAGCACCTGCTTGACAGTGTGACAATCATCAGGCTGGATTCTCAGAGGGCAGGAGTTGGTCCCCTCTCGTGGCTGTGGGGAGCTGGCACAGTCACGGTTAAGGCAAGAGTACCAGTGCCTTCACGTTATCGGAGGCAAGTGTGCCTCTCTACCAACCGTCCACATTCCCATTTCCCCCTGCCACCCCCCTCTGGCCTCTGCATCCCTGCCACGTGGGGAAGAAAGGGCTGGCAATAAATTCCTCTTCCCTGTGTCACCTTTCCGGTTAACAATCAGTACCAGAAAAGTATGGGCCACCTCTGCATACAGTTCTGCTCAAAGGAGAATTCCACAAAAGTTGACCCTCTCTAGCTAAGAGAGTTCTTCTGGGTAAAGAGTCCACTTCACAAACTATTTCTAACAGGAAGTAACCAACATGGACGACTTCCTCTAGACTAGTGGTTCTCAACCCCGGGAGACTATGCCCTGCACGTGGACGGCGGGGCAATGTCTGGAGACATTCAGGTTGTCACAACTAGAGAAGATACTTCCGGCATCTAGTGGGCAGAGGCCAGGGATGCTCCTCAACATTCTAGAAGGCACAGGGCAGCCTGTAACAAAGAACCAGCATGCCCAGAAGGTCAACCGTGCCACGGCTGAGGAAAGTTAAACTGCAGCATGTTTCCAATAGGAGTGGTTATCAGCCAGGGTGAAAACTGGTTCTCAGTAAGCAAAAAAAACCTTACTTTTTTTAATATACAAAGCATAAATATGCATTCAGCACATAAATGAATGATACATTTTTGGTATTAATATCTCATGGGGATGAGCAGGGTGTGTGATTAGAGAAAAATGTCTTACGAGAGTCCTTAGGAAAATCAGCTGTTCTGGATAAAAGTGAGAAATGGGCAGAGAGAGTACTTTTGGAGCTGCCCAGGAGTTCCGTCACTTGCATACCATGTTTATTCAGGTCCCAGATGCGAAGAGTCTTATCCCGAGATGCCGAGACCAAAATCAAACTGCCACTGGGTGTGAAGCTCAGATCTCTCACGACATCTTGGTGGCCGGAAAGATTCAAAAGCAGGAGCCCTGGCGTGGGAGCAGGAGCACTTGGTCAGTGGGAGAGGTGGCACCCGGTCTGCTGGACATGGCTACACCCCTGAGCCAAGTGGGGGGCCGGCGGCCTCTCTGGTCCCTGATGAGAACATGCATGCACCCCGGGACCTTGTCCCAGCCAGAAATGACCTACCTGTCTGTACCTCCCAAATCTTGATCTGCCCATCATTGAGTCCCGTAGCAAGGATCAGGCAAGAGATATCTGGCACTTGGGGATGGTGGCGTGCCCAGAGCTTCCTGCTGGGTGGAGAAGACCACGGGCTAAAGGCCAAACCCCAGACAATTTGCCCACAATCCAGAGTCTTCTCCTTCGGGCTGCCTCGCCCTTTTGTATCATTTTTGCTGCTTCGGCTTTTGGCTTCAAACCCTTTAGGGATGCTGGAGGAAGCAGAGATTCCTTAATGAGTTAAAAATCGTCACCAAGTCAACCAACTATTCAATCCATGCTATCTAAGATATTAAGGCTCTAGAAATAAATTGGGCTTTGGTGAATTCTGGCATGACTTAATTTCGTTTTAGAATTCATGTAACAAAGACTTCATTAGCCTTGGTACATCCCATTCGTGATAGCCCTGCGAAAGGGTGACCTGCCTTGTCGGGTAACTGGATCACAAAAGCTCCAGGGAGCCCTCCACTTCCTCAGAAATTTCTCTCAGGTTTGGTGCATGGAAGGAAAGGTGCACTCGGTTTTTCCCGTGAGGAAGAAAACCTGCTGTGGGTTTGGAAGTAGGACAGAACTTAGAACTTGAACACCCATCTGTGCTCCCCTGCCTGGCGAGCGCCTAGCTTTGAAAGGCCCAACGAGCAGGAAAATAAATCCTTTTCTGGCCCACACAGTTTGCTTGGTACAAGCTGATTTCCACCTTCACTTGCTATGTTCCAACCTATTAGTGAGGCTCTCTCCCTTACTTTTCTGGGTCCATGCAGCACAGGAACCACCGACCAGCAGGGAGATCCAGGAGAGAAAGCCCACAGAACTGGGCAGAGCTGCACTGACCTCAAAGACCCCCGAGGCCTATTTTACATTCTACTTACGGTGAAATACAGGCCCAGATAAGCTCCATGAGACTCACTTCCTGAGCTCTAGGCCCTGCCCACCACTCTCCTAGCAGACCACATCTCAGAGGCTTGAGCAGTTGGACAGCCCTGGGATTCAGCCCACACGCTCCCAAGTTTCCCGTCTGCAGTTATCAGTGCAAATATTAAGTCCTACTTTTCTGTGTGACCCTGACCCCACGCTGGGGTGTATCAAACTCAGGGAAATGAAAACACTGAAGCTGGCGCCCAGTTCCATGAAAAATCCTATATTCGATGTGTATGTAACTGGACCTCATTTTGCATTAGACTTGTTCCCCCAAAGTTGGAAATAAATCATATTTCTGCCAAGTGTGTGGTTGAAATATATTGAAGAATTGTAACCAAGCTCACCAATAAAATTAGAAGGGAGGAAGTGAGGCAAACATAGGCTCCATCAGCTCTAAAACTCTGTTAGTCCACATCAGAGCTTGGCAAGCTATGTCCAGGCTAGCATTCTGTTTTTATAGATAAAGTTTTATTGGAACCACGTTCATTTGTTCACATGCCATCAACGGCTGCTTTCACACTGTAAGAGCAGAGGGGAGGAGGCTTGACAGAGACCCGGTGGCCCTCAAAGACAAAAATCTCTACCATCTGAGCTTTCAAAGGAAACATGCTAACCCCAGGTCTCAATGGCCCAGGGGAGTTTGAGAACTTGTTGTCCTGACAAACCTATGAATGTGACAATGCCTGTCTCTCTCACTGACTCTGCTAACCCCCCACACCTCACAGAGCTGCAGGGCCTTGGCACAGGGGCCCGAGTGGGCCATCCCTGCAGGCAACACGGAACAGGCAAGCCGCAGGGAATTCTGTAGGACAGCAGGGTGCCAAGAAGATACAGTTCCTTTATTTTTTTTTATAAAATCCTAAATTCTGCATTTGAATTAAAGAATGATCTGGAGCTACTTTGTACCACAGGAATTAAGGCACCTCTCCATATTAATTAATTTTCATATCAAAAATTTCATTTCTCTAGAAAGAGACACTAAACCCTCCATTTTAGGGGTAGAGTTAACTTGCCTAGGGTAACGAAATCAGGGGCCAAACTGGAACTAGAACTCAAGCCTTGGGTATTCAGGCATACTGCTCGCCAGATCCCCTGGGCCTGTGAGTTTGCCAAAGAGTCAAGGGATGAGTTACGTGGGAGGTGGGGTGTCTACACACGGGGACGGAACAGCTAAGTGCAAGGCAGAGTCACTGGGGGAATTTAAATTCAAGTTTCTAAAAACTGTATTTCTAAAAGTAGTACAATTATTTGGTTAGTACGAATTATTCACTCAGTCCCCAAAGCACTATTATTTTTTTAAATGTGTAACAATCCAAACAAGAACCTAAGGACTATAGATTTCTCCTTTTATAGGACTTTAAAAATAACACTGTTTTCAATCATAAAATTAATAGAGAACTGTGGGAAAAGTCTGGAAGTGAGACAAATAATAAAATGAAAATTACCCATAATCCTAACACCACCACTCTAACCACAGTAAGTATTTCACTGTAAGTTTTTATTTGTGCACATATACATATATTTTTAAAAGACAAATCTGGGATATTACATATATGGCTTCATAGCTTACTATTTTCATTAAATCTTATAAGCATTTTCCTAAGTTATTATTCTTTAAAAATGTGTGACTTTTCCCTAAAACAAGTAACTTTTCACATAACACACTGAACAGTAACACTTCTCTCATTATATAAAGCAACAGATACACAAAAAGGATTAATACTCAAATTTCCATTTTCTTGAGTTCATACTGGACAAATACATTTACCTATAGTCCTACAGTGATGTATATGTTTGAATATAAGGGTGATTTGCCCATTTGTATGCTTTTTGAAAGATTCTTTTTCAGACCATAAACTTGGACCGGACTGGATATAAAGTTGAGGCTCTTGCATTTAGAGTAGGAGATCAATAAAATAACAAAAGCCCTTGGCATTCTCATTACACTGATAAGAACGAACTGAAAATCATGATTTAAAAAAACAAAACAAAAAAAAAACTTTCCGATGGCTACAAAAAATGTCCTCTGGCAATGCCGTGAGCTCCTTGCTGTCCTCTCATCACCGGATTCTAAGGGATTTCTGGTTTTTCACTACTACAGAGCTAATTCCGTGATGAAAATCAGTGTATGGAAATAGATGACCCCATTTCTGAGATTCCTAGTAGCGGGAGGAACATTCTCAAGGTCCCTGACGCACACTGCCGACAGCCAGATTCACACTCCGCAACCCCAGCGGCGCCCGGAGTGCCCGTCTCGGCAGGCTCTTGCTGGCCGGACCTCTCATCACGGCGGCTTTCAGACTGAACTGACAAAACACTTGAATCTAACGTGCAATTTATAAGAACTGCCCAAAGCAAAACAAAGGAGACCCTCAAGGGCAGGGGCCGTGTTTGATTTATTTCAAGTTTCCAAGCCCCTAGGCTCCGTGTCGGGCAAAGATTTCCAACAGATGCTACCTGAGCCCTGTCCCGGCTGGGCCGTCCGGCCTGGAGCTCACAGCACTCGGACACGGGGCCCTGCCCAGCCCAAAGAAAGAAACTAGTTAATAACAGAAACTAAATTTGGTCCATAAAGGAAAAAACAAAAACTAAACTTCAATATGGGCAAAGGATGTGAGCGGATGTTTCTCCAAAGATACAGGAGAGGCCAAGAAACACAAGGTGCTCTGCTCAGAAGCCATTAAGAAATGCAAACCCAAACAATGAGGTGCCACTTCCTACCTTACAGGATGGCTCTGCCAGAACCAAAAAGCCAGGCAAGTGCTGGTGAGGGGTGAGGGGATGGGGGATATGGAAATCTCACACCCCGCTGGTGGGACTGCAAACTGGGCCAGCCACCTTGGGCACCAGTCTGTTTTCCAAGCACAGAAACACTGCAAGCCTATGTCCACGCCAAAAAACCCCCCAAAAGAAAAAAACCCGTATGTAAATGTGCACAGCAGTATTATTCCTAACAGCCAAAAAGGGAAAACCGCCTAACTGCCCAGCAACGGACAGATGTGTACACAAGGTACGCGGTCTCCGTACAATGAGATATTATTTGGCAGTAACGGGAAATGACATGCTGATTACAGGCTGTCAGAGGGAGGACTGAAAACATTCTCCTAAGTGCAAGAAACCCGTCAGAAAAGACTCCACCGTGCACAATTCAACGTATATGAAAAGTCCGAATAAGCAGACCTATGAAGACAGAAAGGGGATTCGCGGCCGCTCAGGGCTGGAGAGAGAGACTGGAGGGTAGCAAGTGAGGGATGCCCGGCTGCCCTCTGTGGCACTGCCAGTGCTTCTGAGATTAATCATGGTGAGAGCTGCCCAACTCCCTGAATGAACTGAAAGCCACTGAACTGTGCACTTCAAAGGCGCGGATTGAACGGTATGTAAATTACATCTCAATAAAGCTGCTAAAAAGTAACAGCAGGGCTAACATGATCTCCACAGAATCACCTTTCCCACATACCAATCGTGGGGCTCTGGAAACCCCCATGATCCATTTCTGAACTGTTGGCAGCCATTCTCCCACTCCTGTTCCTGGGGGGAGGGGGGGGCGGGGGGAACCCCCGAAGGGCAGGGAATCATGTGGGAAAGCGCTCCAGGTTCCCCATCGCGAGGACTCCCTCGTTCCTCTGGGCTTGGGGGTACAAGAACTTACAACTGCTCCTCCAGCGGCCAGGGGATCAGCTTGACGATGCAGTGTCCTTGAGACCAAGCGAACCAGGAGCCGTCCGGAGAGAAGGCGACACTCCAGGTCTCACAGCTGGACTTCCAATCGAACTGCTGGGGGCGCCCCGGCTTGAGCTCGGCCAGCAGCAGCGGTTCCTCTGAGACAGGAGACATGCTTCAAATGCACGCCTGCCCAGGGGCGGGGGGGGGGGGGGGGGGGGGGGGGGGGGGGGGGGGGGGGGGGGGGTTAAGCGGGGAGCCAAGCTCCAGACCACCTTGCTGACTCAGAACTCAGAACCCGGAAAGCCGCTGTCTCCCCAAGGCTAGGGGTGATACTCTGGATTCCGGGAGGGAGTTGTCATTTAAATGACCTGTGGCAATAACAGTAGCCACAGGCCACATTCCAGCGCGGTTACTCAGCCCTGGCTCTGGCCACTGCTGGTTAACCATGACTCAGAGTAACCTTTGTGTGAGTGAACCCAGTGAATGGAGGCCTCATTTTCCTATGAATGCCTGAAGAGGAAGAAAGGAGAGCCCGCCCAGGCTGGGACCCGGCTAGATGGTGCAGATAAGGAGGCCTTCCAGTGTATTTAAGGTCTCCTCAAAAGAACCTGCCACGGGAGACCGGTGGCAGCAGGCACGTCAGAAACTCAAAGGCTCCCTGTCGCTCACCAGCCTCCAACCCCATCACCAAGGCTGAAACGTTCAGCACTTGCCCTCTTCTCCCTGCCGCTCAGACCTCTGGATCTGGCCTCCCATTTCCACCTCTGTTCCGGTTTAAACCTTCATCCCAATCTTGCCCAGGTCTTTTATGAGACTCCCCTGATTTTCCTGTCCCCAGGAACCCTGCTGAAGCTAAAACACGTACCACATCCCCTCCAATGCATTCCAAGGCTCCCACCTGCGTCCACGGTAAGGGCAGCGAAGCCTGGGCCTCCTACCCCATAGCATGGGCCTCCCCTCCTTCCCGTGACTTCTGCCCATGGCTCACACTCCAGCTGTGGGGGTCACCTGGCCATGCCCCAAGTAGGTTGGACTTAGGAGACTCCCAAGCACGTATCCTAATCGCTACGGAAGCGGAAATGAAGTCCCACCCTGCTGACTTTATTTTCTGCTATAGTTATGATGAATTTCCTTCTGGCCCGCCAGAAATTAAGCACCCTGTTCTTACACCAAAATGACTTCATTCTCATTTCTCTTAGGGCCCAGCAGCGCCTCGTGAAGAAGAGGTGCTGGACTGGGGTTTCTTCTGCCACCTGACGGGCAGTTCCAGTCTCTACTCCAATGGAAGGTTCTCAGTGGCTGACAAAGCTCTTAGGTTAAAGGCGTTCAGAATCCATTTTTTGTTGGCACTAATTATGGTACTAATATAAAGACTGGCTTCCACTCTGAAGGAGGTCATTTCCTGATGTCTGTTTCCCATCAGTGGTTTTGTTCACGACCTTGACCCTTTTATACCTTTAACCAGATAGATACTAATTTAAACAACCCTATTTCATTTATTGTACGACACACATTTATAAGTCTTCTCACATTTTGACCTTGCCGAGATCAGGATGTGTCTTACAAACGATGAATTTTTTAGAGTTAAATAAGCAGTATTTTTTCTTGGTGATAAGAACGAACCATGGTATTTGGGTTTAATGAAACAGATGGTAAACATGCATATATAGCGAGATGCCTATCCGTAATATGATATTTATATATGTATATATATAATACCTCCTAGAATATACATTATAAGAAGATGTGGGTATACCTTGTTTTATAAAATCAATATGTTGCTGAAGAGTCTCTTTAAATAGAATTTTAATCCATCAAGATTTTGGTGGCTTTGCTATTTCGAGAAAAGTTAAGTTTCCTTTGCAAAGAGAATATTCATTTCCTGAGGTTCTATGTATAAATCTGGGTTTGAATACCTTAGGTCTGTCTAAACTGGCATTTCTACAGGCCCAGGTAATTCTCCTGAAATCTGTACATGTTTGTACATGGGATCTTTTCATTTATAGAATTACTTGTCTCTAGGAACATACTCCTTTGGATGGGAATATCTGCATGGTAAGAAGTTATTTTACATTTTAAATCCAGAACAGGTCTCTCAATGTTACCCAGCAACCCTGTGGTGTTGTCTTCATTCTCATTATTCCTAGATATTTTCTTGCGGTGACCTAGCCCTAATCTGTCAATGAATCCAGTGGTTCTCAACTGGCTGTGTCCCCTGGGGACACGTGAAAATGTCTGGAGACATTCTTTCTGCGTTGTCAAGACTGGGGGTGGCACTACTGGTGTCCAATGAGAAGCAGCCACAGATACTGCTGAGCACCCTACAGTGTGCACAGGGCAGCCCCCCCAACAATGAAGGATTATCTTGCTTAAAACATCGGTAGTGCCAAGGCTGAGAAATTTCGATGTAGTTAAACATTAAATGACATCGACTGATCCCGAGGTGCATTTTTATCTACCGTCTTTATTCCACCCTGATAATACACTTGGTTCACTACCTCTACAACAGGCACATCATTATCTATCCTTTTGATACCACGGCGGCCCTGAGCAATATAAAGAGGGGTTCTCCCCACTTTCCTTCTTTTCTTTACTTCCCAAACCAAATCCATTCACAAGCCTATCAAGGCTGTCTCCAAAAGGCCTGGAAAACCTAACTTCTCTCCATCTCCATGGCTACTATTCTAATCTATGCAAACCACCTCACCAACATCAACTCTAGCTAAGCACCCTTGCAACTGCTCTCCTAGCTTCCAAGCTACACCCCAACCTCCAATTCATTCTCCTAACCTCCTAGAGTGATCAGTTCCAACCACTCTTAGAATAAAATTCAAGGGTGGCTCAGTCACGTGAGAGTCTGCCTTGGGCTCAGGTCATGATCTGAGGGTCCTGGGATCCAGCTCCGTGTAGGACTCCTCACTCATCCAAGAGTCTGCTTGTACTCTCTTTTTCCCTCTCTCTCAAATAATTGAATAAAATTCAAGCTCCTTACCATGTCTTTGATGTCCTGCATAACCTGGCCTCTGGCTTTCATCTCCCACCTGGGCTTGTAACTCTCCCTTCCCTGCCCCTGGCTCTAGCCTTCACTCACCCCTTGACTATGCTCAATTAGTTCCGACCTCAGGGCCTTTGCACCAGCTAGTCCCTTCACATGGAATGCTCTTCCATGACTGGCACTTTCTCTTCATTCAGTCTTGGCTCAAATAACAACTCCTTCGAAAGCCCTTCTCTGACCCCAAGCCAATCTCCTTCACAACCCCTCCTCACATCATGTTCTTTACAGCACAATCACCATTATGTAGCTATCAGTCTCCCCCCAACGAGTACATCACTTCCATGGAGGCAGGGACCTTGTATGTTATCCTTAGTGCCTAGCAGAGTTTTTGGCAGAGAGCATGCAGTCGGTAAGTATTTGTTGAATAAATATACATGGTAGACCTCTTTATATATAAATAAAATGAAGCCCCTTAAACTATTATGTTTCCTATGCCAAACATTTCACATGAAATGCTTCTTAAACATGAGCCATACCCAGATTTCACACTCTATTTCTGTGATTTGGAGATTTAATCTCCTGCTATTTCAGGCTCAGGAATCCAGGAGCTAAAAGAAGAAAAAACTCAGTGACTCCTGTCTCTTCATTTCTAGAACTAAGAAAATTCTGAAGAGAGTCTGGGCCCAAACTAAACTTGGTTGCTGGCGGAGGGGGCGAGGGGTGGAGAGAAGCCATAATAAGTGCAGAACTTAAAAAAACAAAAACCAGAGCCGAGAATCCAGCTTTCATCTTGGATTGTACCTGCCGTGGCCCTTTGTGGGGAAAAGGTCCACAGATCAAGGTGTTGTAATTAAACACTGGGATGTATCTGGATGACCAGGCTGAATGGAAAGATATTAACAGCTTCTTCTGTGCAAGGAGATTCACTTGCACACAGACATGGAAGCAACTGACTCCAGCCAGCAGGAAGCCTGGTGATTTGTCCTGCCTCACAGTCTTCACAGTGGCTGTTCCATCGGCCGGGAAAGCTGCCTGGGAGGCCCCAGATCCTTGTCTGACTGCTCCATCTCACCGCCCAGGTCTCAGTGTTGATGTCACCTTCTCGGAGAACTTCCTCTCCCTCTCAGTTCAATGTTCTTTAGGGGTGTACCACTCACTCAGCTTGTCCTGATTGCTTACTTGCTTTTACACATTTCCTGTCTAGCTCTTCCCCACACTCACGCCAAACCTCCCTCTCTGCCCACTGCAACTGACCTCCACGGTCCAACACAGTAACACCAGCCACACTTGACCGCTGACCGTTTGTTTGCAAAATACCAAGTCTGAAGGGAGATGGGCTGTTAGGTATATAACACACACCATATTTTGAATTTAGTACCAAAAAAAAAAAAAAAATCTAAAAGAGATCAATAATTGTGAGTCCATGTTGCAAAGATAATATTTTAGACAGGTGGGATTGACGATTACAATTTTAAAATTGGTTTCACCTGTTTTGCTTCTTTTAATGCAGCCACTAAAAGATTTCAAGTTACAGATGTGGAATTATTATTTCTATTGGTCAGCGCTGGCCTAGAGAGTGCCTGGCACACAGTAGATACTCAATAAATATTTGTCCAAAGAATAAAAGAATTCTAACCACTGTGCTGAAGATATCTACTGTTGGCCATTGTAATCCCATTACAATGGCCTTTATTCAGTTTCAAAAGAATGTAAAAGTCTCTGGCCTCTTCTTTTTTTTTTTTTTAAACAGCAACTTGGCAGCTCTCAACAGCTCTGCCCACACCCCAAAACACAGCCGTCAATCATTAGGGAAAACTCAGAACTGGAAACAGATTCCAGCTAAAAAGGGAGGCTAGCTACAGATCGCTTTCAGTTTTAACTATAAGGAGTCAATGGAAACAACAGCGGAAGCTATAAAAAGATTCACATAAGATTCAGACAAACAGTAGGGGCCATTTAAAAAGTGGTAACACACTCACTGAAAAGAGAGCCCTTATCTAGATGGGAAGCCTGAGAGAGTTGCCTCCACACCATTTACTGAATGCCTGACTACAGCAAACAAAGAAATGTCATTTCCCAAATTAAAAAGTTACACCACCCCAGGGAATACCCTGATCCCAACCTACCCACCCACAATCCCCGGTTCCATCAAACTAGCCAGGGAAACGCAAACATCAACAATCAGAATTCTCCAGAGCAAGATGAGGCTTGAAACTCACTGGAAGAATACCAAGAGATTTCTGGAACATTTCTGAACCCTAGGCCTTGACCCCTTCTGAGAATTTTCCCTTAAGAAACTGCCTTTAAGCATGGAGGTATATTCAAGAGTTGGAACTCCCAGAAGAAATCCCGAGTCCACCCCCAAATTTCTGTATAGGTAGGGTTTAGAGGCAAGGTGGTTGAACGGGAGAAGACGGAGGGATAGTCTGGAGGTTTTGTCTTTGCTTAACAAGCACACTGAGACTACACGTTCATTCGGGCTGACTCTCCAAGAATATCCGACAGTCTCAGACTTCCACAGTTTTCAGATGACAGCTGTTAACAAGGACAGAGGCATGCACCTCACCCATCAATGTCTCCTAAACTTGCCCTATCAGGCATGCCAGCAAGGATCAGCATCCCTAGCCCCACCCCACCCCACCTCTACGAATGCGTCTCCGCCGGGAGAGGTTCGCAACAGATTTTTTTTTTTTTTAATAGGGACCCTTGCCTTATGAATAGGCAAGTTTGGGACGCTCCCCACCACCCACTGGGGCACGTACTATTATTATCCCATTTTGCAGATACAAAACAGACTCGGGTTAAGTGGCCCGTGCGCGATCACACCGCTGGTAAGAGGCAGACCTGACTCCCACCCAGACCTGCAAGTGCGTCACCTGGCACCTGGGCACCCGCACCCCGGGTTATCACCCCCCTCAGGGCCTGGCGCATCCCGCGTACCCACCCGGGCGGAGGCGTTGGGCCCCGGGAGCCCCCCACTGTCCTGACGGATGGGGATCCCCGGCAGGCAGTGGCCCGTGCTCGCCCGCCCTGTCCACCGCGGGCGGGAGACGTGGTGGCGGCCGCTGACAGCGAAAGTGAAACAAAGCTGGGCGCCGGGCGCGCCCCCCGCCGCGAGCCCGCGCGGATGGCCCAGGCCCCCGCGCCCCCGCCGTGCCCCTCCCACGGCCGAGCCTGCGCCCCCGCCCGCCCCCCCCGGGAGAACGGGCTCGGCCCCGCCCGGCGGGAACCCGCGCACCCCCGCCCCGCTCACCTCCGGCCTCCATGGAGGACGCGCGCGGCCCCGCGGCAGGCGGCGGGCGCCTCAGCCCCCCGGGCCGCCGGCCCTCATGCCACCCCTACGTCGCCCGCCCCCGCCCCCGCCCCCGCCCCCGCCCCGGCCCCGGCCCAGGCCCCGGTCCTGGCCCCGCAGCCGCCGCCGCGCCCGCCGCCGCCGCCCGGAGAGGCCATCAGCTGCTTCCCGTCACATGGCGGCGGGCGCGGGCGGGGACGCGCGGGAGGCGGGGCGTGGCGAAGGGGCGGGGCCGAGGGGAACCGGCCGGGGGGGGGGGGGCTGAATAAAATGCGGGGGGGGGCGGGGGCGGAGGGGAAAGCGGGGCGGTGGGGAAGATAACACCGGTGCAGGGGAGGCACAGTGTATGGCTGAGAGGAACGAGGGGGCGGGCGGACGGGACAAGACGGAGGGGCGGGGCCGAGGGGAAAATCGGGGGGGGGGGGGGGGGGGGGGGTGGGGGCTGGAGGTGTGGGGGGAAGAGGGGGTGCGGCGGGCCGAGGGAGTCCGAGGGAGGGGAGCGGAGGGCTGCGGAGAGAACGGGGGCAGATGGCGCGGGGAGAAAGCCCAAGGGGTGGGAACCAGGTGAAGAAGGGGGCAGCGAATAGGGAGGCGAACGTCTCTCGAGAACGAGGACCTGAAGACACCGGGGACTAGAGGCACTGTGGGGACAAAAACGGGGGCCGAGGAGAGAACTGGGGGGAGGGGGTCCGGGAACCCCTTAGGCCGGTGACAAGGCGGGAACGAGCCTGGAGAATAAAATGGGGGCGCTGAGGCCGGGAGCTCAGAGGTTAAATGGGAGCCTTGGTGGAGGAGCCCAGCTCAGGGGTTGGGAATGAAAGCGGAGGACGGGGCAAGCCGCCGGTTTTAAAAAAATGGGAACCAGAGAAAGACAAGCCCGGCGGAAAAGGGAGGGTGAAAACGAGCGTGTCAAGGGTAAAATGGGCGGCGAGAAAGGGGCAGCGGGCCAGACAGAAAAAGGGGGGGATCCAAGAAGAGTGGGGGTCCGAATACGGACAAGCTGGATAAACATAGGAGGACGGAAGTTCGGGGAAAGAGGTGTTGGGGACCACAGGGAGAGAAGCGAAACAGACAGGGGTCCAGTGGGGGCTCAGAAACCAGCTTGGATTCAACCCACGAGTGTTCAAAGGGAGGGGCTGGGTGGAAAGTAAAGCGGGACACTGAGGTTGAGATAGGAAGCATGGGTTTGGTTAGAAAGGATGTAAGTTAAGGTGGAGCCGCCGTGATAAAAGCTGGGGAGCAAGGCCAGGGCAACCTGGAGGGAGCCTGGAGGGCGGTAAGGAGAGGGGTGGGAGGAGGAATGACCTAACAGGGAGACTGACTTGAAGCTTCCTCTAACAACTGCGGTTTAGCCTGGGCCTAGAACAGGAAAGTGGGGGTTACAATTAGCTGAGCCCAGTAAAGAACTCCCAAGGCCACCCACAACTACAGGACAGCTGATAGAATTCATCTTTTCAGGCAGCCCAGCAGATACGCGTTCTCCCCTGAAGCCTGCTACCCTAGCCCTTTCATGTTAGAAAGCATGCAGTCTGGCCAAAAAGAGGCATAGACAGGGAGGGGGGAAGAAAAAAAATGGAAGAACGAGTTTCTCAAGGAGATCAGGAAAGGTGCGGGAGTCTCAGTGTGAGAGTATCTACAAAGAATAAAATGGCCACGAGAACTTTGTGATTACCAACACAGGGAAAGCTGCTAACAAAACAAAACTGGGGAGGCAAACCCATTTCTCCAAATCTTTGTTTACTAATCAAGTCTAAATCAAGATCATTAAAACATTTATTTAAAAATAACTTTATTCCATAATCTTTTTAAAAAAAATCCATATTTTAACCTCAGAATAAATTTCTCTTCCTCCCCCCCAACACACTGCACACCAAATATGAAAATGTAAATAATGCAGAGGGATCTGCTAAAATTATTCTTTGCAGCAGTTCCTGGTCACTCCCACGGTGAGAATTACCAGTTGGCACTTACTGCATCACAATGAATTTTACCTGGCCAGGATGATATCACAGGTTCCGGTGCACCTTCCATCATGGGTTGTCTGCAGTCACAGGGCCTATATGTGCTTATGACAATATAAGAAGAACTAACATCAAAGCCACAGGATTGGCCGAGCCCTTTCCCAGTGTCCCCTTCTGAAATGTCGGTTGTGATAGCCGTTAAGTATTTATCTTCCTGGTTCTGATAAGTAGATCTTGGAGTTCAGAACACCTGATAAGATTGTGTAACAGCACAATGTAACAACTTGGACTTTGCCACAGAGTTTGTAACCCACTGCCTCATGCTTGTAGTTTTAGGGATAAGTCATCTTAAAATAGAGGAAAGCCCTAATTTCTTTAACAATCCTTAAGACATGAAGACTGCCAGTTCCTGAACTCTGAACTGACCCAGGACTCAGATATAAGTGACGGAAGTCGTGGCTCAGCTAACACAGGGTGTATAGTGTTTGGCAATAAGATCTTGAAGCACACACACACCACACCACATCACACCCCCACCGCCATTGCTAGTGGAAAAACCCTGCCCCAAAGATTTCCCATCATCAGGGATGTGTCCCATCTCGTGCATATGCAAGAGAAAAAATTCTGGAAAGCATCTCAGTGATCTTGAAGATCATTCTCTGCATTCCTAGTTAGGGATTTTTTTTCCTCTTTCTTTTCTTTTCTTTTTTAAATATGGGTGCCTCCGCAGAGTGAACTCTCAAAGTCAGGAATTTAATCATGGAAGATTCCAAGGGAGACAGACTCTGAGCTCAGTGACTTTAGAAATAACTCAAGTCTCCTGTTCTGAAACACTAACTTGGACTGGCCAGAGTGGCTAAGCCCAGGAAGTCCTGGGCAGCAGCAGCCCCAGCAAGTAAGAATTGCAGTTTGCACATAATTCCTGAGGAGTGGAAACTACAGGCAGCTCCTGCAATCCACACGGCTGAGCTGGGGACGAGGGGCTCACTCCTAGTGATTTGCTCAGTTCAGTCTTTTCATCCAAGAAAACAGACCCCTCCCCATCACACCTGCAGGGGAAGGCTGCAGATAACTAGCTTCTCATCTTACTGGAGTCCCGGTCTGTGTTATTTGGAGAAAGGAAGCTCTCCCTTAAGCCCTAGCTCTTGCCCAGCAAGTGGGATGTGAACATTAAAGAACACAAATTCAAGTCAGACTTTCATGCTCCTCACAATCTTTTGCACCCTTATTACGTCTCTGACACGGAAGGGATTTGGACAAAAATCCCTCCCGTGTTCAGAAAAGATGGTTCAGGAAAGAACCATCTGCGGACTGCACGGGGATCTGGAAGCAGCAGCTTACGTGCATCAGATGTCACTTCCTTCAAAACTTTGCCTTATTGATCAATGCATCTTCACACTCTCCTTAAGAAGGAGGAAGGAAACAAATTTTCCCATCCCCATTTCCAAGACTGGGAAGCTGAGGCCAGATGAACTAGTCGGCCCAAGGAGTACTTCTATCACCCTACTCCACTGCAAAACATTTCCCCTGCCTTCTTTCAAAGCCACAGGAGAAAGAGGAGAATGGGGAAATCGGCAAGCTACTCAGGTATCACCTAAGAGGCTTTTGTACAAATAGGAAACTCCGCAAAATGAGAGGTTCTAATGAAAGGCACTTCCTCTTAGGGGCCCCTGCCTCTTTTGAAAAGAACTACACCTCCAGGGAAGCCAACAGCATCAGGAGAGCTCCGATAATGCTCTCCTCTGAAACCATCCTACAAAGAGCCGAGAGGCCCAGGCGGCAGCTTGGAACCCCACAGTTGACATAGTGTCTTCCGCTAGAGAGGGCAGGGGAGAGGAGAAAGGACATCTG
The DNA here is from genome assembly GCF_002288905.1 of Enhydra lutris kenyoni. Classification (NCBI taxonomy): domain Eukaryota; kingdom Metazoa; phylum Chordata; class Mammalia; order Carnivora; family Mustelidae; genus Enhydra; species Enhydra lutris. The sequence continues at coordinate 12,986,482 of NW_019154130.1, forward strand.
CTGAACACCCGCTGGGCACTTTCCCATCTGCAATACCTCCCTCAGTCCTCACCATACCCTGTAAGGCAGGTAGGATTTTACCTATTTTACAGATGAGGAAACTGAGGCCCAGGGAGAGGTAAAGCAACGTGCCCAAGGCCAGGAAACCAGTAAGGAGCAGGGCCCACATTCAAGCCCAGCTGTTTGCAACTCCAAAACCTGAGCCAAACTGCCTCCCTCTGACTGGCACCGGTAGCGGACACCTCCTCACCTTCTCCAGGGAGGTGACGTCTGCCTGGTCTTCCGGCTTACCCGGGCATTGATAAGGGAGGTGTCCCTATCACCCCACACTCTTCCCTTGTATGGGGCAGGCTGGTCACGGACATCTAATAGTGTACTGGGAGCACTGAGCACGGAGGCCAGGTGCTCCCCCCAACTCCTGTCCCCTCCAAATCGGCATCAGTCAACCTGGATAAAGCCAGAGTCACAGTGAAGGGGGCACCTGAGATGCCAAATACACCTGGCCCCCCACACACTGCCCGTTCCCAACACATTTAACATCCATGAGAAAAACAGCAAATCAAACCAATTTAGGGAGAAGAAAAAAAATGGAAGGAAATCTGTGTGTGTGTTTCTTTTTTGCTGAGCACCCCACACCACTTTCAGCCCTCAGACAGGGGTGCGAGTCAAGTCAAAGCAGAATGAAAAGCTCATCTTCAATGCAGCCTTCCAAGCTTTTAAGACGGGATCATGGAGGACAGTTCTTTCTTCAAACTGGTCTGTCTTCTTCTTGAATGATGTCAATCCGCTCCTGACTGCTGTCGTCTGGACAGGAGGGAAAAGCAGATCCAAGTCGGAGTGGGCTCAGCGAGAGGTCCCTCCGTCCCCACCATCCGTTTTCAATCACTGCCCTTCCTAGTCCTTCACTGGCGAGCCTGGGAACTGGAATTCATGGGGGAGCGAGCGGGACAGGTGCGCGTTCCCCTTTTCTCCTGTTCTTTTCACTCAAGCTCCTCTAGACGTGCTTGATGCGGTCTACCCAGCATCAGCCGGTTGCTGCCATTCCCCTCGCCTGGATACTCTCTCCCCTTTCTGTTTATTCAGACTCGACCGTCCTGAAAGACTTGCCTCATATCCTCCTCCGGCCATTAAGTGTCTCCCAACCAAAGCATCCCTCAAGGCATCTCACCTCTCTCTGAGGTCCTGTGATTTTTAAGCCTGTCATTCATCTGGTAATAATCAAATTCCTCCCTGTGACAGCTCCTCTACTGCTCTCTCAAAGTCAGGGTTAAATCTTGCTTCCGTTTTAAGTGTTCCTCAGTACACTCTGACTGGTCTTTTTTTTTTTTTTTTTTTAAAGATTTTATTTATTTATTTGACAGACAGAGATCACAAGTAGGCAGAGAGGCAGGCAGAGAGAGAGAGAAAGGGGAAGCAGGCTCCCTGCTGCCCAGAGAGCCCGATGTGGGACTCGATCCCAGGACCCTGGGATCATGACCTGAGTTGAAGGCAGAGGCTTTAACCCACTGAGCCACCCAGGCGCCCCTCTGACTGGTCTTGTAAAGCTCCCTGACTAGGGTTATGATCGTTTTTTTTTTGTTTTTTTTTTATTCCCCCAACAATGCCAATAGCGTGCCTTTCCCAGAACAGGTCCTTGGTACATGTCTGTCAGTTTTAATTGTGTGGGGCGTTGACAGTCGATCCTAGGTTAAACTACCTTCCCCACCCTTTAAAAAACTAGACTCACGGGGCGCCTGGGTGGCTGAGTGGGTTAAAGCCTCTGCCTTCGGCTCAGGTCATGGTCCCAGGGTCCTAGGATCGAGCCTCACGTCGGGCTCTCTGCTCAGCAGGGAGCCTGCTTCCCCCTCTCTCTCTGCCTGCCTCTCTGCCTACTTGTGATCTCTGTCAAATAAATAATAAAAAAATCTTAAAAAAAAAAAAAAAACAACTAGACTCACCTCTTGGGGATTCTTACGGGGAATCCCACTGCCCCCTAGCAGAGTGCTTGGAAGGAGAAAGGACTCACCTTGCAGAGCCTGGAGTCCGTTGCCCATCCAGTCGACATTCCCATTCACCAGTGCGGTCACTCTGTGAATGTGGCCATGCTTAGGGATTTCTTCTGGTGACTCCTCCCTCTCATTTGTTTCTTCCTCTTCTTCTTCCTCTTCTTCAGCACCATCTTCCTCCTCTACCTCTTCCTCTTCTTCTGAATCCACCAAAACCATGACATCACCCATGTCTTGTCCCCTAATTTCCAAAGGGGGAGAAATAATCAAGAAGTTACTCCATCCTTTTCCCCCCTAACATCAGCCCTCACTGAACAGAAAACACTAGATTTATGGCAACCTCTTTGGTAACATGGAAAATTCTTTGTGTGTTCACCTCGTTTAAGAGAGGATCGTGTATAGGGGCGCCTGGGTGGCTCAGTAGGTTAAGCCTCTGCCTTCAGCTCAGGTCATGATCCCAGGGTCCTGGGATCGAGCCCCACATCGGGCTCTCTGCTCAGCGGGGAGCCTGCTTCCCCCTCTCTCTCTGCCTGCTTCTCTGCCTACTTGTGATCTCTGTCTGTCAAATAAATAAATAAAATCTTAAACAAAAAAGAGAGAGAGAGAGAGAGGATAGTGTGGGGAGCCTGGGTGGCTCAGTGGGTTAAGCCTCTGCCTTAGCTCAGGTCATGATCCCGGGGTCCTGGGATCGAGCCCCGCATCGGGCTCTCTGCTCGGCAGGGAGCCTGCTTCCTCCTCTCTCTCTGCCTGCCTCTCTGCCTACTTGTGGTCTTTCTTTCTCTCTCTGTCAAATAAATAAATAAAATCTTAAAAAAAAAGAGAGAGAGAGAGAGAGAGAGAGGACAGCATGATTGTAATGTCAGAGATATTGACAGATTCCTGTAGACTATGCACATTTTCCCGGTTTTATTACTTCCCCCTGCTCCTTGGGCAGGTGACTCTTTATCCCAGGAACCTACCATTTTAGTTCCCCTCACAGCACTCTCTCAAAGTCATGGTTAAAAGTCGTGGTTCCGTTTTAAGTTTCCCCAAGTTTTCTTCTGTGCACTCTGATTGCTCTTGTAAAGCTCCCTGCTTACAGAATACACGAAGGCTACATTCCTTTCCTGAAATACCATTTATTTCTGCTCTACTTACTGAAATGTCGCCTCCTATTCATCCTTTAGGGCCCAGGTAAAGTCCTCTTCCACCCCGCAAGCCCTGAGCCGTGACTGCACTTGGAGTCCATGCCCAGCAGTTACTATGAATTCTTCTCTAGTTCATTGCTGGTTCTGCCTACCTGGCCAGCCTGTACATTTCTTACACATGCCCTGGGCCAGTCACAGTGCCAGGAGCCTTACATTTTCATATAATCTTCAGTCTCCTGTTGGGAAACGGATGAGGAGACAAAGGCTCAGAGAGATTGAGGGATTTTTCCAGGAGCACAGGGCTCGGGAGTGTGAGAGGTACAATCTGAACCCAGGTCCCCTAGTTCCAAAGCGTTTTTCCATGATGCTTGCTGCCTCCTCCTGTGAGAAATAAGTCTGGGGAACGAAAGACTCACTGGGAAGATGGTGCTCGAATATGGGGCAGTAAAGGTAACATTTTCCTGTGAAAGATCATCCCAGAACAGCAATATCCCTTCATAAACTGGTTAAGAGGGACAAAGAGAAGAGTTCTTTGCTCCAACCCAGAATCTCTTTGGGAAATGATGACACACGTTCCATTTAGTCACCTTGCCCCTACTGAGCTTTCCCTTTTTTTTTAAGTGGGTTATTTATTTTTTATTTTTTTTAAAGATTTTATTTATTTGACAGAGATCACAAGTAGGCAGAGAGGCAGGCAGAGAAAGAGGAAGGGAAGCAGGCTCCCTGCTGAGCAGAGAGCCCCATGTGGGGCTTGATCCCAGGACCCTGGGATCATGATGTGAGCCGAAGGCAGAGGCTTTAACCCACTGAGCCACCCAGGTGCCCCTAAGTGGGGTATTTTTTTTAAAGATTTTATTTATTTATTAAAAGATCTTTGGGGTGCCTGGGTGGCTCAGTGGGTTTGGGCCTCTGCCTTCGGCTCGGGTCATGATCTCAGGGTCCTGGGATTGGGTCCCGCATTGTGCTCTCTGCGCGGCGGGGAGCCTGCTTCCCTCCCTCTCTGCCTGACTCTCTGCCTACTTGTGATCTCTGTCGAATAAATAAAGAAAAATCTTTTAAAAATTTATTTATTTATTTATTTATTTATTTGAGAGAGAGAGAGAGAGAGAATATGAGATGGGGGAGGGCCAAAGGGGGAAGCAGACTCCCCCCCTGAGCAGGGAGCCCAATGTGGGACTCAATCCTGGGACTCTGGGATCATGACCTGAGCTGAAGGCAGACACCCAACCAACTGAGCCACCCAGGCACCCTAAGACTTTATTTATTTTAGAAATAGAGAGTGTGCAAGCATGGGAAGGAGCCGAGGAAGGGCAACAAGCAGAATCCACGCTGAGCGCCGAGCCCGACTTAGAGCTCAATCCATGACCCTGAGATCATGACCTGAGCCCAAATCAGTCAGACGCTTAACTGACTAAGCCATCCAGGCACCCCCTGAGGTCTCCTCTTGGGAGGGACTCCTGGCCATGCTCAGACTAGTCTTCCAAAACATGCTGTGAGACCAAGACTTATTCTTCCTTTCAGCTCTTTTTAGAAAATTAAATAAAATAAATGCACCCATGCCTGGGCTCACACACACACCACCCCTTTATGCTTCAGTGAGAGCCCCGCAACGTGCCCCACCCTGAGGTCTGGCATTATGACAAGAGCATAGACTTTGCAATCAGTGAGACCTGGATCTGAACGCAGGCGCTGCCATTCATTTCCCGGATGAGCTTGCAGAAACTACTCTACTACCCTGAGCGTCCATCTCCTTATGTGGCAAATGGAGGTGCCACCACCACCCTGAAGAGCTTATGAAACAGTCTCTAAGGAGGCCTAGCGAAGGCCCTCACCCAGGGTCTGGCCCATGCCGGGTCCTCCACAGTGGCCGCCATTACTGCTCTTGCAAAAGAAAAACACAGCCGCGAACACAGACCATGGAAATGGTTTTTGACTCGATTCTAGGAACACTCACCTGAAAGTGTTTCCTACTGAAGGGAAAAAGGAAAAAAAAAAAAAATTAATATCCAATAATATCCACTTCAGCCTCCCAAAAGTTTTTAATCTGACATCTACAAAAGAATGGTGAAATGAGAAAACTGACCCAACAGGACAGGTGACAGGGTGGTCAGGAATGGTATACTTAATTTATTCATTATTGCACATCTGGACCCAGTCAAGAAGCCTATAAAATGGGACCTCAGGTAGGACTACAACAGGGGCCTCCTTCCCCCTGCCACACCCTTTCAAGAGCCTCAAAAGTAAACAAAGGGGCCCAAGAAATCCTTACCTTTCCAGCAGAACACAGGGCTATAATACAAGATAAGCCCTGAGATAATGGCCAGTCCCAGCAGCAGGAGGCTCACAATGGTTCCCACAATTCCCCCGATATTTAAAGGTTCTGCAAAGACAAATCACACTGTTGATCCTTCCATCTGATACATGTACTGGTCAAAGAGCGACGGCTCCCTTCCTCTGCCTGGGTCTTGGTCTTGTTTTGGTTCCATCATCTTCGGCAAGGCACATGACCTCTCCATAAAGCAAGATAAAATCTCATTTCCCAACCTCAGAGAGTTTGTAGGGAAGCAAATGAAGTGTGTGATGCAAAGGAAGACTGGAAAGTTAAAATCTCCAGACATCGAGACTGTTTACAAGGCCATAGAAATGAAGAGGGTGAGCTATTGCTGCTGTGATGAACAGTGATGAATGGAGCAGGCAGAGAATCCGAGAACAGACCACACATAAAAGAAAATCTGATAATGACACATTAGTGAGTAAAAGAGGAATTACTCAAGAACGGTGCTGGAGGGGCGCCTGGGTGGCTCGGTGGGTTAAAGCCTCTTCCTTTGGCTCAGGTCATGATCTCAGGGTCCTGGGATCAAGCCCCGTATTGGGCTCTCTGCTCAGCAGGGAGCCTGCTTCCCCCTCTCTCTCTGCCTACTTGTGATTTCTGTCTGTCAAATAAATAAATAAAATCTTTAAAAAAAAGAAGTGCCAGTTTGATTATTTAAAAAAAAATTTTTTTTTTATTATTAAAAAAACAAAAAAGAATGGTGCTAGAATCCATGGCTATCCAAATTTGGGTGAGGGAGAAATGAGATCCCCACACCTCACACCATTCACAAAAATCAATTCTAGATAGAGTACAGATTTAACTGAAAAAGGCAAAACATTAAAACTTTTCAGAAGTATAGGATAGTATCTCTGTGGCCATGGGGGAGATAAGATTTTTTGAGACGTAGAAATTGTTAATGATATGATTCATAAAATTAACTGCATGAAAGTAAGAATGTCTGCTAATCAAAGGATAGCAGAAAGAAAGCAAAAAAAAAAAAAAAGAAAGGCAAACAAGCTAAAAGGAGGTATTTGTAACACGTAAAACTAACAAGGGATTAGTATGCAGAGTTTCTAAAGAACTCCTACATATGGGGCGTGTAGGTGGCTCAGTGGGTTAAAGCCTCTGCCTTCGGCTCAGGACCATGATCCCAGGGTCCTAGGATCGAGCCCCTCATCGGGCTCCCTGCTTCCCCCTTTCTCTCTGCCTGCCTCTCTGCCTACTTGTGATCTCTCTGTCAAATAAATAAATAAAATCTTTAAACAAAAATTCTTAAAAAAAAACCAAAACTCCTACATATCTACAAGAAAGGGGAAGATGTCAAAAGATACAAGTGAGTATTTCACAGAAGAAACGCAAATAGCAAAGATATGAAATAATTCTCAATCTTCTTAGTAACCACAGAAGGGCCAATCAGAATGACAGTTAGATTCCATTTGACAGGGGTGCCTGGGTGGCTCAGTGGGTTAAAGCCTCTGCCTTTGGCTCAGGTCATGATCCCGGGGTCCTGGGATCGAGCCCTACGTCGGGCTCTCTGCTCGGCAGGGAGCCTGCTTCCCTTCCTCTCTCTTTGCCTGCCTCTCTGCCTACTTGTGATCTCTGTCAAATAAATAAATAAAATCTTAAAAAACAAAACAAAATAAAACCAACAAAACAAACAAACAAAAAAAAAAAGATTCCATTTTACACGTACTTAATGGGCAAAAATCACAAAGCCGGAAAGCGAAAATGCGGAACAATTCAACACTCTTAGATACCGCTGTTGTGAATAGAAATCGGTATGACCACTTTGGAAAATAATTTGCTATTATCCCAGAAATATACAAATGTGCATAACCCTTCCTTTCTCTTCCGTCCACATATATCCTAGAGAAATATTTGCCTGGGGATCTGCTATATATATGTACACACGGAGCTGGGTAAAAGATTTTCATTGCAACATTTTTTGCTCATCACAACAACGACAACAAAATCAGAAACAGTACAAAGGTCCATCAGCAGGAAAATTAGTAACTTAGTTGTGGAATCATGACACAGTAGGAAATCCTGCAGGAGTGAAGAGGTACAACATATAATTACAATTACAGTAAGAACAAAATGTGGAGTGGAAACAGCAAGCATTTCACTAGGTAGTAACATTTTTCTTGAATAAAAAAATTCAGAATAGTGCTTACCTTTTTCAGGAGGCCCAGGATGAGACTGGAAAGGGGTCTAGAGGTAGGGTTGGCCGAAAAAAATATAGCATGCCCATTTAATTTGGATTTCAGATAAACAATGAGTCCTATTTTAGAATAAGTATGTCCCACGGAAAATGTGGGATATACTTATGCTAAAAAAATGCCTTGTTTTTCTGATATGTAAATTCAAGCAGGCATCCTATTCTTTTTTTTTCTTTTTTTTTTTTTAGCTTTGTTGTCATTTTCTAAATCTGGCCACACTACCTACAAATAACTAGCATTGTAGGCACTGCTCTGTATCCTAAGCAGGATGGTAATTCTTAAAATGTTCATTTTGCTATTATGACTTACATTTTTCATATTTTTAATATATATATTTTATATTTATAATATATATATTCTTTGGGATGCAGTTATTTTTTAAGTTCTATTTTATTATTTTTTAGTAATCTCTACAGCCAGTGTGGGGTTCTGACACACGATGCTGGGATCCAGAGTTGCACGCTCTCCCAATGGAGCCAGCTAGGCGCCCCAACGTAAATTTTATTTTTTAATTCCCTATGCAGTGTTAGAGATTTACAACTGGATAATAGTTTTTCCACCTTGTCAAGTCACAGTCAAGCAGGTACACCTTCTCCCTGATGGCAGTGACCCACGTATAGGGAAGAACCAAGCTGTCCCCATGCTGGTGACTGGTCCTCTGAAGCCCTCCACCGTCCTCCTTCAGGGTCCCCTCCCTCACTCACCTTTCACGCTCAGCCAGATGTCCACCTCCCGCACCCCCACTGGGTTCTCCGCCCGACAGACGTAGTAGCCCTCATCCAGTGCCTGGGAGCAGTTCCGGATGGTGAGAGTGGAACTCTGGCCGTCCTGCGTGATGAGGTAGCGGTCATTGGGCTGGATGGCCACCTTGGGCTGGGTGAGGTTCCTCAGCCACAGGATCTTGGCAGGCGGGTAGGCTCTAGACACTTGGCAGGTGAGTGTCACACTGCCCCCCACGAAGCAAGTCTTCATGGGCTCGGAGAGAAGGGAGGGGCTTCCTGGTGACCAGAAAGTAAAGAAAAACAAATGTTCAGGGAGATTCAAGCCATGGCCTGAGCTTTTCAAGAATGTTATTACCTTCCTGATGAAGCCACTCCAGGAATTTCTGTCCTGCACTTGGACTCATGTAATAATAAAAGCTAACATTTATTAAGCATCTACTATGGTCTAGACACTGTTAAACGTATTAACCCCATTTTGCAGATGAAGAAACTGAGACCCAGAAAAAGTTAAGTAACTTGCTCAAAGGCACACAACTAAATTAAGTGGGGCACCTAGGATTTGGGGTGAAATCAACATTTTTATTTTGGTCCTAGTTTGCTGAAGCGTGAGGGGGTTCCTGAGACATGGAGCTTTCAGTGAGAAAACTGGGAAAGTCTTGGGCAAACCAAGATGAGTTGGCTACTCTTTTCTTAAGATTTTATTTATTTAGTTGAAAGAGAGAGAGGGGTTGAGAGAGAGAACATATGGGGAGAGGGACAGAGGGGGAAAAACAGAATCCCCATCAGACTCCTGGCTGAGCACCGAGCTGGACACAGGGCTTGATCTCACAACCCTGAGATCACGACCTGAGCCAAAATCAAGAGTCAGACACTCAACTGACTGAGCCAACCAGGAGCCCTGAGTTGGTTACTCTTGTAAGCCCAAGTTGCCAAACTTCTGTAGCCCACATTCCCGTCTAAGCTCTAGGCTTCCCTGCATCACAGCCACTCTGCTCATACAAAGAATGGGCACACAGCCTGCCAAGAGCGCTCTACGAGACAGTAAGGCAGCTGCATTCATTTCCTTTCGCTGCTGTAACAAACTGCTACAAACGGAGTGATTTAAAACAACACAAATTTATCCTTTTCTAGTTCTGGAGGTCCGAAGTAAGAAGTGATCCTAGGGGGCTGGAATCAAGGTGTTAGCAGGGCTCGTTCCTTTTGGCAGCTCCAGGGGTGGGGGTGCAAATCCATTTCCTTGCTCTCACAGCTTTCCGAAGCCACCCGCATTCCCTGGCTCCTGGCCCCTCCTTGCATCACTCCAACCTCTGATATCTGTCATCACGCCTCCTGCTACTGAGTTCAACCCTCTTGCCTCCCTTTTAGGAGGACCCTTGTGATGACATGGGGCCCATCCCAATAATCCAGGATAATCTCCCCATCTCGAGATCTTAATCCCAGCAGCAAAGTCTCTCTTACCATGTAAGGGAAAGCCCCAGGGATTAGGACACGGACATCTTTGTTGGGGGAGCATTAGTTTGTCTATCACAGGTCTGTCCTAGACAGCTCCCATTGCAGTGTCCCTACAGCCTTGGGGTCTGCTCTAAGTGGGACACGGAGAACTGTAAGGTCTCCAATAGCGATCCGTTTATTTTCTTTGCAGCAGAAGCCTTTTCCCAAAACATACACCCTCCTGGGAAAGGTCGCAGATTTATCTTGGGTGATGTATTAAGCCTATATTTTCAGCAGCTGAAGGAAACAGAGTGGCATGTTGGGTTCCTGCCCGGGAGAGCAAAACCCTACACTTTCCATCCACAGTTGTTCCAAGAGAGAATCTAGGGTTTCACGGCTGGCACCCTGGGAAGAGGGAATGGGGGAATGGATGTGGGGGGGCAACGTGGGGGTGTGGAACAGCCCAAAGCCTCTCCCTCTAAATCAGGTCAGCAAAAGAGAAACCCCAAACCCAGGTTTGCTCAGGAAACTCACGTTACACCCCTTTCTGGATCAACCATCAGGCCCCTGCCCATTATTAAATCCCACCTTCCCCTCTCTCTGCTTAACTCGTATCTCCTTTGGGGTCACAAAGCCAGCAGCACTGACAAGCCTCATCAGTATGTTGGAATTCGGGGGCCCCCACAAACCAAAGCTTGAGAAGTGCCCTCCTCATTCTGTATAAAAAGCAAAGCAAACTATCCTCCTGGGATCCCCCCCACCCCCTGCAAACAAAGGTCATATATATATATTTTTTTAATCTTTTTTTTAAAGATTTTATTTATTTACTTGACAGACCTAATCATAAGCAGGCAGAGAGAGAGGAGGAAGCAGGCTCCCCGCTGAGCAGAGAGCCCGATGCAGGGCTCGATCCCAGGACCCTGAGATCATGACCTGAGCCGAAGGCAGAGGCTTTAACCCACTGAGCCACCCAGGAGCCCCAAAAGTCATATATATTAATATGCTTTTGTCAAACATAGCATTAACCCTCAAAAATGTGAGTCACCCCCACAGCGGGTGTGGCACCTAGACATTCAAAGAGTGTCTTCCACTTAAGAGGATGCTCTGTGCAAAGGTGGGGTCAGGGGTGGAGGCAGGGAGCAGGGCCCTCAGAGATCTGTAAGAGATCGCAACACACCAGCCTTCACACCATGGGCTGGTTAGTACTTCAGCCTGTCCCGATTTGAGCGGTCTTCTTCAGTGTAGGGGCCTATAAGCAATTTAAAGAGAGATGTGGGGAGGACAAGTCCCCCCAAAGTGTCACTTCTCATCGTTTTGGGGGCTGCACTGTTCTGCATCCCAAAGGGGGCATTAACATTTTGTTTCTATTTTTTTTAAGTATGCTCCATGCCCAATGTGGGGTTTGAACTCATGACCCTGAGATGAAGAGTTGCATGCTCTACAGACGGAGGCAGCTAGGCGCGCCTACCACTGCTTTTCAATGGCTTACTGCTCCTGCCAAGTGAAATGATCCAGACTCCCACTCCCCAGCTATTCAAAGTGCGGCGCCCAGACCAGCGGCATCAGCACTTCCTGACAGCTGGTTAGAAATGCAGAGTCTCGGGTCCATCCCAAACCCACAGAATCAGAATCTGCCTTTTTACTAGACCCTCAGGAGACCTGGATGGACATCAAGGCTGAGATGCTCTGGGCTCACGTGACCAAGAGGGAAGAGGGGAGAACTGTTCAATGTCAGGGTCAGGAAGGTTTTAGGCTCTTGAGCCTGCTTCCTCTCCAGTCAGCATTTTTCTCCAGACACGTTTCTTCATCCTGAGCTCAAATCAAAATCACTGGCCCAGTCTCAGGGGCCGTAGGAATGGTGATTGAGCTAGAATCTGCATAAAGAAATGAAGGGATGGGGGGAAATCACACCAAATCACACCAAATCCGTCACCTGCTGCTGCTATTTTCCCCCTCTGTCAGGGTCAGTCCGTAACTCAGCCATTTCTGGGGTCTTACTGTCCACACACGCTCGGGAGTCTTCACTACACACCACTCTGAACGTGTGTCCTGCTTCCAGCTGTAGGGTCAAGCCCAGTGCCTCTGCTCCATCATCCACAAAATAGAGTGCTGAGCATCTGCTCAAAACTCATGTCCACCTAGAACCCCAGAATGTGACCTTATTTGGAAACAGGGTCTTTGCAGATGTGACAAGCTAAGGATCTCAAGATGAAATCCTCCTGGGTTTAGCGTGGGCACTAAGCCCAGGGGCTGGTGTCTTGGGAGAGGAGGAGAGGACACAGAGAGACACGCACAGGGAGAAGGCCACCAGCCAAGGAAGACCCGGCAGCTCTGTAAGAGGCACAGAAGGAGCCTCTTCTGGAACCTTCGATGGGAGCATGACCCTGCCAATACCTTGATTTCGGACTTCTAGCCTCCAGCTCCCAGGGTGACTGACCGTGTGGAAAAAACACTGAGCACAGCACCTTGCACATGCTTTGCACTCAGTAAATGTCAATGTCACTTATTACTGTGATATTACCTGTTTCATGGTTCTCAGACTTCTCTCTCCCGGTAAATTTTAAGTCCTTCAAAGGTCAGGACCCGGTAATTCCTCCATAGGACCCAGTGCCATGCTGAGTACATAACTCTTACTCAAAAAAATTTGCTGGACTAGGTCCTGAGGAAGGAGGTCCCCAAGGGAGGCAAGGGTTCTGCGGTCAGACCAGCCTGGGCTAAGTGACGGCTTCAGTCACTTACAAGCTGGGTCACTCTTGGGTAAGGCAGTTCACACCGTGTCACATCTGCAACTTACAAACTGTCCTGTCTAACCCACAGGCTATTGTGAGGCCTACAAACAACATGTTGGATGATCTGGAAACAGGCAAAGAACTTCTGAGCCCGGAAACCCTAAAAGAGCAGGACTGACAGAGGGAACCCCATCAAAATCAATCAGAAACTGTGAATCACCAGCAGGGATGAGGCACAAATGTAGTATAGGGGCCAATGGGGACAGAAAAATACCTATGACAGGCATGACAGTTCTATGAAATTAATTGACAGAGTTAATATAAAGTGTTCTTGGGGAATAACAGGAAAAGATGAACTCAATAGAAAAATGGACAAGATATGAACAGATAATTCATGCATAATATATAGAGACCCAAGAAGCATACAAAAATTGCCAACCCCACTAGGATCAAAGAAACCCAAATTAGAACAGTTATGCCATGTCCTAATGAACAAATAGGAAAAGTCTTAAAAAATTAATGATTTAATGGTAACACTCTATGTCAATGGAAATACCAGGAATGGAGCACTCGCACACAGTCTTTTCAGACAGGAGTCACTGCCGTGGGTAGGGGTCTTGTGTGGTGATGGAAATGTTCTGGAAGTACACAGCAGTGACGGTAAGTACAACAATGTGAACGTCCTAAAAGCCACCACATTATACACTTTGAAATAGTGACGTTCATGTTATGTGAGTTATATCTCATCGAAAGTAAAATTGCAAATTACCAGTTGGGCTGGATTTGGCCCGTGGGCCATCATGTGCCAAGCTCTGTTGTAATGCAGAAAGTGAGTCTTGGATCCTTCTGTTGCCCAAGGCCGGCCAGGCACTGGACACAGATGTGACAGCTGGGACGTTTGCTGAATGAGTCAGTGGGGAAGAGACGACCATGTGAATGCCACTTGCCTGGGAAAATGAGCAAGTCCTGGAATACTAAGGCTCTCTTCTCAGCAGTCCAGCGCTCCACGGCTGCCTCTCTGAGGATTATCCTGATGGGCGTGAGGAAGACCCTCACCATGGCCAGCAAAGCCTAACACTAGAGAGTGTGGCAAGTGTAAGCAAGAAACACCACAAACTGGGTAGCCTCAAGCAATGGAAATCCATTCTCTCACAGCTCAGAAACTCAGAAGTCTGAAATCAAGGTGTCAGCAGGCTTGACTCCTTTGGAGGCTCCTGAGGGAGACACCATGAAATGCCTCTGTCTTGGCTTCTGGGCATCGCGAGGAATCATGGGCATTCTGGGCTTGGAGGTGCATCACTACAGTCCCTACCTCCCTTATCATGTGGCATTCTCCCCGTGTATCCGTGTCCAAATGGCCCTCTTCTTGTAAAGATACCAGTCATGGGAATAGAGCCCACCCTAACCCAGTATGACCTCATCTCAACTTCATCACATCTGCAAAGACTCTTATTTCAAATATGGCCATGTCCACAGGTACCTAGGATTAGGACTTGAACAGATCTTTTTGGGGGAGACCCAATTCAACCCTCAACAGCCATCTAGCCTCATGGGTATCTCATGCATGACACTCTAGCTACTCTGGCTTTCTCTCAGCTCCTCAAATGCCAGGTACGTATCCACCTCGGGGCCTCAGCATTTGCTGTTTCCTCTGCCAGGAACACTCAGCCCACCTGGCCAGCTCCTTCTCATCCTTCAGGTCTTAGCTCGAAAATGCTACCGCCATAAGGAGACCTCCCTGCCCCCTAGGAAGAGTGGCCCTCTTCCTAGAAGAGACTCTTGAACACACCCCGTCTCGTCCTCCTCACAAGTATTGTCATGACCTGAACCTACCTCACTTGTATTTGGACTTTCTGTCCTCCCCTCGCCCCCAACCCCACATAAGAGCTTGAGCTCTATGAGAGAGGGATGGTCGTGGTTTCAAAAACATGTCCAGGAATCATGTGACCCTCTTCCCTTCAAAAAGTGGAGCCCAATTCCACCCACTCCCCTTGAAAGTGGAGCCGGACTGAGGGACTCATTTCTAATGAACACAAGAGGCAGTCGGATGCCATGTGACTTCTGAGGTCAGGTCGTTCAGAGAAAGGATAGCATCGGCCTGGCTTGCTCCCTCTTGCATCACTTGGTCTGGGGAAAGCCAGCGCCACGTTGTAGGGACAGTTCAGGGGCCCTGTGGAGAGGCCCGCGCGGAGAGGAAGCAACCTGCCCGGCGTGTGGGTGAGCACCTTGGAAGTAGATCCTTCGGACAGTTTCAACACCCACCCCGCAACTAGGGCTTGCAGCTGAGACCCAGGAATCACGGAGCCAAGACAAACCATCCCCACCGTGTCCTGTCTGAATTCCTGGCCCATAGAAATCATAAGATAGATGAATGATGCGTTGTTTTAAGCCATTAAGTCTGGGGCATTTGTTACGTAACAGGAGGTGGCTAATAAAGGAACTATGCCCGTCCTGTTCCCTCTTCCATCTCCAATACCTAGAAACAGTACCTGGCACATAGCAGGTGCTTAATTAGCATCTGTCAAGTGGAAAACAGCTTGGATGAGAACCAAGAAGCTTGGTTCAGCATCTTTAAAGTTTGAAAGGAAGAAAACACAAAGCAAAAGAAAAGAAGAAACAATTCAGTTCATTGCGACATCTTGGAATTTCTTTCCCAGACCTTGCAAACGGTCCTCTCAGAATAAAGACGGTGGACCCCAACCCCAGCAAGCCAGACTCACTGATCTGTACCACGCAGCTGGCTCCCAACTCCGGCCCCACTATGTGGCTCCCAACGCACTTGAACTTCTTGCCGTCTGACAGCTGAGACTGGTTCAGCATCTCCACTCCCAGCTTTGACGTCCCCACGACCACACCTCCTGGTTCTTCGGTCCACAGGAAGTCCGGGTCTGGGTACCCCCCGTCCCAGCGACAGGTGAGCTGCAGCATGAGTGATTCCTGTGACATCTCTGCCTGGCACTGAGGGGCCGATGGAGGGGGGACTGCAAAACACCAGAGGACATGGACTTAGTCGCAGACTCTGAGATCACCATCGGGCTGGCTCTCAGGATTACAGAACTAGGGTATTAGAGAAACATCATGCCCAGTTAGTGTACCTGGAAATAGCTCCTTAGCACAAAGTAGCGTGTGACAATAGTCTGATTTCCTCTGCTGGGTGTAAAATCCCCAAGGTTGTGGACCTCATTCATCTTTGCACTTCTGACTAGCCACAGTGGCCTTTAAATGTGGCTATTTAAATTTAAACTAATTATATTATATTATAAATTTAGTTCTTCCATCACACCACCCGCATTTCGAGGGCTCAGGAACCCTATGTGGTGGGTGGCTATTGTACTGGACCACAGAGAACAGAACATTTCCATCATCATGAAAAGCTCTACTGGACAGTGCTGGTCTCTAGGGGGAGGTACATGTGGGATTCAAGCCCCCCTTAACATATACTTCCTTTTTATTATGGGCATGGCATGTATTATGAAAAACACATAAAAATTTAACAAGTTACAAACCTGGAAATCCAATGTAACCCATGTGTTCATAACTACATATGAAAATCCACACATATTATAGATGTATATTATGTGTATATATATATATGTACATTATATTGTATAGATTATGTACATATATACTACATGTTATACATATATATGTATGCAATGCATGTATATATTATACATATATATGTTACACATATATTATACATCTATACATATAAAAATGCATATTATACATACATTATATATGTATATATATTGTATATGTACAAATGTATATTATGGATATATATGTATATTGTATCATGTATTATAGGGGTGTCTGGGTGGCTCAATGGGTTAAAACCTCTCCCTTCGGCTCAGGTCATGATCTCAGGATCCTGGGATCGAGCCCTGCATCGGGCTCTCTGCTCAGCAGGGAGCCCGCTTCCCCCTCTCTCTCTCTGCCTGCTTCTCTGCCTACTTGTGACCTCTGTCTGCCAAATAAACAAAATCTTTAAAAAAATCAGACGTATTGTGTATTATATATATATGTTTTATATATTTTATAGAAATATAACACATTTATATTTCATATAAATATAACACAAATAGAAATGTTTGGCTCTTACATGGATGAGTAGATACATGTCATCTACAAGATAAATTATTGCTAAGACACCAGAATGGTGGTTAGAATATCCTTTTCTTCTATACACTCATCTGTTTCCTCTAACAAGCACCTATGACTTCATAAACAATGTCATTTATGACAGAGAACACAGAGACTCATACAGGCTCTGAATAACGTATGAATTAAGAAAGGTGTTATTATCCTGTTCACTAATTTGTTGTTCTGAAGCTCCCTTTCATTAGCATGGATTATGAGCACACTCTGCATGTCTGCAGTGGTTTTCGTCCAAGGAATCTGCTGTGTTCTCACCCCCGGAAGGTTCGGGAACTGCTGATTCCTAGCAATGCAAGAGGTCCCGAGTTCATAGATAGAATGAGGATAGCCGATCGGATAAACAAACTGGTCTTTCCCCACAGTGGGATATTAACTCGGTCACAGAAAGCAGCGAAGGGCCAACACCTGCTACGACATGGATGCACCCTGAAAACACGACACTATGTGAAAGAAGCCACGTGTTTTAGAAGTCCACGACACACGCAGAACAGGCAAATGCAGACAGGACACAGGCTGGCAGCTGCCAGGGAGTGACGAAGAGACGAGGGAGTGGCTGCTCAGTGGGGATGGGATTTCCATTTGGGGTGATGGGAATGTTCTGGAACTAGACAGAGGTGGAGGTTGTACAACCCTGTGAATGTACTAAATCCCACTGAGTTGTATGTTTTAAAATGGTTGTTCTGTACTTTCACCTCAATATAAAAAAAAAAGCAAGCATGAGGCTTGGCATTAATTTCCTTCTGTGGCTCACAGGGACTCTCCCCGAACCCTACTTAGCAGCAAGCTTCTAGAAGCGACTCCCTCTCCGACACAGCCCTGGGTGTGTACATGCGTGTTGAAGGAGCCGCAGCAGCACATTAGGGCCCGTACAACAAAGGCATGCCTTGTAGACAAAAGGAAGAGGCACAAACATACAGTTCATGAGGGTCAAGGTGAGGGCGTGGGGGAGGGGAAGGGGGAAGGGGAGCGCTTCTTACGCACAGTAGACCAGGAGCTCGGTGGTCACCTTTCGCTGTCTCCCACTGCGCATGTTCGTGGCCAAACAGGTGTAGTTTCCTTGGAGGTTTTGTGACATGAGCAGCAGAGTGAAGCAGTTGACGGTCAGGTTATTTCCAAAGGGCTCAGTTCTGGAATCTGGGGCCTGGAACTGCCATTCAACCATTGGTGGAGGCCAGGAGCTACTGCTGCAGCTGAAGGCCACCTGGGAGCCCTTGGCTGCATAGACGGTGCCGTTGGGGAGCTTGCCAGTGCTGGAGATATTGACCTCGACCTCATAGGGGCCCCCTGGGAATGACAGGGGGAATGGAGAAAGCATTAATTACTTAAGAGTTAACTGGAACTCCTTACCAGATCTAGCAGACACAGAAATGATCAGGAAGCAGCCAATGAGGATGACAACATCCATCAAGTACTAATTATGATTAGTGATAAATGCTATGCTAAGTGCCCTTCTGCATTAGAATCCTGAGATAAAGGTAGATTTTTGGGGATGGGGGGCTCAAGCCTTAAAAGGGAAACATGCAAATCACTCCTTTTCAGACACGTTGGTGAGTGGATCGGCGACCTGCGCACAAACAGGCTGCAAGGCTGGCCTTGGCTGGTGACGGCAACAAGGATTTCTGGAGGGTTCCGGCCATTCCCAGAACTGACGAGAATGAGGCTTTCTGGCCAACCATTTGCAGTTGAACACCTGCTTCCCCTCCCTCTGGGAGTCTGGAATTTTGGTACGTGCTCAGCAGAGGGTGCCTGTGTGACTAGCTCCCAAGGAAAATCCACGGTGCTCCGTGTCTAAGGGGCTTTCCTGGCAGACATTTCACATGTGTTGCCACAATTAGCTCCCAGAGGAATTAAGCGTGTCCCATGTGATGCCCCCGGGAAAGGACTCGTGGAGGCTTGTTCGTGGCTTTCCTCGGACTGAACCCCATGTGCCTTTTTCCTTTGCTGATTTTGCTTTGTAGCCTCTCGCTCTAATAAATTACATGCTGAGTCCTAGGACTTCTCCTAGAGAATCACTGAACCTGGGGGTGGGCCTGGGGAGTCCTAGTCCAATTTCACACCGAAAGACAAGAAACATTGGCTCCAGGCCCCACTCTGGACTCCACTCACTAGCTGTGTGACCTTAACCACTCTGAGCCTCCATTTCCGCATCTGTAAATTGGGGGCCATGGGGCGCCTGGGTGGCTCAGTGGGTTAAGTCTCTGCCTTTGGCTCAGGTCATGATCTCGGGGTCCTGGGATCGAGCCCCACATCGGGCTCTCTGCTCAACAGGGAACCTGCTTTCCCCTTTCTCTCTGCCTACTTGTGATCTCTACCTCTGTCAAATAAATAAATAAAATCTTTTAAAAATATACAAATAAGTAAAAAAATTGGGGGCCATGCTAGAACCCACTGCGGGGGTCTGCGGTGGTACTTCAGTGAGTACTCAGAACACTCAGAATAATGCCGGTCACGTTGGAAGCACTTGGGAAGTGCTGGGTCTTATCTGGGTCCCCCTGGCATTTCCGAACTTCTTCTCATTCCCAGGAATGCCCTCCCACAGCTGGTACCCAGTGCACCCAAGATGCCACACCTCTTTTGTTGAAAGAAATATAATTAACACCTATTTATTTATTTATTTATTTTAAGATGTTATTTATTTGTTTGTCAGAAAGAGAGAGAGAGAGAGAGAGAAAACAAGCAGACGGAGTGGAAAGAAGAGGGAGAACCAGGCTCCCCGCTGAGCAAGGAGCCCGACATGGGACTTGATCTTAGGACCCTGGGATCATGACCTGAGCTGAAGGCAGACGCTTAACCAACTGAGCCACCCAGTTGTCCGTAGTTAAAACCTGTTTAGACTAAAGCCACCGAGTCTGTTACCTCTCCCAGAGACTACCCCTTTTATTTGTTTTTAAGATTTTATTCATTTATTTGAGAAAGAGAGGGAGGGAGAGAGAGAATGAGCAGAGGAGAGAGGCAAGAAAGAGGGAGAAGCAGGCTCCCAGCAAAGCAAGGAGCCCAATGTGGGGCTCTATCCTAGGACCTCGGGATCATGACCTGAGCCAAAGGCAGAGGCTTAACCGACTGAGCCACCCAGGGACCTTGAGACTTCCTCTCTTAAAAAGAAGAATCCAGGAAGGGCAATGCTTAACCAAAGGAATACATCTATGACTGTAGAATATGAATAGAAACAGGCCAGTTGGAAAAATTATTCCAGGAAGGAAAAGGCTCTCCCAGAGCCCCTTAAAGTACAACATCTAGGGGGCGCCTGGGTGGCTCAGTGGGTTAAGCCTCTGCCTTCGGCTCAGGTCATGATCTCAGGGTCCTGGGACCGAGTCCTGCATCCGGCTCTCTGCTCGGCAGGGAGCCTGCTTCCCTCTCTCTCTCTCTCTCTCTGCCTGCCTCTCTGTCTACTTGTGATCTCTCTCTGTCAAATAAATAAATAAAATCTTTAAAAAAAAAAAAAAGTACAACATCTACTTCACCTATGTCTGGAGCCATTGTATAACTATGGGAATGGTGGGTTTCCCAGGACACTATTCTTGACCATAGGCTGCTCAGGTTGGGGCTGGCTCCCAATATTTGCACGGACCTGCTGGAATCGTGTCATTTCCCACTGAGGGTCTGCGGAAAAAATTATGCCATTAGTTTGGGAGGTACCATTTACTGTTGCTGGCTAGTTGGTTAGGTATGCAGACCAACAGGTAATAGGGCGTGCCCAGGTTGGCAGGCATCCAACAAAGCAGAGGGTATCTCTGGGCACTAACAGTCAAAGCCCAGGCGTTAGATTAGACAGCCTGGGTCTTCTGAACTGTGGTCTGGAGGGCCGCAGGGGCCCAGCATGGACAGTGTGGACCCCCAGAACCTGGCTGGGAGGGGCTTTTTGAGCAGCATAATTCTCAGCAAGAAACAGCTTTGGATACAGGGAATGGATAAGAAGAACAGGTGGCAGGATTAGAAAAATAAATCAAACAAGAGAACCTTCCGAGCCTCCTGAATTAAGTGTTCAGTGGTTACAGCTCTCATAAACCCCTTGGGTTAAGTCTGCTTTCTTAATTAAAGCTGACGCCATCTTCCTGATTCCCTGGGGGTCCTGCCCTGCTCTGACTTTACTACATAGAAAGAGGTACCCATTTCCTTCCCTTCCACTGTTTTCTCCACCCATGTGATATTTATTCTTAAACAGAAATCCACCCGTGCCTTTTTTTTTTTTTTTGTAGGGTGACAGTGGCAATCACTCAAAGAGGCAGAGAGATGGGAGAGGAGACAAAAATAAAAGAGGAAATAAATAAAAATAGAGAGCGGTTATAAAGGTTTGAGATCTAACTGACGCCTTGGTTACTGTACTTTGAGTTCTCAGCTTCTTCCTGGATGGATGCCTCAGCCTCGTGGTCATGAGCTTATACTCTGAATTCACAGACCTGGGTGTAAATCCAACTGAGGAACAACCTTGGACAAGTGCCCATTGCTCTCATTCCCTCGTCTTTCCTATGAAATGAAAAGAACAGATAGAGGGGCACCGGGGAGGCTCAAATGGTTAACTGTCTGCCTACAGCCCAGGTCATGATCTCGGGGTCCCGGGATTGACGCCCACACTGGGCTCCCTGCTCAGCGAGGAGTCTGCTTCTCGCTCTGCCTTGACTCCCCCCTGTCCCTGCTCATGCTCACACATACTCTCTCTCAAATAAATAAAATCTTTTTTTAAAAATGTGGAAGTGTGTTTTCACTCTTGTTATATAAGTTTTTATATAACATCCTCGACTTTACCCGTCGGGCCATACCATCTAAAATATTTACCATCTGGCCCTCTACAGAAAAAGTTGGATTCCTGTTCTAGAACAATCTACCAGTGCCACTGCCTTCCTCTTCTCTGTGGACATTCCTGACATGGGAACAACTCGCTTCTTTCCTTCCTCTCCATAAACGTAGTTTGGCCAGTCAAGGGTCTCACAGGGTTGACTTATAACTCAGGTGGGAGAGTCTCATCTCCATGTCTTGGGTTCCCCGCCAACAGGAAGAGTTGTCATTAGGCATCTGCTTTCAGACTAGCATTTTGATTTGAAAATGACCTAAACATGTACCAGGTAGTCTGTGCTAATGAGTGGGCATACCTATAGTTCTAGAGTGGGATAAGATCCTTGGGGATACTCACAGAGACTTTTTTTTTTTTTAAGACACTAGTTTATTATTATTATTATTTTTTAAAAGATTTTAAAATTTACTTATTTGTCAGAGAGAGAGAGGGAGAGAGAGGGAGTGAGCACAGGCAGACAGAGTGGTAGGCAGAGACAGAGGGAGAAGCAGGCTCCCTGCTGGGCAAGGAGCCCAATGTGGGACTCGATCCCAGGATGCTGGGATCATGACCTGAGCCAAAGGCAGCTGCTCAACCAACTGAGCCACCCAGGCGTCCCTAGGTTTGTTTGTTTGTTTGTTTGTTTTTAAGATTTTATTTATTTATTTGACAGACAGAGATCACAAGTAGGCAGAGAGACAGGCAGAGAGAGGGGGGGAAGCAGGCTCCCTGGTGAGCAGAAAGCCCGATGCGGGGCTCGATCCCAGGACCCTAGGATCCTGACCTGAGCCGAAGACAGAGGCTTTAACCCACTGAGCCACCCAGACACCCCTCAAAGAGACTTTTTTGATATCACTTTTAGAGACTGAACATAGAAACAAATGTAACAACCCCACTGCGTCCCGATTTCCCAGGTGATGGCTGTTCCTGTCCAAAGAGCTGGACCCCAGAGGTCTTCGGCTTCTTATAAGCACCCATCTCTGCTTCAGATGAGCTTGGCAAGACTCAAGGTAATCAATCTCTAGGCAAGGGTCCTCCATTTTCTGAAGGGAACCAAAAAAATCTTTCTTCAGTGCGGCCCAAACACTCTTTCCTGAGGACCTTATGTTCTGAGGGGGCACAGCGTCACCCTCGGCATTATAGGATGAGGGCAAAGAGATGAACCCAATTAGTCAGGGAACATGGCACTTTCCTGAGGCCCCTTCCTGGCCTCTCCTGATGTGACGGCCACATCACTCGCTAGATGGGAGCACTCCCCAGCTGACTCCAAAGAGATTCTTGGAGGTCGATACCAACCAGCTTCCTCAGAGTCCATGTGCCATCCAGCTCAAATGTCCCCTCAGCACTTGAGTGGCCTGAGAAAAACTGACATGGCGAGAGCCTGGCACCACGTACCATGAAGTCTGACTGCAGGCTTCCATGGGATCATCTGATCACTCCGCTCACCAGTGCATGAGAGCTGATATCTTTAAAGAAGAACAAAGTCTAGTGGCACGTGTTCAGGTCTGTGCTACCTTGCCCATCCCTCCAGCCTTCCTGCAGGTAAACACAGCAATTCTAACCTCCTGCCCACCCAAATTTGGAGGCAGAAGAGGGTGCGTAAGTCCATGAAATAAAGTTGGCAGCCCCGAACTGCTCTAGACTAAAGGATTCCTGTCTTCTCAGGAGCAGGGGTCCCAATCCAGAGGACAAGGTTCTTCAACTGCAACATTAAATTAGCAAGTAATATAGCACAGTCTCGTGTCCTGAGACAAATAACAAAAATCACATCGCAGTGCCCATCCCAGGAATATTAAATCATCCCAGCGCACAGAAAACCCGATTCCCTGGAAGGCAGAGACACCAAATGTCCCCCGATCAACAGCCAGTGATCTCAACGGTAGGGAGGAAGAAGCTACTGGCCCATAGACAGCCAGCTTTGTGTCTCTCTGGCACCTCTGGCCACACATTCAAAGTCACTTACAGATAACAACTCGTCACATCTCAGAATTTTTTTTCCCTTCCTTCCAAGGCCATGTTCAAATGTTTCCAAACTTTTCTCCTTAAGAGACTTCGTTATCAACCATGTCAGTGAAAAGACAGGAAAAGCAAGATCAGGACACGCAGAATCCCTGACCCATAGAAGGTCCCCGTTCCAAAGGGTTGGGTGTTAATGGATTGCTGGGAACCTGAGATGCATTTTTCCCACAGGAAACCCATCACCTGTTCAACAAGGTGGTCAAGGGTAACATGAACCAAGGGCATACAAGTGAGAGGAGTTCAAGGGACTTTCTCAACGTCACCAGGACAACAGCCCCCAGCACTTGGATTTGAATGCAGGCAGCTGGACCTCAGTGTATGCTCGCAGCCACCCAGCAGTACCATGGCCCTCCCCTCCCAGAAATGGATTAGGCTTAATCCATATTCCAAAATCTTCCATACAAAATGAGGGCCGAGTCCCATCTGAGATGTCAAGGCCTCCCCTTCAGCCACTGTCTAAGGAGGAGCCGCAAGGGGCTCCCTGATGCCTGGAGGGGTCTGTGTTTGCCAGGGTTTGTCCTAGAATGGGATTAAGACCTGAGATTCTGGAGGGCTCTGGTATGTGGGAAATCACAGGACATCTGTGCTATGGACTGAATGCTTGTATCCCCTCCAAAATTCATGTTGAAACCTAATTCCCAATATGATGGTATTTGGAGTTGGGGCCTTTGGGAGGAGGTGATAAGGAGGTCATGAGAGTTGAGTCCTCATGAATGGGACTGGAGCCCTTCTAAGAAGAGACCCCTCCTTCCTCTCTCTCTCTCTACCTTCCATCAACTGAGGACACAATGAGAAGACCTATCTACAAACCAGGAAGTGAGCCTCACCAGACATTGGATCTCCAGGCACCTTGATCTCGGACTTCCCAGCTTCCAGAACTGCCAGAAGTGTTTGTTGTTGAAACCACCCAGCCTATGTTACTGTGGTTATGGCACCCCAAACTAGGTCTGCATCCAGTTTTCACAAACAAGCCCACACCAGTCGGGGACGCCGTATGTGTCCAAATGAAGACGTTCCGTAATACGAATCACATCACAGTAACTCAGGGAGCCCCAAGAGCCATTTGAATTTAGTGATTCTTTTAAGATTTAAGTTCATGTTCATTATAAAAAGGTCTTGCATTTATGTCCCTACAGGGCAATAATGAAACTAATCCACCCTCCAATAAACTTAGCCAATGATTAATCAATGTCAGATAAAGTCACCATAAACTGGAAAGAGTGATGATTTAAAAAAAATAATAATAAATAAAAAAGCAACAAGTTGTAATGCCATCTTACTCTGTGGTCAAAAGAGAAGGCCTTTATTGCAGAGACTGCCATGAGGAGTTATTAATGACTGGCAGCAGGAGTGAGTGGCCCATGGGCTCACAGTAGGAACTGAACAGAGCTGGGCCAAGATGGGTGACATTTTTAATACACCCACGTTCATTCTTGGCAATTCAGCCGTTCAACTGTGGCATCTCCAAACGCAAAACCACTGCAGTCCCAAATTCCATAAGCCTTCAGAGCTGGCAGAAACCTTAGAGACCATCCAAAAACCCAGACACGTCCCTGAAGCCTTGCTTTTCTTCATCCTCCACTTCCAATCCACCAGCATGTCTTACTGGTCTACCTCCAACATCATTTCTGAAGCTGTGCATTTCACCAAGACCACTGCCACACCCTGGTTCTGGCCACCAACCTCTAATGCCACCAGTCGGCTTCCCTATTTTTATCAGTCCTTCCTGAGATCACACACAAACAGCCTGCATGTGTAATTGAAATAATGCCACACCCATGCTTCAAGCTCCAGGAGTTTTCCTCCGGCACCCACCACAGCAACAATAAAAATCTCAATTCCTTGCCGGGTGTATTAGTTTCTTGAGGCTGCCTTTACAAAGTCCCACAAGTGTGGTGGCTTAAACAACAGACATGGGTTCTCTCACAATTTTGGAGGCCAGAAGTCTGAAATTCACGTGTCAGGAGGGCAGGGGAGAATCCTTCCTCGCTCTTTTCCTGGCTTCCGGTGGCGGCCATCAGTCCCTGGCATTTCTTGGCTTCCAACAGCATCTCTCCACTTTCTGCCTCTGTTGTTAGGCATAGTTTCCTGGGTGTCTCCATATTCACGTGCCTTTTCCTCTCCTTAGAAGGATGCCAATCAGGGGCGCCTGGATGGCTCAGGTCATGATCCCAGGGTCCCAGGATTGAGCCCCGCATCGGGCTCTCTGCTCAGCAGGGAAGCAACTGTCCCCCACCCCGCCTGCCTCTCTGCCTACTTGTGATCTCTGTCAAATAAATAAATAAAATCTTTAAAAAAAAAAAAAAAAGAAGAAGGATGCCAATCAGTTTGGATGAGGGCCCACCCCAATGACCTCATCTAAACTTGATTCCATCAGCAAAGACCCTATTTCTCAATAAGGTCCCATTCACAGATACCAAGAGTTGGAATTTCAATATTTTGGAGGGATATAATTCAACCCATAACACAAGTCCCCCCTTCACACACACACAGGGCTCCCACCACACCAGTCCTCTCCCCATCTGTACACGCACCACACTCAACTCATCTGGCCCAGGAAATAGTTCTTCCTATAGTTACTCTTATCTCTGCACAACGGGCTCCTACTCATTGTTCAGCTGAAATGTCACTTCCTCCAAAAGGTTCTCTCTGATCCCCTTCATTTAAAGGGTTTCAGAGACGGCGCCTGGGTGGCTCAGTAGGTTAAGCCTCTGTCTTCGGCTCGGGTCATGATCTCAGGGTCCTGGGATTGAGTCCCGAATCGGAGTCTCTGCTCGGCAGGGAGCCTGCTTCCTCCTCTCTCTCTCTCTCTGCCTGCCTCTCTGCCCACTTGTGATCTCTCTGTCAAATTAAAAAAAAAAAAAACAAAAAACAAAAAAAAAAAACTTTAAAAAATATTTTAAAAAATAAAGGGTTTCAGAGAATCACCCCACCTCGACTCTCTGCCCTCATCACCCTGGTACTGCCTGACGCATTCGTGTACTTGCTTACTGGTCCATCTTCCCTCACTAGGATGTGAGCTCCATGCAGGCAGGGGCCCTGTCTGTCCTGTTCACTCCTGTGGCCCAGTGCCTTGACCAGTGCCCGGCACCAGGCTTTCAATGGATATATACTGAATAAAGAAATAAGTAAATTATCTTACAGATGAGGAAACTAGGGAGCGGTAGGCATCACGCGTCTATTTCTACTAAATGACACATTCTGGATCTAGAACATGGATATCCGTCTAAACCAGTACGCAGCACCACCTTCTTTGCAAAGGGCCATCGAGTAAATATTTTAGGCTTTGCAGGTCACCCACCCCGCATCACTGCCACTCAACTCTGCCATGACAGCACCAAAGGCAGTCAGAGCGTGGCTGTGTCCCAACAAGCCTTCTATATGGGCACTGGAATTTCATATCATTTTTACATGTCACAATTATCATTCGTCTTTGGGGTTTTTTCCAAGCCTTTCAAAATGTAAAAAATATTCGTAGCCCGCAGGTCAGATAAGACCCACAGATATGGCTTGAGTTTGCCAACCCCTATTCTAAATTCATGCACGTATATCCACAGATAAGATACTGTTTGAGGAAAGTGCAGCATGTTATACAATAGTAGCTCATGCCAAGCCCTACAGTGAGCACCGTAGCATAAGAGCACTAGACCTACCAAGGTCCATGATGTATTATCCTCAATTAACAAATAAGGACAAGTAACGCTCTGAGATCTTAAGCTCCTAACTCAAGGTGACACAACCCCAGGACTGGAACTCGGGCAGTCTGACTCCATCATGTTATATGCTCTGACTACGGTGCATAATAAAATCGTATTCACAGCAAGGACGGCACTAACCAGCTGAAAGTAATCGCTAACTAATGTGCCAGGAGCCATTAACAGCAGTTTATTGACATAAACCAGAATCCAGTCTTCACAGCAATCCTAGGACACGAGAATTCTTTTCACCCCCATTTCACAGATGAGAACATCCAGGTACGAGAGGTGACTGGGCTTGCAGGTAGCAGAGCCCAGGACGAAACCCGGGCATGCCTCCAAAGCCTTCCTCCCGCCTAAGGCTCTGCGCGCCTGGCCAGCCGGCCCCAGGCCCCTGCCACCACACTTACCGGCCACCTGCAGCCACACTCGGAACCACCGAGTCTCTTTCAGGACCTCCTGGCAGGTGTAGTTGCCCTCATCCTGCAGCCTCAGCGCCCTGATGTGCAGCGAACTGGCATCTGCCAGAGAGAAGCGTGGCTCAGCCGGCGGGAAGCTGGAATTGGAGGACAGGAGGAAGACAGGCTCCAAGTCATTCCGATACCAGGTTACCGGGCCCCTTGGTCCCGAAACGTTGCCACAGTGCAGAGTAATGTTCTCGTGAACCTCTCCAATGACCAGAGCCTCCAACCCTGCACAAGGAAGGTCAGGCTGTTACTACATCTCTTCATCTCTGAACACCCTCCCCTGTGCACCATCCCTCTGCATTAGGATTAAAAAAAAAAAAAAAAAAAAAAAAATCAGGTGTGTGTGTGTGTTATTGTTGTTTTTTTAAGTTTTTTTTTTGTCTTTTAATTCGTTTGACAGACAGATATCCCAAGCAGGCAGAGGCGGGAGGGGAAGCAGACTCCCCACCCAGCAGAGAGCCCGATGCGCGGCTGGATCCCAAGACCCTGGGATCATGACCTGAGCAGAAGGCAGAGGCTTTAACCCACTGAGCCACCCAGGCGCCCCCAGGGTGTGTTTTAAGCACTCTGTGGAGATTACTGCCAGGGCTGATGATGAACCTGCCGTGAATGGCAACCACAGAGATAGCCCCAAATCTACCACACCCCCCCACCCCATCCGTGCCCTGCACCGCAGGACTGCTCTGTGCTCCCACCCCGAAACCCCGCTGGATCACGTGGCTTGCTCTGGCCAATGAGGTGTTAGCAGACGCGATGCTCACAGAGGCTTAAGCACTATGTTTAACTGGTCTTGCTCACGCCTCCTGCCATCACCTGGAGCAGGACATGCCCGTGGTAGGACCCAGGAGGAGGATGAGAGCGACATGTGCAGACCCCAGGTGTCTCAATCATCTGAGCTGAGGCCCGTCCAGATCAGCCCCCAGCCACCCTGTGGATGCCCGGACACGTGAGTGAGCCCAGGCAAGATCAGCACAGCCGACTAACCCCAGCCCTGGAGCTATAATGAGCACTTACGGTCATCTTGTGATTGTCATGCAGTACTAATGTGGCAGTAAATAACCCATACAGAACCCAAGTGGTTTTATTTGCCTGGAAATCCAGAAGGGGAATGCAGGGAAGAGGGCCTGGGCTTTGTTCCCACCTTCCTACTGCTGGCTCTCGCCATCGCTGGTGCAAACGATCCTGGTAGTCAAAGCTCTCTTGCCGCTCCAACTTTGGCCATGCCCTGTGTTAGGCACTGGGGAGCCAGTAATGGGCAACACAGAGACAGACCTCCAGGATCTCACAGTCTAGCAGGGGAAACAGACAATAAACTGGCAATTATCATCCAGGGTGATCAGTACCATGACATGGCCTCAGAGAAGGGGATCATAAGCCCAGCTGGGGTGACTGCCAGGGAAGGATTCCTCCAGGAGGCCACACTGAGATCGCCTGGACAGGTAGGAATTAGCCAGGTAGACAGGAAGATGGGGTTCCCAGGCAGAGGGAACAGCGTGTTCAAAAGCCCAGATCAGCAGCAGCAGCGTCACGTTAGAAAGTGCCAATTATCAGGTCCCACCCCAGAATACTGAAATCAGATAAATCCCCTATCTAGGGGTGGAGGTGAAAGGTAGCACTGCATTTTAACAAGCCCTCCAGGTGATTCTTTTTTTTTTTTTAAGATTATTTATTTATTTATTTATTTTGAGAGATCACAAGTAGGCAGAGAGGCAGGCAGAGGGAGAGAGGGGGAAGCAGGCTCCCTGCTGAGCAGAGAGCCTGATGTGGGGCTCGATCCTAGGACCCTGGGATCATGACCTACATCAAAGGCAGATCTCCAGGTGATTCTGATGCTCACTCATGACTGACAGGTATGAAGGGCGACGGATCTGGCACAGACTGTCACCAGGTAACAAGAAGCAAATTTGCTTCTCAGCCCAGTTGCTGAGAGGTGTCAAGACATAACAGCCCCCCTCCACAATCAATGTCCAAATACAAAGAGGCCGCAGGCACAGAACTGATGGGCAGAACCTGTTAGGAGTCTTCTACCCATGTTGTTGCACTCAGTAGATGGGAAAGGTGTGACGCCAAGAAGGAACGTGGGCTAGATCCATGTTCTACTGTGAGAAGGTAGCAGGGTGGGACCAGAAGCTAGACTTCTTGCTGTCCTCTAAAATGTTCTCTTTCCACCACATCAGAAGTTTTCAAAGCATGTGAATACACTGGGGTTTGTGAAAGGTGGTATTTCATTAAAAAATAAATTGCCGTTGACAACTGGGCATCCGCGTACAAAAGAATGAGGTTAGACCCCTTACCTCACATCATATATAAAAATTAACTCAAAATTGGGGCACCTGGGTGACTCAGTGGGTTAAAATCTCTGCCTTCGGCTCAGGTCATGGTCCCAGGGTCCTGGGATTGAGCCCCACATCAGGCTCTCTGCTCAGCATGGAGCCTGCTTCCTCCTCTCTCTCTGCCTGCCTCTCTGCCTACTTGTGATCTCTCTCTGTCAAATAAATAAATAAAATCTTAAAAAAAAAATAACTCAAAATGGACCATAGCTCTAAATGTAAGAGCTAAAACTATAAAATGCTTAGAAAAGAAAAAAGTTATAAATCTTTGTCACTTTGGGTTAAGCAAGGGTTTCTCAGGACACTATAATCACAAGTAACGAAAGAAAAATGACTAAATTGGATTTTGTCAAAATAAAAATTTTTGTGCATCCAAGGATACCATCCAGAGAGTGAAAAGAGAAACTACAGACTGTGATAAAAATGTTTGCAAATCACCTGATGACAGGTTTGTATCCAGAACATATGAAGAACTCTCACAACTCAAAAATAAAAAGATAAATAATACCATTTTAAAAATGGGCAAAGGGGGCGCCTGGGTGGCTCGGTGGGTTAAGCCTCTGAGTTTGGCTCAGGTCATGACCTCAGGGTCCTGGGATCGAGCCCCGAATCAGGCTCTCTGCTCACTGGGGAGCCTGCTTCCCCGCTCTCTCTGCCTGCCTCTCTGCCTACCTGTGATCTTTCTCTCCCTGTGTCAAATAAATACATAAAATCTTTTAAAAAATTAAAAATAATAAATAATAAAAAATAAAAAATGGGCAAAGGGTCTGAATGGATATTTCTCCAAAAAGATATACGGAAGGCCAATAAGCACATGAGAAGATGCTCACCATTAGTCAATAAGGCAATGAAAAGAAAACCACAGTAAGACACATACCACTTCATACTCACTGGAATGGCTAAAATCAAAGACCACAGCAAATGAATACTGGCGAAAATGCAAAGAAACTGGAATCCTTACGCATCGTTGGTAGGATTTTTTCATTGGGCTGCTCCTTTGGAAAACGGTGTGGCATTTCCTCATAAGGTTAAAGTCACAACATGACTCAGCAATTCCACCCCAAGGTGTAGATCCAGGAGAAATGAAAACCTAGGTCTTCACAGACTTTATATGTGCATTCACAGCAGCATTATTCATCACTGCCAAAAGATGGTGCCTGGGTGGCTTAGTGGGTTAAAGCCTCTGTCTTCGGCTCAGGTCATGGTCCCAGGGTCCTGGGATCGAGCCCCACGTCGGGCTCTCTGCTAGGCAGGGAGCCTGCTTCCCCCTCTCTCTGCCTGCCTCTCTGCCTACTTGTGATCTCTGTCTGTTAAATAAATTAAAAAAAAAAATGATGGAAACAACCCACATGCCCACCAGCTGATGAATGGACAAATAAAATGTGGTATATCCATCCAGGGAAATATTATTTGGCCGTAAAAAGGAATGGAGTGCAAACCGCAGCATGCATGAATCCTGCCAACATTACAGTAAGTGAAAGAAGGCAGTTCTAAAAGACTCCATACTGTGTGATTCCATTTATATGAAATGTCCAAAATAGGCAAATCTATGGAGATCGAAAGTAGATTAGCAGTTGTCTAGGGTTGGGGCAAGTGGGTTGTCGGGGGTTGGGGGGGGAAGTAGTGAGGAGTGACTGCTAATAGTGAAGGATACTGCAATACTGCTTTCTTTCTTTCTTTCTTTCTTTCTTTCTTTCTTTCTTTTTTGGAGTGATGAAAACATTCTGGACTCAATTAGTGGTGACAGTTGCACAATCTTGTGAACATACTAAAAACCACTGAATTATATACTTTAAAAGGGTGAATAAATGATATCTCAATAAAGTAGTTAGGAAAATAAACTGCCACCTGCCTCTGAAAAGCCTTCCCTATTATAAACCGTAACAATGATATGCTTTTGGTCTTTTGTCTACTTAGAAGGGGCTCCTTCTAACCCTGGAGCCTGGAGCAACAGGACGTTCCAACTATCGTCTCATCTTGGGTGCCACACCACTCCCAAATGCCAGGACAACATGAGAAACAAACAAAAAAAGAAACCAAAGGGGCGCCTGGGTGGCTCAGTGGGTTAAGCCGCTGCCTTCAGCTCAGGTCGTGATCTCAGGGTCATGGGATCGAGCCCCGCATCGGGCTCTCTGCTCAGCGGCTCTCTGCTCAGCGGGGAGCCTGCTTCCCCCTCTCTCTCTGCCTGCCTCTCTGCCTACTTGTGATCTCTCTCTCTCTCTGTGTCAAATAAATTAAAAAAAAAAAAAAGAAAGAAAATTTATTAAAAAAAAAAAAAGAAAGAAAGAAACCAAAAAAACAAAAAAAAACAAAAAAAACCACCCCAAAACCAAAAAACTCTAAGCCACTCACTGGAAGGCAGACAATGTCATGTAATGCTAGAGATTCCAAAACAGCAGGAAAGGCTTCTGAACAATGACTTTGAAAAGCAGGTGAGAATTCTTTTTAAACCATTAGGCCTGAGAACCCAAGTTCTCAGAGGCAATGCGCACGGAGGAGAGAAGATGAACTGTAGAATTACGGACCTGCCCCTTCCCGGCTCCCTGGCAGGTGAATAAAGAAAAAGCCTGGAAAAGCCCTGGCAAAAGTCTCGTTCTGGAACTTGAGCGAACATTGTCTTCTCCTCCAAGGAGCAGAAAGACGCAATCATAAAAGAAGCCATTTCAAGGCATTTCACTTTGCTTTGCGCACTCCATTCTTTCTAACCGCTGAAGCTGAAGGTGACCTTGAAGGTCATTTTGTCCTGACATGTGGCAAGTCCTGAGGGCTGGGTTCAAGATGAGGCAGGCTGAGCCCCAGCTGAGTGGAAAAGAATTTGGTCATCTGTTAGTGACCTCTGTCGAACAGGGACACCCAGGGGCAGTCCTCGAGGGTGCACTGGTTCCATGCTTGATCGTTCCATACTCCCTTTCACAGATGAGAAAACTGAGGTTCAGAAAGCTTAAGTGAGGGTGCCTGGGTGACTCAGTGGGTTAAGCCGCTGCCTTCGGCTCAGGTCATGATCTTGGTCATGATCCCGCATCGGGCTCTCTGCTCAGCAGGGAGCTTGCTTCCCTCTCTCTCTCTCTGCCTGCCTCTCTGCCTACTTGTGATCTCTCTCTCTGTCAAATAAATAAATAAAATCTTTAAAAAAAGAAAGAAAGAAAGCTTAAGTGATTTCCCTAAGGGCCCACAAAAGTCACTAGGAGAGCTGGGACTGTCACAGAGGTCTTCAGTCCTTTGAGTCATAGGGATTTATCCTGGTCTCCCGATCAGACAGGATGAGACAACAAGACATCCTAATAGTTTGTGTTACCAGAAGTTGTCCACATGGTATCCAAAGGGTCCCTGAAGGCCTCCCTTCCCCCACCTTAAATTCAGAATATGGACCTAAGGAGGGAGCGATATAAGCAACCATTTCCCAATGCTACCCTCCTACTATCACTCACAGAGTTGGGATTGTACCCCAACACTTTTTTTTTTTCCTGCCAACTTTTCCCCAAGAAGGACCCGAGATTTACAAGCTGAGGGGACAGTACAGGCATGAACATTGTCGGAGTGAAGTAACAATTTTTTTCCCCTAAGATAACTCCCAATTTGAAAACAAACAGCAAAAACACACCCAGCTAGGGAACCCCCTGGCACTATCCATGAAGGTGAACTTGGCCTGAGAGCAAAATGACCGCACATGGCAGTGAAGGAAGCGTCCCTGTGTGGTGAGCTGTAGTCAGGCTAAAAGCTGATTCATTCCAGAATGATGACTGTCACCCAGGGTTCTGATGTCCCAAGGCCCCTGATGTTCACGGCGCAGTAAACACAGCAGACAGCCGGTGAGAAGGGAACAATCGTCTTTAACTTCCGGGGAGAGCCAGCTGGAGACTGTCCTCTCCTCCTCCCCATAGCACAGTGACCACTAAGTGAAACACCAGCAGGGACCCGCAGGTAAGGTCCACAGAAGAGGATCAGGACTAAGTACTACAACAGGAGAGGTGGAACAAATCTGGGGTCACAAGCCCTAGAGAGAAGGTGTAACCACTGCTCAGTTCCAGGTGGGAAAGCTGGGGCTGCCCAATCACCACATTTTTTCCAGATAAACTGGAAACCTAGATTATGGGAAATTTTACTGTTTTTAAATGATTGCCGAAAACAAAACAAAATCTTACGACAGCCTAATGGTTAGAACTTTTGGCACTTGCTGCTAGGAAGCCGGGGGCGGGGGGCAATTCCTGTTACAGGAATCAGTCAGCAGTGTGTGCAGGCATGGGCTACACAGAAGATAACACCCCAGGGCGCCTGGGTGGCTCAGTGGGTTAAGCCTCTGCCTTCAGCTCCGGTCATGATCTCAGGGTCCTGGAATCAAGTCCCGCATCGGGCTCTCTGCTCAGCGGGAAGCCTGCTTCCCCCTCTCTCTCCACCTGCCTCTCTGCCTGCTTGTGATCTCTCTCTCTCTCTCTCAAATAGATAAATAAAATCTTATAAAAAAAAAAGAAAGAAAGAAAGAAAGAAAAAGAAAGAAAGAAAGAAAGAAAGAAAGAAAGAAAGAAAGAAAGAAAGAAGAAAAAAAGAAAATAACACCCCAAGTATTCTGACAAGGTACACCACCTCCTGGCCCCATCTCCTTTCCCTCTACCTGAGTCCTTGCTCTCACTACTTGTCACGCTGCCCTGCACACAAAATATACACTTTCGCTGGTGCATTAAATTCAAAAATGCTTTTTCAATATTTCTGTATCCTATAAATTTTTGTAAACAACCTGTAAACTTAGTGTTACAAGGGAGAGCACAGATGAAGCATTTAAGGCCTTCTGCCAATCATGTCAAGTGGAAGAGGTCATGTCAAGTGGAAAGGCGAGTTTTCTGAAAGTCTGAAATTACTTCAAAATAAAAAGGATTTGTTTTGTGTTTCTTTAAGGCGAAGGATGGAAGGCATGGTTTTTGAATGTGCTAATCCGCACAGGTTGGCTTGCAAGGGTGTGTAGGGAAATCCACAGGTTACAAGTGTAAGGCGAATTCAACCTTGGGCAGAGGAAGGAGAGAATAAAGGAGCCTGGAGTTTGAGCCCCAGCGCAGCAGGTAAAACCAGAAAGCAAATTTACATCCGACGCTTAAAAAAAACAACAACAATCCACACACACACACCAGCCCACAACAAAATGCCACTTTCCCCCCTACACGTGCCTCTCCAATTTTCCCATCTTCAAAATTTCCATCTTCGAATTCCCCAATTCTCCCATCACCTCTCTGCAGGCCCTCTGCAGCCTCGCTGGCTGCCCACTCCAAGAGACTGGGGATATCTTGCCCTCCATCAGGCGCCCGGGAAAATTCCTTCCTGCAAAAGGAGCCGAGCAGCGAGCAGGAAACTCAAGACCCTCCCGGGGCGGCTCCGGGGCCGCGGCCACAACTGGCTCCCGCGGAGTCGGAGGGAATTGGGTCCCTGGCTCTCCTCTTTGCCTGGCAAAACTCAACTTTTCCCTCCGGATCGCGGCCCCTTACCTGCGGCGACCCAGCGCGCCAGCAGCACCCCGAGGCAGACAAGGACCTGCGGCTGGGACGGCCGGACGCCTGCGGCCATCTCGCCCCAGATGCGGGCAGGGACTCCTCAGGAATCGCAGGCTCCGGCTGGGTGGGTGTGCGTCCCCACCTCCAGGGCCCCGGCCCCTGGGGTACTGAGTGCTCCTCCCAGGTCCTCGGAACGACAGAGGAGCCCCACTCTCCGCAGTCCCCGGGAAGGATGCTTGAGCTGAGCCCGATGTCCGGCGGTGGAAACAGCCTGGGGCTGCCGGCGCGGTTCTGTCTCGGGAGCGCCCGGCCCAGGGTGGGAGGGCGCACCCCGCCCTCTGCGCCCGCCACCCACTCCCGCTCGCGGAAAACAACAGGAGCGAGACTCCCTCCCGCCTCCCATCCAGGCGGGAGCCCAACTTCCTCTACCTTGGCCGGGGAGGAGGGCTTTATGCAAAGGGCGCGCGCCCGGGCGCGCCGAGCCGACTCCGGCCCGGCCGGGGGTGGAGCGCGGAGGCCGGTCCCTCCCCAAGCCCACTCCGCCCGGGACGGCCGCCTGGAGTCGCGGGGACAGCTGGGCCGGGCCGAGCTCTGCAGCTGCCGCAGGACGGCACCCCCGCTCCGGCTCGCCGGCTGCTTCCCCCTCCCGGGCGCTCGGGCTGCAGCACCCGGAGGAGCGTGGCCAGCCGGAGGGGCGGACTGCCAAGCTGCAGAATTCAGGGTCCCCTCGGCGTCCCAGCTTAGCTCTTCTGGGGTTCTCGTGTGCTGTCCCGTGCTCAGGGCGGCTGCCAGGGCCGCCATGGCTGTCTTCTACCCTTTGCCCAACGAAGAAGACAAGTCTAGAGCAGGAGAAAGATGATCCCTTAGACCTCCAGCCAAAAGCGCCACGAGACTCCTGTCAACGAGCCGAGACCACACAGCAAGATCGAGAACCCAGGGGTCAGCAGAACTCGTTCTCAGAGCTTTCTGTCCCCTGCGCCCCCCCAACCGCAACCCCATTCAGTCTGATTCCCAGAGAGCCGAAATCCCTCTGCCCTGCCACATCCTCGCCCCATCCTGTCCGAGGAAAAACAAGGTTACCATATCCTCAGGAAAAGCTGATACTTGAAACTGCCCTAGGTGGAATTTCCTTAAAAAAAAAAAAAAAAAAAGCAATTAGTACAGTAAAATATTACTTGCAGACTCTAGGAGGTGGGTACAGTGGTGTTTGCCTTCTTACAACTTTTCTGCATGTTTGAAAATGTTCATCATAAAATACTGGGGCAAAAACCCAAAAATTGCTATTAAGAAACATCACTGAAAAAAAAAAAAAAGAAAAAAAAAGAAACATCATCTGTTCTGTTGCCCAAAAGGCCCCTTATTGAAATACTTCTTCCATGATGAAATCCTCTTGAAACGAATAAAAACAGTGTGTTTTGCCTGATGAACTGAGCCATAAAATTGCATAAAACGGTTCTTCCCTTTTCCCTCTTTTGCAAAGTGATTTAACTCTTCAGCCGGCTCTCCTTTCCCTTCAGTTTCATGTTTCATCTTTTACCTTGTGATGGAAGGTAAATTCTATCCTAGATGGCCTCTTCCTGTTTCCTCAGTGCCTGGCACCATGTAACCACCCACGAGGTATTTGTTAAATAAACAAATGAGAGTTCATTGGTTTCGATATTGTAGCTCCCCAAGCTTTTCTGGCAAACTCCTAACTTCTTACCTCGCGTTCCCCACCTGAAGCAAACAAGATAGAAGTCAAATCAATAGCTGGCAAGTTTCCCGCTGAGGATCTGGAATTTTCTGTGATCCTGGTGGTACCTCAGGTGGGGAATTGCACAGGACAGCCCATGCTGATATATTTGCTGAGTCGAATGCAAGGTGCTTATGACCAGTTCTCCAACCCCCAAGAAGGCTCAACTTCCTTCAGGATGGCTTACAATGCCGACTAGTTTGCATGGCTGGGGCCTTTTAGAAACTTCATCTCATTGGGCCCTCCCTACAACCCTTGTACCCAAGAAATCATGCAATCCCGCTGAATAAATGAGCTCCAGGAGGGTAAACTCCGAGTCACTGAGCTGGCTGGTGGCAAAGCCAGGACTGGGGTCCATCTCTGTCCCACACCAAGTCCTGCCAAACAGAATAATTTTGTTACTTATAAAAAGGCTACCATGGTCTGGATGCTTTGGGGGGTCACTGAGCCGGCAGACATAGGCATGCCCCTGAGCAGGGCTCCCAGGACGGCTGTGTGGCCCAGGAAACACCCACTCTCTCTGGTTTGGGTATGGGCTGTGGCCAACCGTGAGACAGGAGCTGTTAGGAAATGCCCCACCCTGATGTCCCGTAGCCGCTTAGGCTGCTCTTGACAGTAGAAAGCACCCTGTCTAGACCAGTGACCAGTGGGGGTTCACCGTGGGGTCCCTAACAAAGTAGGGACCTTTTAGAGCCTTAGTTCTATGATCTGTGCCTCACGGGTTGTTGGAAAGACACAGTGACTTGATTTGCAGGAAGGGACTCAGCAAAGAGTTGTTAAAGCATCAACCCCAATCTATAATCATATATTGTATTTATTTGACAGAGAGAGAGAGAGAGAGAGATCACAAGTAGGCAGAGAGGCAGGCGGGGGGGGGGGGAAGCAGGCTCCCTGCTGATAAGAGAGCCTGATGTGGGGCTCAATCCCAGGACCCCACACCATGACCCAAGCTGAAGGCAGAGGCTTAACCCACTGAGCCACCTAGGCGCCCCTATAGTCATATATTAATCCTAAATCCCATAGGCACATATTAAACATGAGGCTCAAACCCCTCTCTGCTCAGGCTGCTACACAGGCCTGTTTTTATTTTGTTTTGTTTTCACCTCCAATGAATTGACAAAACGTCCACTCGGCTAAGTGCTTTACCTACCTGAACTCATTGACTCCTCAACACAACCCTGAGATAGGGAATTAGACAGGGCTCAGAGAAGCCAGGTGACACAGCAAGGGAATGGGTGGGTGGGGGCGGGGGAGCTGATCTGACTCCAGGTCCAAGGCACAGTTGTCTTATTCAGTCTTGGAGGGAGGGACAGCATGGGGCTCCTGCCTGACTCCGTAGCCAGCCCTTCTACAGCCTGGGTCTCTGAGGCCATCAAGCTACCTATTATTTCTGCCCGGCTACTCCTCTTCTCCTGTCCTCTCCCTAGAGGTAACGCTGAAAGGTTTCTTAGCAACAACCTGCTTCTCTGTTCAACCTAGAGATATATTCTCCTGGGGGCTTCGGAAAGAGCAGGTCAATCAGGAACAGCTGGGGTAGCCGCCTGACTAGTCAGTAGGCTCTGTACCCCCACACTTCCAGAAGCATAAAGAGGGGCATGACCATCCTGCCTGTATCCCCATGAAGAGGCCTGGGACCCATAGGCTGGCACCTCAAGGGACAGGGACATCAAAACCAACCTGGCTTATTCTCTGGAAAAGAAAGCTTGCTAAGCCTTCCCCAAACACCACCTCCTCCTACTTCTCCTCTGCCTTCTGCCCAGAAGAAACAAACTAGCATACAGAGGCCATAGCAGGAAAGTTCCTGAAATCAGGCAAAGTTCTAAGAAGAAGCTGGCAGGATGAGATAAGAAAGTGGAAAAAATGGAGAGTTGTCAAATGAGTCTACTATTTTGGACCAGAGCCTCTCCTCTCTGGACTGGAGAACAGGAGGGGGAAGTTTGGTATCTCTGAGCGGCAAGAACCACAGAACGTGGAAGGTGGACCCAAACCCAGAAAGCAAAATGGTGCATAAAGACAGATCAAGGATGGGGCCTTGGGTGGCTCAGAGGGTTAAGCCTCTGCCTTCGGCTTAGGTCATGATCCCAGGGTCCTGGGATCAAGCCCCACATTGGGCTCTCTGCTCAGCAGGGAGCCTGCTTCCCCCCCACCCCCGCCCCTCTGCCTGCCTCTCTGCCTGTGATTTCTGCCTGTCAAATAAATAAATTAAAAAAATCTTAAAAAAAAAAAAAAGACAGATCAAGGAAATGACCAGCCAGTTCCCTGAGAAATGGGCAGCCGGGGGGGCTGAAGGGAGGGGGATGGCTCACCCACCTCAGAGATGAATGCGGCCTAACAGGTAAGCTGGTGACTCTCTAATCGCAGACTCTCCTGCTGGTGGTGACTGGGGGGCAGGGGCGGGGCTTGACTTGTAGTATTTGCCAATTTGCTGGTGTAAATACTTCCACCATTACCAATTCCAGGCTATCACTGGGAAGTGACTTTACTGGATGTAGAGTCAGTTCTCCCAAGCCAGCACCCCTGGAATACACCACTTTCCCCCGGTGGCATAACTTTCTAGGGTTTCAGCATCTGATCACTGCTTGCTTAGCTCTTTCTCCCGAATCTGCAAAAGTTCCCTTCCACTTCTCAAAGCTGAATGTATTAAGCTTAATTCAACTTTAAGATTTTTGCATTCCCTGACCAGGAGAACTTAGTCTTGCTGAGCTGGTAGAGACATTGTACCACTGGCATCCCATCTTTTTCCAGTGGATGGCCGACTTCCTGTAAGATTTCCAGAAAGTTCCCTCAGAATATATACTGTTTGCGCTTGCCAGGCCCACTGTCCTTGGAGCGTCTCCTTCCGTCTTCTGAGTAAACTTCTGAAGTAGGTACTCTTTCTTACCTACATTTTATTAATAAGGATGCTGACGCTTGGCAAGGTGAAATAACTTTCCTAATGAGGGCACAGCCTCAAGCCCATGTTTAGTAAGTAACTCACTTCTGCTCTGGGCCTCACTTTTTCTTGGATAAGTAAAAGCTTGGATTGGGTCCCCTTCAAGGATTAAGAACCTTGTGATGAGGGGCATCTGGCTGACTCAGTCAGTGGAGCATGCAACTCTTTTTTTTTTTTTTTTTATGATTTTATTTATTTATTTATTTATTTGAGAGAGAGAGTGAAGGAGAGAGAGCGAGCACAAGCCGAGACAGGGGGAGAGGGGGTAAAGGAGAAAGGGAGAGGAGGAAGCAGATTTCCTGCTCAACAGAAAACCCGAAGCAAAAGCCCGATCCTGGAACCTGGGACCATGACCTGAGCTGAAAGCAGATGCTTACCCAGCTGAGCCACGCAGGCACCCCAGAGCATGCAACTCTTGATCTCTGGGTTGTGAGTTCAAGTCTCACCTTGGGTATAGAGATGACTTAAAAATAAAATCTTTAAAAAAAAAAGAAAAAAGGGAACCTTGTGATAAAAACTTTGTACACTCTTCCTAGAAAAATGCACATATTCCCAACATTTTAAAAGCAATTTCAAGGAGTTAGGAAAACTGCAAAACCGAATAAGCGTGGAACTCTGAAGCGGAATTGTTGGCTGGGCCCAGGAAGAAGGGAAAAACCTCACTTACAAGCTTGAAGCACCAGGTGGCGCTCTCGGCCCTGAATGGACTCCGGGTCCCACAGCCAAGGTCTTTCGAGAGATAAGAGCTGCGCCAAGCTGCCTGGAACTCAAAGAATTTCAGAGATTATTGGTTCAAACAATAACCCTCACCATCTAGAGGAGGAGAGGAGGCGCAGAGTTGTTAAGGAGCTTGCTCAAGGTCACAGCTCATGGACAAAGCCAGGACTCACTCACTTAGGCAAGTTCACACATTTCTGAAATTATCACATAGTTCCCCTACTCTGAACGGAGCACAGTGGACACAGTGCAGTATTTTCTCATGACGATTCAAGCAATGAGCTTTTGTGTGTGTGGACATTGTGAGCATTGGCTCCTGCGCTGCGTTATCTGTAAAAATGAGAGGGGCTTATGGCCCTAGCCTGCCATTTCTTTGTGAATTTCACTTGTGGGTGACACAGGTGTTGGTCCTTTCATGCGTCAGGTTTGCTTATGTTTCTATGTGTCCTTAGGAAAGTTATCTTCCCCTTTCTGAGCCTAGGTTTCCAGGGCTGATGAGTGGATTTCATGAGGCACGTGTCAGTCAAGTGCCCAGCAGGTAGTAGAGACCCAATAATTGGTAACTGTTAACATAATCATGTTTCTTGCTACTGTCAATATGATACTTTAATTTGCTACTTGAACTGCTACTTAGAGAGTGTCAGTTGGGTGCTTTCACAGGGTAGAAGGCATTGGTGGAAACAGAAGGGAGATGGGAGATTAGACTCCTAGAAAAGTAAGTTGCCCTGAGGTTCACTATCCCTAGATCTCCTCTTTCCTTTCAACATGTATTTCTGATCGTTCCACTGGTAAAATAGCAGTGAAATTGTATTTTTTCAGATATGAGACCTCCACAAGGCAAAACCCCAAGGAATGTGAAATTTCACCTTTCAGCAGATTTGTTCATTCTTTGAAGGATGCACACCCTTCAGGGGCTCACACACTTCAGTGCTGGAGGCCAGCCCCACCAGGGAACAAACACAGCCTCGACCCCGCCTCGAGGAGCTCACCCTTATCCCCAAAGCTCTAGCCACATCAGACAACAGCTGTTCCAACCAAACCATGTTCTCACTACACCTCTCTATCCCTCAACCATGTTCTTGCTCTTCCCACTACAAGGGCTGCCCTTTGTTCCCTCCTTCATCTGGATGATTGCCAGCAATGCTTCAAGCTCAAGTGTCCACCTCTTCCAGGAAGTCTTCTGTGATGTATTCAGGAGGCACAGGTGCCCTTCCTCTGCATTCCCCTAGCGCCCTGCAGAAATTGATATCCTAGCCCTTGACACACTGAGTTGTAATCATCGCTTTCCATGACTGCCTTTCCCACTCCAGCCTGGAGCCTCCTTGAAGGTACAGAGAGTGTCTCATCTATTTCTGTGTCCCCAGGGTCTAGCATGAGGCTTGCTGCATAATAGAGGTTCCCAGTAAATGGCAAGTGAACAAATAGAGTGTTGGCCTTAACCGAAGTGGACATTGAACAGAATCCTCAGGAGAGGATTTATTCTGGAAACTCTTCTCACAAAACTCTAGAATCTGGCAGATGGTTCTTCTTTGACAGAAACTATCTTCTTTTTCTTCGCCAGAAACTATCTTCTTCTTCTTCTTTTTTTTTTTTTCCCGTAAGATTTTATTTATTTATTTGACAGAGAGAGATCACAAGTAGGCAGAGAGGCAGGCGGGGGGGGGGGGGAGGGGGCGAAGCAGGCTCCCCGCTGAGCAGAGAGCCCGATGTGGGGCTCGATCCCAGGACCCTGAGATCATGACCTGAGCTGAAATCAAGAGTCTAACGATTAACCAACTGAGCCACCCACGAGCCCTTAAAAAACATTTATAAATGAACAACAAAAAAGGAATGAGGTCTTGATATATGCTACAATGTGGATGAATATTAGAAATGTTAAGTGAAAGAAGCCAGACACGAAAGGCCAATGTTGTTTGATTCCACTTACATGAATATTCCAGAAGAGGCAGATCCATTGAGACAGAAACTAGGTTAGTGGTTGCCAGGGGCTGGGTGGATGAGGGGAGGACTATCCCTGGGCTTGGGGTTCGTTTCAAGGGGATAAAAATGATCTGGAATCGGACTATGGTGATGGTTGCACAACTTGTGAATATACAAAGACCCACTGAATTGTACACTTTATGTAATGGGTCTTTCTTTTTTTTTTTTAAGATTTTATTTATTTATTTGACAGACAGAGATCGCAAGTAGGCAGAGAGGCAGGCAGAGAGCGGGGAGGAAGCAGGCTCCCTGCTGAGCAGAGCGCCTGATGCAGGGCTCCATCCCAGGACCCCGAGATCATGACCTGAGCCCAAGGCAGAGGCTTAAACCACTGAGCCACCCAGGCGCCCCTGTAAAGGGTTTTTTAAAAAGCAAGTGTCTTGGGATGCCTGAGTGGCTCAGTTGGTTAAGACACTCCCGTCGACTCAGGTCATGATCTCAGGGTCCTGGGATCAAGTCCCACATCAGGCTCCTTGCTCAGCGGAGAACGTGCTTCTCTCTCTGCTTCTGCTCTCTCTCTCTCTCTCTCTCTCTCTCTCTCTGACAAATACATAAATAAATAAAATCTTTTTTAAAAAAAAGCAAGTGTCTTAATATAGACTGTGTGATCTTATCTATGGTTTAAAAAAAAGCTGTATCTTTATATGTTGTCTATAATGCATATGCATGTAAATGCATAATTGGAAGGATAAATAACATACGGTTAAATGTGGTTTTCTTCAGAGAGGAATACAGAATTTAAAATTTGTTACAGGAACTTTCACTTCCCACAAAATGGACTCAATTGTTTTAAATTGTATTTTTGCAAATTTCCCTTTTAAAACAATGAACATACTTCTTCTTACTTGACTAGCAAAAAAAGGTTTCAAAGCTAGGAAACTAAACTAAGCCAAATTAGTCTGACGACACTGATTATTTGACATATAAAATGTAGAGAAACCATAATTTTTATAATTCTAATGATCAAGGACCATAAATTATAATGAGCCATAGTATAATTAATATAATACATTTATTACATTATATTTTATTAATATATCTTCATGTGATTAAAATATAATGAAGTATAAAATAAAATAATATGCATGCATATTCTGCATGTCCCAGGGGGCATGGTGATATTTATTCAGCTCTCATCTTTATCAGGTTCCATGCTAACAGGTAAGGGCCATCACTATATACCATTCCCATTTTACAGTGGAGGGAACTGAGGCTCAGAGAGATCTTGTAGCTTAGAAGCAGTTAAATCCAAGTGTGTCTGACCCAGAACCCAGGCCTTATCCTGTAGTTGGTTAGAAAAGGCCGGAATGCAGGCTGGGAAAGAGCACACGAGAAAATGAAGTCACTAAGGAGGTAGATGTTGAAGACAAGAGCCGTGGACCCTATGATCTGACATGTACTTAGGTGAAGATGCCCCCAAAAGGTGGGCTGC
This sequence comes from Enhydra lutris kenyoni, assembly GCF_002288905.1. Classification (NCBI taxonomy): domain Eukaryota; kingdom Metazoa; phylum Chordata; class Mammalia; order Carnivora; family Mustelidae; genus Enhydra; species Enhydra lutris. Next base: position 13,030,719 of record NW_019154130.1, read on the forward strand.
ACCTTGAGGCGGAGAAGATAAGCAACGGAAGGGAGGGGAGCCTGGGTGGCACAGGCAGTTAAGCCTCTGACTCTTGGTCACAGCTCATGTCCTGATCTCATGGTGGTGAAACTGAGTCCCGAGTCGGGCTCCCTGCTCAGTGTGGAGTCTGCTTGAGATTCTCTCTCCCTCTCCCTCTGGCCCTCCCTCCTCATGCTCTCTCCCTCTCTCTAAAATAAATAAATAGGGACGCCTGGGTGGCTCAGTGGGTTGGGCTGCTGCCTTTGGCTCAGGTCATGATCCCAGGGTTCTGGGATCAAGTCCCAAGTCGGGTTCCTTGTCCAGCAGAGAGCCTGTTTCTCTCTCTCTCTCTCTCTGTCTGCCTGCCGCTCTGCCTGCTTGTGCTCTCTCCCTGAAAAATAAATAAATAAAATCTTTAAATAAATAAATAAATAAATAATAAATCTTTAAAAAAAAAAAAAGGCAACTGAAAGGAGACCAGATGTTGCCTGGAAAAAACTAAACTGATTATCAAGAAGATAGTTTCTGGGGCACCTGGGTTGCTCTGTGGGTCGGGCTGCTGCCTTCAGCTCAGGTCATGATCCCAGGGTTCTGGGATTGAGTCCCAAGTCGGGCTCCTTGTCCAGCAGGGAGCCTGCTTCCCTTCCTCTCTCTCTGCCTGCCTCTCTGCCTACTTGTGATCTCTGTCTGTCAAATAAATGAACAAAATCTTTAAAAAATGTTTTTTTAAGTGTATTATAAAACATATAACATAAAACTGACCATCTTAACTATTTTTATATGTATACTTCAGTAACGTTAAGCACATTCACCTTGTTGTGCACATCGAAAGATGGTCACCATCACAAATCATTAGAAAAATGCAAATCAAAACCACAATGAGATGAGATAGCACCTCGCCCAATAGGAGCCTATTCCAACCCTCTCCCCTCCCCCAGAAAATAGCAAGTATTAGAGATGATGTGGAGAAACTGGAGCCCTCATGCGCTTTTGCTGGGACCTGTAAAAGGATGCAATCGCTATGAAAAACAGTATGACCGTTCCTCAAGCAGTTACAAATCGTAGCACTCCCACACGATCCAGTAATCCTACCTCTAGGTATATATATATCCCAAAGAATTGAAAGCAGGGTCTCAAAAAAAGATTTGCACACTCATGTTCATAGAAACATTGTTCACATCGGTCTGCTGACAGATGAGTGGAAAACAAAATGCAGTATATACAGACAGCGGAATATTACTCAGACTCAGAAAGGAAGGAAATTCTATCGTACACTACAACACGGGAAAGTCAGTTAACCAGTTAGCCAATATGCCAGTTGTGGGTGCCTGAATGGCTCAGTTGGTTAAGTGTCTGTCTGCCTTTGGCTCAACTCACGATCCCACGCTCCTGGGATCGAGCCCCACATGAGGCTCCCTGCTCAGCGGGGAGCCTGCTTCTCCCTCTGCAGCTCCCCCTGCTTGTGTTCCCTCCCTTGCTATCTCTCTCCTTCATAAATAAATAAAATAGAAAGGAAGGAAGGGAGGGATGGATGGAGGGAGGGAGGGAGAAGGGAAGAAAGAAAGTCAGCCTGGGGGCTTGCCCCTGTTTTTGGATTTCCACACTGACATTAGATCCTAACTTCTATATAAGATATGTGAGATCTGCACTGTTCTCATGTCCCATGACATTCCTTGACTGTGATTTTTTTTCAAGATTTTATTTATTTTTTTGACAGAGACAGGCACAGTGAGAGAAGGAACCCAAGCAGGGGGAGGGGGAGAGGGAGAAGCAGGCTCCCTGCTGAGCAGGGAGCCCATTCTGGGCTCCATCCCAGGATCCTGAGATCATGACCTGAGCCGAAGGCAGATGCTTAACGACTGAGCCACCCACGCACCCTCCTTGACTGTGATTTTATATCTCAACTCACTATAAAGGCAAATAAGATGCTGTATTTCCCTGAAGTATCTTCCATCTGTCGAGCTCAACCCCTCCCACCAGAAGAGTGCAAATAAACCCCCAAGTCATCAATATCTTTGAGTTCAAAGCAACTAGTAACCTTCACTGGGTTCATCTGATGGCAAAACAGATGAAGATGAATATACATATTTCTGTAAATGTGACATTTGCCCTTCTGGGACTGTGACTCAACCAAAGAGAAATTGTTTGGGCCCCTTTTGTTCCCTATTCTCTCTGTTCCCTTTCCTTGGACTCCTGAAAAGCGAAAACTAATTCAAATGAGTCGGGGAAGTAAAAATAAACTCTAGGCCTGTGTGTTTTATTTTATTTTTTTATTTTAATTTTTTTAAAAGATTTTATTTATTTATTTGACACAGAAAGAGAGATCACAAGCAGGCAGAGAGGCAGGCAGAGAGAGAGGGGAAGCAGGCTCCCCACTGGGCAGAGAGCCCGATGTGGGGCTGGATCCCAGGATCCTGAGATTATGACCTGAGCTGAAGGCAGAGGCTTAACCCACTGAGACACCCAGGTGCCCCTAGGCCCGTGTGTTTTAATAAATATAGTTTCTTTTTTTTTTTTTTTAAGATTTTATTGTTTTATTTGACAGAGACACAGCGAGAAAGTGAACACAAGCGGAGGGAGAGGGAGAAGGAAGCTTCCCCAAGCAAGGAGCCCGATGCGGGGCTCGATCCCAGGACCCTGGGATCATGACCTGAGCCAAAGGCAGAAGCATAACAACTGAACCACCCAGGCGCCCCATAAATATAGTTTCTTAATTTCTGGAGCACGCGGGACATTCTAGTAAGCTCATAAAATTTTGATAAGTAGAGAAGGAGTCTAATAAGGTAACTGATAGCATATGTAATTAGCATGAGATGTGGACTCACTCGAGGCACTTGCCGAAACAGAGCTTACACATTGGTCCATCCCGAGCTGGTTAATCTCCATGAGAGTGTACGTTACTCATTCGCTCCCTGCAGAGGACATCTCTTGATTTTCTTGTCCCAATTTCTCTTCTTTCGGGTATCATTTGGAGAGCTGCCCCCAACCCTAAGAAAACATGATTGGGATGGAGCTACGAGGGTGGGTGAGGACCCAGGCGTGGCAGAGGTGAGCTGATGAGGGCTGGGCACACGACCCAGTCCAGATTCGCGAGGAGTCGTCCCTGGATGCTGCTGGAGGTGTCGAGCAACGGGAGCCTTCTTCCTGCTGGGGTTGCCAGCCTAAACGAATGTGAGCCTGAAGCCATCGGCGGTTACCAGTTATCTATCGCTGTGCCACAAATGACCACAAACTTTGTGGTGTAAAACAATGCACATTTCTTATCTTACAGTTTCTGTGGATCAGGGAGGGGCTGGGCATGCCCGAGCTGAGGGCTGTGAGTCAGGGTCTCTCAAGCTGTCAGATGTGGCTGGGTCTCATTGTCAGGAGCCCGGTCAGGCTGAGAGAGAGTTCTGGCAAAGAAAGCGTCCAACCTCTCATCTAAGGGTGATGGTAGAAACAAGAGGCTGAACCCAGTGAATGCACCTTGTCTTCCCCATTGCATTTTCCACCATGGAATGGCACAGAGCGATCAGCACAGATGTGGGGGGTCATCTTGCTGTTGAAAGAACCCTGAAGACAAGGCTCTAGTGGTTTTTTGGATCCTAGAGTTTGGCGGGGGTGGGGGGATGCAGAGGATGAGGGAGCAGGAGTGGGGTGGAAAATCACTGGTACTGAGGCAGAGTGGGGGAAGTGTCTTCAAGGTCCTGTCCTCCCTCCAGAAGGCCTCCTTGGTTCAGGCAGCTGGAGAAGGATCTCTGACCAAGACCTCAGATAAAGAGACCTGGGAGTAAAGGTGCCAGGGCTCAGAATACAAATGCATACAAGAGCATGAGTGGTCAGAGGGGTACGAGTCCTTGATGAGTCTCCCTTCAGAGCCTGCCGTATGCCTGCTGTGCCCCAGGGCTGGTGTGGGGAGGACAGCTTTCTCCTCTGAGCTCTTCCAGGTCTAAAGCCGTTGTCACTCATTGCCTCTGGCAGGCCTGGTATGTCCCACATAGGTTTTGAACCAGGAACTGGACACCCCATTCATCAGAAGCCTTGACTGGGGAATCAGCAGCTTCCAACCTCTCTTGGTGGACGTTGGTAGGATTCAGTTCCTTGGGGGGCTATTGGATGGAGGACTTCAGAGTCTCACTGGCCGTTGGCCAGAGGCTGCCTTCAGTTCCTTGCCATATGCCTTTCCACGTGGTAGTTTATTGCATGAAAGGCTGCAAGCTGAGAAGGTTGTAGAGCGTGTGCGCTAGCAAGCCGTAAGCCACAATCTCCTGTAACCTAATCACAGAAGTGACATTCCATGGGCCTTGCTGTATGCTATTCGCTAAAGTTGGGTTAGTCAAGGGGAAGGGATTATACAAGGCCATGAATACCAGGAGGTGGGATCACCAGGGCTTTCTTAGAAGCTGCTGCCACAGTGGCTTTCTGGCAACATAAAGGGAAGGTCTACTCGAGATTGAAACCAGCTCAGAGGCACACAAAGCTGAGAAGCAGGAGGGAGACAGATACAGGCGCCCCTACTTTTTTTTTTTTTTAAAGATTCTGGTTTACATTGGGTTTTAGTCACTTGAAATCGAAAGAATCCTAATTAACATAAAAATAAATTGGCCAGGGGCGCCTGGGTGGCTCAGTGGGTTAAGCCTCTGCCTTCGGCTCAGGTCATGATCTCAGGGTCCTGGGATCGAGCCCCGCATCGGGTTCTCTGCTCGGCAGGGAACCTGCTTCCCCCTCTCTCTCTGCCTGCTTCTCTGCCTGCTTGTGATCTCTCTCTCCCTCTGTCAAATAAATAAATAAAATCTTTAAAAAAAAATAAAATAAATTGGCCAGATTCTTGGGGTTTCATTGTACAGAGAGGTGCCACAGTCACGTCAAGGACAAGGTGTTTGGTGAAAGGATGCTGGTGGCGTGGCCCCCACCTGGAGCCCTGATGTGGAGGAGGTCAGTTCTGCTGGTCAGAGGTCTCTGTCTCTCCAGGTGCCTGTTTCTCTCTGTGACCCTGTTGTTTCCACACTGCTGATGGGCTTTTTCTCCTCTATTCTATATAAATGTTGACGCAAACTCCCCAGTGTCTCTGATTTTCAGCCTGGGCAAGACTCTCAGTGCCCCCTATGCACTCTCTCTGCATCTTCTCCTTTTTGTATCAGGTCTTGACATGTACACCTGCCTGTTTCTCCTGATAGACCAGGGCAGATTCTAGACGCTGGATCTGATTGGTCCCGGCCATTGGGGGAGCACTTGCTGGGTCCGTTTCATAGGTGGTTTGACAAGTCTGTGGACTGGTTGTCAGATGGATTGGGGTGGACTCCTGAGGGCTTCCTAGGGAGCTGTGGGCTTGGCAGGCACAAAGACACAAAGCAAGCCATTTTTCATGAAGGTTGTAAAGATTCCAGTTGGAATAATCGCTAATTTGATAGCGCTAAAGTCTGAATGAATGAGGCTTCACGAGTTTCAGCATGATTTGGGAGAACTGGTTTCTATTTCTAGCTCCCTTTAAAAAAATTTTATTTATTTATTTATTTATTTGACAGACAGAGATCACAAGTAGGCAGAGAGGCAGGCAGGGGGGGCGGGGAAGCAGGCTCCCTGCTGAGCAGAGAGCCCGATGCGGGTCTCAATCCCAGGACCCTGAGATCATGACCTGAGCCAAAGGCAGAGGCTTTAACCCACTGAGCCACCCAGGCGCCCCTTCTATCTCCTTTTTGATGAGGAGATCATCCGCATTAACTAAGGACTCTTTCTGTTGCAAGTGAACAAACCCCAATTTAAACAGGCACAGGTCCAATATGGAATTCGCTGGCTCATGCATCTGCAAAGTCCAAGGGTAGCTCTTGCGTCATGCTTGGCTGCATCCAGAGGTCAAACATGGTCAATGTCATCATGTCATGATGACTCTCTCTCTCTCTCAGAGCCACCTTCCACTGTGTTGGCTCATTCTCAAGCAGCCTCTTCTGTCTTGGGGACAGGTGATCTCGGGCAGCCAGGCTGACATGCCTTCTCTTCTGCAGCACGGGCTGGAAGAAAGATTCCCTCTTCCCAGTGGTCCAACCCAAGGTCCCCAAACAGAGTCTCATTGGCCTGGCTTGGTCACCTATGCATCCCTCCCTGAGCCCATGGCCAGGCCAGAGGGATGCAATGCTTTGACTGACCAGTCTCCAGTCACGTGACCATCCCTGGAGCCCCACCTAAACCACACACTGAGAGTAACAGAGGAGTGGTTCCCCAAAAGAAAAGTGGGGAGCTACTCCTTGAAAGAGAAACGGATGCTGGCAAAACACCACTAGAGTCTATACCTGTTAATCTGCTCATTTCTGTTTCCCAGTCTCTCAAAGCATGTGCTATTTAGGGGGTAATCCTGCAAACAACCTCTGAGCCTACCGACACATTTGCAGGTGACTTCCTGTAACATAAACTTAACCACTTTATTATTTTTTTAAAGATTTTATTTATTTGACAGAGAGATCACAAGTAGGCAGAGAGGCAGGCAGAGAGAAGAGGGGGATGCAGGCTCCCTGCTGAGCAGAGAGCCCGATGCGGGGCTCTATCTCAGGATGCTGGGATCACGACCTGAGCCGAAGGCAGAGACTTAACCCACTGAGCCACCTGGGCGCCCAAACTTAACCACTTTAAAGTGAACAAGGCAGTGGAACTCAGTAAGGTCACAATAGTGTGGAACTACCACCTCTGTCTCATTCCAGAACATTTGTGTTCCCTCAAAATAAAGCCCCGTGCCCATTAAACAGTTGCTTCTCAGTCCTTCCTCCTTGTACTCCTGGTGACCACCCTTCTGGATTCTGCGTCCGTGGATTTAAATATGAGGGATATTTCCTATAAATGGACTCATCACATACACGGCCTTTGGTGTCTGGCTTCTTTGACTTAGCATCAACTTTTCAAGGTTCATCCACATTGTGGCAAGTATGGGGCTTCATTCCTTTTTATGGGCTGAGTAATATTCCATTGTGTATATATACCAGGATTTGTTTGATTCTAATTTAATATACGTAACACAAAATTTACCATCTTAACTATAATTCTTTTTTTTTGAAGATTTTATTTATTTATTTGACAGAGAGAGAGATCACAAGTAGGCAGAGAGGCAGGCAGAGAGAGAGAGAGGAGGAAGCAGGCTCCCTGCTGAGCAGAGAGCCCAATGCGGGGTTCGATCCCAGGACCCTGAGATCATGACCTGAGCTGAAGGCAGAGGCTTAACCCACTGAGCCACCCAGGCACCCCACCTTTTTTTTTTTTTTTTTGAGAGAGAGAGAGAGAGAGAGAGAGAGAGAAGGTGGGTCAGGGGGAAGGGGCAGAGGGAGAGAGAGAGAATCTTAAGCAGGCTCCATGCTCAGGGCAGAGCCCGAGGTGGTTCTCAATCTCACGACCCTGAGATCATGACCTGAACTGAAATCAAGAGTCGGAAGCTTAACTTGCTGAGCCACCCAGGCGCCCCTACCGTCCTGACCGTTTTTAAGCACAGCTCTGTGTCATTAAATACACTCGTATTGTTCCACAACTACGGGCACCGTCCGTCTCCAGACCTTTTCATCAGGCAAAACTGAAACTATATGATTAAACAATTCCTCATTCCCTCTCCTTCCCCCTCCTCCACCCCTGGGCAGCAACACTCTACCTTCTGTTTCCAGGAATTTGACTACTTTCGCTGTTTCATGTAAGTGGAATCTTATAGTATTTGTCCTTTTGTGATGGACTCATTTCACTTAGGTTAATGTCCCCAAGTTTCATCCGTGTTGTAGTGTGTGACAGGGTTTCCTTTTTTTTTTTTTTTAAGATTTATTTATTTACTTGAGAGACAGAGAGAGAGAGAGAACATAGCAGGCAGGAGCAGAGGGAGAGGGAGAGAGAAACGCTAGCAGATTCCAGGATGATCGTGGAGCCTGACTCGGGTCTTGATCTCATAACACCACCTGAGCCAAAACCGAGAGTCAAGGGTTAACTGACTGTACTACCCAGGCAGCCCTGGGGCTTCCTTCTGTTAAAAGGCTGAATTCTGTGTACGGACAGACCACATTTTGTTTATTCGTTCGTCCATCAGTGGACATTAGGGGTGCTTCTACCTCTCGGTTATGGTGAATAACACTGCTTTGAATATGTTGTGCAAATAATCTCTTTGAGATTTTGCTTTCAATTCTTTTGGGTAAATATCAAAAGTCAGATTGCTAGATCTTGATAATTCTATCCTAAGTTTTTTGAGGAAAGAGAATTTGCTTGCTTTTAAAATTAATTTTTGCATCTTTTCCTAAAGATATTTTATGCAGAAGATGCCAGTGAGAACAGAAAGGGTGTTTTAAAATGCGTGGAGGGCGCCTGGGTGGCTCTGTCGGTAGAGGGTGTGAGTCTTGATCTCAGGGTTGTAAGTTCGTGTCCTACATTGCATATAGAGATTACATAAAAATACAATCTTTTAGGGGTGCCTGGGTGGCTCAGATTAAGCATCTGCCTTCAGCTCAGGTCATGGTCCCAGCATCCTGGGATTGAGCCCCACATCTGGCTGCTTGCTACACGGGAAGCCTGCTTCTCCCTCTCTCACTCTCCCTGCTTGTGTTCCCTCTCTTGCTGTGCCTGTCTCTCTGACAAATAAATAAATAAAATCTTTAAAAAAAATTACAATCTTTTAAAAATAAAATAAAATGCTTTGAAATTCTCATTGCAGAAAAACAAACATCTCAATATGAAAAAAAAAAAAAAACAAAACCTAACGAGGGGAATCCTGGAGACCAATTTCCTGGTCAACTTCCAGAACAGTGTCTTGGTCCAGGTTCCATGGCCAACGGCCAGTTCCTGGGTCCCCTGGAGTCACAATTCCAAATCAAGCATGGCCTCAACAATGGTTTCTAAACCGTGGCCACAGGACAGAGGTTTTTTTTTTTTTTTTTTTTTTTTGTCTAGGCCTCTCTAGTGAAATGCTTTCTCTAGTAGAAGCATGAGTAGCAGCACTGGAACGGAGCCATTCCACCAAATAACCACATCAGGGAATTTCCTCCCCTCACTCAACAAACAAAAACAACCTGTGGTTTTTCAGACTCATTCATTTGAGTCGACCCAAGGGCAGCACATACAGGAGATCCCTGTCTAGACACACACACAGACAAGTTAGAATCCAGAAAGGCAAGTATGTAGTCAATAAATAGAATATTTCTCATTTTGTTCTTTCTTCTTAAAAAATTGCTTTCTCTACCTCCTTTAATCCATGAACAGTGCTTTGAGTAATCAGCCCTTTGGGCATGTGCTGTATGCCAGGAGCCTTGCCACTCCCCCAGGGCTGGGTTTTTAACCTGAATTTCTAGGGCACTTCTTGGTTTCTGGGTGAAAACAAGGCTTTCTGCAGGCATTTTCAGGAGCACTCGGCGCCCCCCATTCTGACTGAGGGACGATCTCTCTCGGGTGCCTGCCTCTCTGCCCAGACCTGCTCCTGAATCCGCAGGCCATTCCCCACAGAACCAGATGGTTCTGTCAGCCTTTTTGGCAAGTCCCCAAAATTTCTGAATTTCTTGTGCTTCACTTTCCTCAGCTGTCAAGTGAGGAGGGAAAATGAGAAACAACGTCAACGTCTACCAACAAACACCTGATTAAATAATCCACAACTCTGTGGTATTGGACAGCCATATTAAAAAAACAAACAGTTTTTGAAATGTATTTACTATCAGAAAATGTTCAAAATAAAATATTCAATGAGAGGTAATGCAGAATTATGTATGCATTCTTAGGTAGGTCATATGCTCTACATATATTGTCAAAACCACGAAAATAAAACGTTGTGGAGATGGAAACATTTGAAATAAATGACAGGGTAAACCTGGTTGATCACTACGTTCCCTTTCCACTTAAAAATCAGCCAGTCACGGGGGCCCTACCCAGTTTGGGACGTGGTATCTCAAACTTAAAGTGTCAATGTTCTATGACCCACTTTTAGGATTTTATCCTCGAGAGAAAACAATCAGCCAAATAGGTACCTTGAAGGTATATGCAAAAGGATCCGAATCACAGAGATCTTTCTAGAGCATCGTAGTGAGAACGCCTTACATGTTCCCAAAGGGGGGTTTGTGTTCACAAACAAGGGATAATCCATACAATAGAATTCTGTGCAGCTATTAAAATTTTACTGTATTGGGACGCCTGGGTGGCTCATTCGGTTAAGAGTCCAGCTCTTGGTTTTGGCTCAGGCCATGATCTCAGGGTCCTGAGATTGAGCCCCCGTTGGGTTCTGTGCTCAACACTCAGTTCGGAATCTGGGGGGCGGTTCTCTCCCTCTCGCTCTTCCTTTGCTCCTCCCCTTGCTCATGCTTTCTCTCTCTTAAAATAAATAAATAAATAAAATCTTTTAAAAATGTTGCTGTAGGTAGGGGCGCCTGGGTGACTCAGTGGGTTAGGCCTCTGCCTTTGGCTCGGGTCATGATCTCAGGGTTCTGGGATCGAGCCCCGCATTGGGCTCTCTGCTCAGTGGGGAGACTGCTTCCCCCTCTCTCTGCCTGACTCTCTGCCTACTTGTGATCTCTGTCAAATAAATAAATAAAATCTTTAAAAAAAAGTTGCTGTATTTATTTATAGACATGACTGGAGAAAGTGAACAGAGGCAAATTATACAACAGTATGTTTGTCATATTGAATATTGATATTTGTATACAAAGAAAGAAGCCTGGACAGGGGCGCCTGGGTGGCTCAGTGGGTTAGGTGATTTTAGCTCAGGTGGTGATCTCAGGGTTGTGGGATCGAGGTCTGTATCATCAGGCTCTGCACTGGGCATGGGGCCTACTTGAGATTCTCTCCCCTGCTCTCCCTCTCTTAAAAAAAGAAAAGAAGGGGCGCCTGGGTGGCTCAGTGGTTAAAGCCTCTGCTTTCGGCTCAGGTCATGATCTCAGGGTCCTGGGATCGAGTCCCGCATTGGGCTCTCTGCTCAGCAGGGAGCCTGCCTCCTCCTCCTGTCTCTCTCTGCCTGCCTCTCTGCCTACTTGTGATCTGTCTGTCAAATAAATTAAAAAGAAAAAAAAAAAAGAAAAGAAAAGAAAAGAAAAAAGAAAAGGAAAAAAAAGAAAAGAAAAAGAAGTCTGGAAGGAAATACAGCAAATGTCCATTGCCTCGGGTGGTAGGATTACTAATGGACTTTATTTAATTAATTTTGTTTGCTTATTTATGAATTTTATTTATTTAAAAAATTTTAAAAGATTTTATTTCTTTATTTGACAGAGAGAGAGAGAGACCACAAGTAGGCAGAGCAGTAGGCAGAGGGAGAAGCAGGCTCCCTGCTGAGCAGAAAGCCCGATGGGGAGCTCAATCCCAGGACCCTGAGATCATGACCTGAGCCGAAGGCAGAGGCTTTAACCCACTGAGCCACCCAGGTGCCTCTATTTATGAATTTTATATAATGAACCTTAATAAAGTAATAGCTTCCTCCTTGGACATGCCAGGCTGTATGTGAAGCACATTATAGGAGTTTCATTTGATCCTCACAATGATCATTTCAGGGATGCTGGTAAACCCAGTTTAGAGAGGGAGAAACTGAGGCTTGGTGAGTATAAGTCATAAGCTAATGAGTTTCCTGTGGCTACTGTAATAAGGGACCACAAACTCAGTAGCTTACAACAACACAGATTTGTTTATTATTATTTTTTAAGATTTTATTTATTTATTTGAGAGAGAGAAAGAGAGAGAAGGAGGGAGAGCATGGACCTGGGGGAGAGGCAGAGGGAGAGGGAGAAACAGACTCTCCATTGAGCAGGGAGACCGACTCAGGGTTCGATCCCAGGACCCCGGGATCACTACTTGATCCGAAGGTGGACACTTAACCAACTGAGCCACCTAGGTGCCCCTGACAATACAGACTATCTTGCTGTTCTATATAGTAGAAGTCTGAGGTCTCACTGAGCTAAAATCAAGGTGTCAGCACGGCTACGTTCATTCTGGAGGCTCTAGGGGAGAATCTGTTTCCTTGCCTTCTCTAGCTTCTAGAGGCCACCCGGACTCCTTGACTCATGGCCCCTTCCTCCATCTTCAGAGCCAGCAGTGGCTGGTAGTTTTCTCACATGACATCACTCTGTTTTTGACAATCCTGCCTTCCTGCTCCCACGGAGGCACCTTTGAAAATATCTTGGCCTCCTCCTCCCCCAGATAATCCGGGATAATCTCCCAATTTTAAGGGCATCTGATTAGCAACCTTAATTCTATCTGCAACCATAATTTCCCTTTGCCATGCAATATTCACAGACTCTGGGGTTAGGATGTGGGCAGCTTTGAGAGGTCATTCTGCCTCTCACCCAGAAGGTTTCACGGGTACTGGGTGAGGGATTTGGAATATGAACTTATTCTGTTTCCCATATCTATCCCCTTAGATTATGCTATGTTGTATATTGAAGAAAATTTTAAACTTTGTTTGGTTAAAAAAATAGAAGGGTATTCCCTTTCCTGTCTCTTTAGCCTTATTCAGACTTATTGCTATGCCATCCATCTGCTCCTACCTACATGCCCCACTCCAGCATAACCCATCTGCCCACTGTTCCAAAACCCCAAACTCACTTCCGCTTCAGCTTGTCCTCATGCTGTCTATTAAACCTGGGAGCCTCACTCTTGGTCATCTGAGAAGTTGTGCAAAGAATTTATTAGGGGAAACGGCTGTGCAAATAAGCGAGAGGGAGTCAAGAAAGGCTGGGAGAGCCATCTGACCCTCAGAGCAGGTGACAGGGAAGGAAGCGTCTACCCAAGGTCCAGTTTCAAGGAAAGCAGGCAAGCCCGTCCTGACTACAGAGGGGCCCCGGTCTCCTGGCTCTGCTTTAGTCCCTCTGCAGAGCTCAGTCATTCCCTGGGGGGAAGCCTGCCAGAGCACAGCAGGGGGGACCCTGGCCAAATTCTCTCCCAGCACTCAGAGCTGACAGGCACATTCTCCTGTCTGCCAAGTGGGGTCTTGGTGACACCTTTCCTAGAGGAGGCTTTCTGGACTCGAGGTGGTGACTGTGTCACCTCTATGCCCTCCCTGCAACTCCCAGCTAGAGTGTGCATAAGGGCGTTGTGTCTGGCTTTTGTTTTCAGCCAGGCACGCTTTCACTGGGTTTTGTCACTTACACCTTCCCAAGCCTCAGTTTATTTATCTATGGAATGGGGTTAACAGCAGCGCCTCCCACATTGGGTTGGTGTGAAGATGAAATGAGATGTGGAGTTTCAAGGCCTTCCTTGGGTCAGGGCCTGGCACAAGGCAGTGGTGATGGTTAGTAAATGGTAGGCATCCTCCCTGGAGTACTCTTTGGCCTAGCATGTCCCTAATAATATATTCCTGAAGCTATCTATCAAGTTTTTAATATACGTGTAGGAAGATGTTCATTTCCTCAATATTTGAAAAAGGGAAAAACCAACAAAGGGCATAAATGTCCAACATCAATAGCATTGTTGAATAAACTGTGGTGCATCTGCAACAGCAGCCCTTAAAATAATGATCTATTTTTGATATAGACATTCTGTAATGGTAGAGTTTAGTTGTTGTTTTTTCCAGAGAGGGAGAAAGGTGGGGGAGCAGGGGGAGAGAGAGGGGTTTTTTTTTTTTTTTTTTTTTTAAGATTTTATTTATTTGACACAGAGAGAGACAGAGATCACAAGTAGGTAGGGAGGCAGGCAGAGAGAGAGAGGGGGAAGCAGGCTCCCTGCAGGACCCTGAGATCATGACCTAAGCCAAAGGCAGAGGCTTAACCCACTGAACCACCCAGACGCCCCTAAAAGAAAGAATCTTAAGCAGGCTCCACATCCAGCACCAGCCTGACGACTGGCTTGATCTCAGGACCCTGAGATCATATCCTCAGCTGAAACCAAGAGTCCAAAGCTTAACCAATTGAGCCACCCAGGCTCCCCTATGATGGTAGAGTTTAATGCAATTGTTTAAGCGAATAAACAGAAAGAAATTGTTTATTGATGTCCCAGTAGTGGAATAGACATGATTGTTTACCTCTTTGAGGTTTTTTTCCCTCCGAATTATCTACAATGAACTTGTATTACCACTAAGAAAACAAAAGGATTTTTTAATTCCCTGGGCAGGGGCGGTTATCATTGTCAATGGCTGTTCTAAGGTCAAACAGGGCAAGGACTATTAAATAGTACCCATTATATTTAGTAAAAAGAAAGCATTAGCGGCCCCCTTGGGAGCAGTTTTGGCAGAGGCAGAGCCCCTTGTCAGCAAAACAGGAATAATTATAGCTTAAAAATTTAATTAAAAAAAAAAATCACTTCCCCGGAATCTTGTTTGCACTAACTGGGGACAGAGAGATCAGATATATGTGCAAATACAGTTGTCCGCTGAAAAAAATGCTCAAAATTTCCCCCGCACGTCCTCTCAAGCAGCAGTTAACCAAAATAGTGAGCATGCGCAAAAGTACAGGGAGGGGAGGGCAATCAAGCTTGCTGTAAGAAGTGGGGGGAAAGGCAAGGCCTTACCATCTCTGCATTTAGAAAGTAAAGAATCATGCAAAATGTTTAAAAAAAGAAAGAATAAGAAATGCAAAGCTAGCTTAATTGCATTTCTTGAAACAATGGTCTTGCAAACCGGGCCACAGTTCCCCGAAACAATGCAGCCCCACGTAGCAAGCACACTCAGCGCAAAAAGACAGGCAACAACTACTGCATTGATCTGGGAGCGCGAGACGCCCCGCGCTACCGGTTTTGACCAATTCGAGGGCAGGGTGGGCCTGGCCTGGCCTATGATTGGAGGATCGGGGCGAGGCGGGGCTGCGGCTCCGACGCGTGCGCCTGGCCTGGCCTGGACTATGATTGGAGGATCGGGGCGAGGCGGGGCTGCGGCTCCGACGCGTGCGCCTCCCCAGCCGCCGGTCCGGCGCCTCCTCTGGGCGGTTTGCAGACTGCTGGGAGTTGGCTCCGCTCGACTGTTCCCAGTCTGCAGAGACTCTTCCCCGTTGTGTGCCCAGTTCGGCTCCGCAATGCCGGTGGACCTCAGCAAGTGGTCCGGGCCTTTGAGCCTGCAGGAAGTGGACGAGCGGCCGCAGCATCCGCTGCAGGTTAAATACACCGGGACAGAGATCGACGAGCTGGGCAAAGTGCTGACGCCCACCCAGGTACCCGAGGGCGTTGGGGGTGCAGCCGCTCCAGGCTTGGAGGCCGGCGGAGAGGGGGAGGGTGATCCGGCCTCTGTGCGCCCGGTGCTCCGAGGGAAGGGCGTCGCGGGGCCCACGCCGCAGGCCTGCGGACACCTGCGGGCACCGGGAACCCTGCACGTGGCGGGCGGGGCTCGGCCTGCAGGAGAAAGCGATCTACTTTCTAGCGGCTTCAAGGCGTAGGCTGGGGCCTAGGCCCAGAAACAGCCTGGGCCGCGGGCACGGGGGCGGGGGCGGGGGCGGGGGCGGTGCCTGAGATGTAGTGGGCCCTGGCCACCCTGTGGGCCCCAGACCTCTCTAGGGTCTCGGGACTTTAGGCCCCAGTTTGGGGTGCAAAAGCCCCACCCGAGGGCATGTGACGCATTATGTAACCGGTGACCAGCATCGCCCAGCGATTCCTCCTTTTGTCTTAGCGCGCAAGAGCCTGAAGCTGTGCAAAAGGTAAGTGCGTTCTGCAGCTGGAAGGCTCGAGGGCAACGGCCGTGGCCTTGTTCTACCGTTTGCCCTGGGAGCAAATCGGGGGGCCTGGACACCGGAAGTGGCGGAACTGGCGGAACTGGAGTGCCCCACAGTTGGCAGTTGTTGGTCGTGAAGCTCCGGGGCAGTGGTGTGAATAAATTGCTCCGACAGTTTATTGTTGTGGATGTTTAGATATGGAGTGACCCTCTAGAAGCCTGTGTTATCCCAGACTCACTGTCCAGTCCGGCCATTTTCTGTGAACAAAGTATCCAGTTAATTCAGATTTCACTTTAGCAGGCCCCAGCTAAGCTGCTGGTCACCAGATCTAGACACTGCACACCATATGAGGTTGTAGTTCAGAGGACTCCGCCAGCTACAGGGTGGAAATCCTGACCCCACGTCTTTCTGTTAATCACATGCTAGGACACCAGTCCTACAGTGTCCTTTGGAGTAAAGTAAATAATGTGTATTAAATGTAAGCTCCTGGCTCTTAGCAGAGTCCATACACTTTAGCTTTTATTAATAATTTACTGTGTTTTACCTTTGAGGAACCTGAAATCAAAGAGTGTTGGCTTCTTCAGCATTTCTGACTTTTTTTTTTTATTATTTCCATTTATGACTTTTTTAACAACGAAGTGGTTGCTTCCTACAGGTTAAGAACCGGCCCACCAGTATTGCGTGGGATGGCCTTGATCCTGGTAAACTCTACACCTTGGCCATGACAGATCCAGACGCTCCCAGCAGGAAGGACCCCAAGTACAGGCAAGTTAGGGAAAGATTGGCAACACCAGGTCATCCAGACAGGACCTGATGCTTCTGGCCCTGTGTACGTACGTCCCTTGCTGGACATGCTGTGCCAGGAGGACGGACACCCAGTTTGGGATGCTCACATACACGCTTCAGCCAGAGTGTGCATTTCCTACCCCTTCAGTCCCTAAAGCAGGAGTCTAGAAACTACAGCTGAGAGCCCCATCTGCCCGACACCTGTATGGCCCCACGAGTAAGAATGGTTTTTACATTTTTAAATGACTGAAATTGAAAGAATCATACTTTGTAACGTGTGAAAATCATATGACATTCAGATTTCAGTGTTCATAAATGAAGTTTTGTCGGGACACAGCATGAGAACTTCCTTACATCTTGTCTGTGGCTCCTTTCATGCTGTAGCCGCAGAGTTGAATAGTGGCGGAGACCATGTGATCTACAAAGCCTAAAACGTTTTACTGTCTGGCCCTTTGCAGAAAAGTTTGCAGATAACTCCCGAGAGACTCAGAGGGTGGGAGGGAGGCACCGGGCGCTCTCTTCTGCAGACCAGTGGGGTTTGTGCTGGCCAAGGAAGCAGGACTGTGTGTCTCCTTCATCGCCACAGCCTGGTCTGGAGCACGTGCTTCATGCACATTTGCTGGCTGTGCCGTGAGTGTGTGCTTAACTTCTGCACCGCTGACTGTTCTGTGTTCCTCGTCTCAGGGAATGGCACCATTTTCTGGTGGTCAACATGAAGGGCAATGACATCAGCAGTGGCACAGTCCTCTCCGATTATGTCGGCTCTGGGCCTCCCAAGGGCACAGGTCAGTAAAGGCTGCTTTGTCAGGGAGGTGGGGGGGCAGGCAGTGGGTGCACATTAGAATTGGCCCAAAGGGCTGCAAATTTTAGTCTGGGTTTCCCGAGATCCCTTAGCCTAGTGGAGCTTCCTGGCAGTGCAGTTCACCTCCGAGGTAGTTGCCTGCCGGAGACATTGAGACCTGGAGTAGCAGTAGCATCAGGTGGCCAGAACCTTGGGTTCTGGTCAGGGGGACCCTCCGTTAGCTTTTTTGCCTCTCAGCTGCTAGGCCTTTCTATGCAGGGCAGTTGGTGAGAGGATTCCAAGGAAGCAGTGTGGCAGAAAGCTTGGAACAACTTCCTGGGGAGGCGGTAGGGGTGGTGATTGGACACATGTAACATGATCAGTTCCATATTCAGTCTTTGCCCCGTGGGATCTTTGGGTTTCCAGTTCCCGTGAAAGATCTCAGAAATGATCATAGTTTCCTAAATAAATATAAAAAATTGGCTTCTTCATTTCTTTCTAGCTCCTTTTGAAAATCTAGGGTGGTATCATCTCGAAAAGATTTGGAAGGCTTTAAGAAGTATAGCGAAGATACACATGTTCTGCATACAGAGGGGGAGAATACTGTATTGAAAGTCTGAGTGGGATAAGCTAACAGAGGGAGATGCACTGTTAATGCTTGTTGTGCATTACAGGATGCTTTCATATGCTGGAACAAAGTAGTAGTTGTGGGTGGACACGTTGTCAGGCCCTGTTAGTCTGAGCAGGTACAGGAAGGTCCCTGACAAGAACAGTTGTCCATAGAGTCATGATTTATCTGTAGATCCCAAAGCTTCAGATGGCCTCAAGCCCTCTCATGAGTTCATAAGAAGAAGGTGAAGGTACGTCCTTCCCAGGGATCTATTAAGTTCTCTAGGGCAGTTACACAATTAGGCACTTTAATTATGGGAAGTACACACATGAGAATAAAGCAGGTCTCTCAAGTAGGACCTGTGTTCTCATTAACAAAAAAAGCCTCCGTGACTGACTTTCCCCCCCCTTTTGCTTTTAAAAAATATTCTTTTAGTATAATTTGTCTATAATAAAATGCCTAAATCATCATTGTTTCAGTCCATGGAAACTGACTGACAGATGAAGGTGACCACATAAGCAACTTAGAAAAGAAGATGTTTTCAGCATCTTTGCTACTTAGTCGGTCAGAGTGAATTTTACCAGGCACTAGGTAGGGTAGGTTCTGGGTCAACGAGCAAACACTGTTGCTTTTTGGAGTTCTCTTTCTAATGAGGAGACTAAACTGAAAAGGCAAACTTTTAGGGAAGTGTTACTGTCCCAAGTGAAAGGGGTATGGAGATGCGGGTGGTGGAAAAAGACTAGCGGTTGGGGCCCAGGGGAGATGGGCTGGGAGCCAGGAGAGGATGAGTGAAGGGCAAAGGTGATGGGGTGAGCGAGGGCCTTCGAGGCTGTGAAGTGGGTATGAACTTGACCCCAGTTGCAGAGGGAAGCCACTGGGGGATTGTCAGCAGGAGAGTGATCTGACTCCTTCCACCTCTGCGGGTCCTCAGTGCCCCTCTTGTAAACGGGGTGGCTGGGGCCCTCCAAGTTGGCACTTCCGTGAACACGGGGGACGTCTCCATTCCCATGGCCTAGCTGTGTTACATCTTCCTTCCTGCCTCTCCCTCCAGGCCTTCACCGCTATGTCTGGCTGGTTTACGAGCAGAATGGGCCCCTGAAGTGTGACGAGCCCATCCTCAGCAACCGATCCGGAGACCACCGTGGCAAATTCAAAGTGGCATCTTTCCGCAAAAAGTACGAGCTTGGGCCCCCAGTGGCTGGCACGTGTTACCAGGCGGAATGGGATGACTATGTGCCCAAACTCTATGAGCAGCTCTCTGGGAAGTAGGGGAATGCCAGGAGATAGAAACCATTCTGGAAACCTCAAGCGGTGTTCTCAAGTTCACTGATGCATGTAGATTTCTCTGCTTCCCCGTTCCCATTCTCACAGGTGAGGCCTGAGCAGTCAGGTAGTGGTTTAGAGTGACCTTTCCTTCTGCCTGTCCTTTATAATTCTAGAGGGTCACACTGCCCATTTATGTTTTGATCAAATTTGAACTCCATTTTGGGGGATATTTTGGTACTGTGTTGGGGTCATCAAATTGTTACTATAAGAATAGCAATCCAGAATTTTAAGAAATAAAAATTGAGGTAAAAAGACCAGGTCTTTGGTAGTAGAGCAGAGTGTCAAAGAATCTTTAAGGTAAAAAAGATAAATAAAAAGATTGATTGCCTCTGCCTTTGCGAGCCTGAGTCCGGAATTGTGCATGATGGCACTTCTGGGTCATGTTTTCACGACCGTGTTTCTCACCAAGACAGCTGGAGGCTGGTGTGTCCACGAATCCCCAACGTGGTACATCTCAGACTGTTTACTAGGGGTCAGTGTTCTGCTCTGGTTCCTTGGAAGAGCAGTACTGGAACAAGCAATAGGAAGAGTGGCTTTGCGGTTAAAGCACAGCCATCTAGATGCGCTGCAGGGTTGGGTGAGGGATTGTCAGAAACCCCGAGGTCTGTGTCTGTTGAACTGGTCACTCTTTGTGGAAAAGCCGATCTGGAGTTGCGGAATATTGTGTTAATTCTGCTGTTTGCTTATAGTTGAATAAAAATAAAAACATTGTGTGGATGAACAAGGTCTCCAGATATTTTGCCCTTTTTGGGAATGGGGCCCCATAAATGTGGGAAGTCAAGAGACAACCTCAAAGGGTGAGTAGCCCCTTTCCCTGTCTGGGACTTGATTCAGGGACCATAGAGAGGATCCACGCCTGTACACATGCCATCAAACTACAGCAGGAATAACCATTCCAACTGGAGGGCTTGGGGAAAAAAAACAAACAACAAAACCCACAAAGTCTTAGGCCAGCTCCTTTGCAGAAAAGGTACCTTTGCTTTTCACAAGTGGTCCTTTTCCATCTGAGCATGAAACCAGTAGGAAACCTCCCCACTGGGTGGTGTTGCGTGGAGGAACAATGACTTGGAACATGACTTGGGCTACACCTCTCCCTGCCCTGACATACAGCCCATATAGAATACACACCCAAAAGGCGCAAGGGTAGGTGGGGGAGATTATAGTTGACCCTTCAACCGTATGGGGGATAGGGGCGCTGCCCTGTGCAGTTGAAAATCTGTATAACTTTTCATTCGCCGAAAACTTAATTGCTAATAGTCTACTGTTGACTTGGAAGCCTTCCCAGTAACACATAGTTAACCCATGTTGCGTGTTCCACGTATTATATGCTGTATTCTTACAATGAAGTAAGCTAGAGAAAAGGAAATGTCATTAAGGAAGTGATAAGGAAGAGAAAAGACATTTATAGCCCTGTACTGAAAAAAAGTCCACACGTAAGTGGACCCACGCAGTGGAAATCCCTATCGTTCAAGGATCAGCTGTACTTTCACACCCTTTGATGTACCAAAAAAGAAAGGAGGTGTTTGAAGGATCCCATCACTGACCTGGTTTGTGTCAGAGAAGGGATCATGGTGGAGCCTGGCGGGTGCTAATTAAGCAAGGCTGGGTCTTTTCCCCACCTTTCATTGTAGTTGCTTCTCCGGAGATGTTGCTGGAAATGTTGCTTTGTGTAATCTCTATGGGGGGGCGGGGAGTGGTAGAGAGCAGTTATTTTCTAACTTAAGGGTTTTAAAATTCAATTTTTAAATAATTTGCAAAAGCAAAAGTTATATAAAGAAAACAATTACCCCACCGACTATTTTTTTATTTTATTTTTATAATTTTTTTTTAAAGTAGGTTCCACGCCCAACTTGAACTCGCATATTCTGCCTTCTGAGCCAGCCAGATGCCCCTTACCCTGTTGCCTCCTTTTTTTTTTTTTTCTTAAAGGTTTTATTAGAGAGAGAGAGGGAGAGCACAAGCAGGGGGAGCGGCAGGCAGAGGGAGAAGCAGGCTCTTCCCCGAGCAAGGAGCCTGATGTGGGACTTGATCTCGGAACCTTGAGATCAGGACCTGGGTTAAAGGCAGACGCTTAAGCGACTGAACCAACCAGGCGTCCTTACCCTGTTGACTTTAAATGAAGAAGCAATGCATGCCTGTGTGGTTAGACAAGGTACACAGCCCAGGAACCAGTGCCTTCCACTTTCACTTTCCTGCTCTTCAGCAGCGGTTTGATGGGTTGCTCAGCCTTTAAGCAGCTGCCTTCAACCCAAGTCCTAATCCCAGGGTCCTGGGACTGAGCCCCACATCGGGCTCCCTGCTTGGCGGGAAGCCTGCTTCTCCCTCTACCACTCCCCCTGCCTGTGTTCATCTGTCTCTCTCTCTGTCAAATAAATAAAATCTTAAAAAAAAAAAAAAGACACAAACATGAATATCCACATAAGCATATATCTGACATAGATCTACATATTTCTTCCTTAAAAATTACGGTCTTGCTATACACACCAGGTTTGCACAGCGTATCTTAAGTTAACAGGGCCCTACAATTCATATCGTCATTTTGAACAAATACTCTATTTTCCGGATGTTTCATAATTAACCAGGCTAATCCCCTACTGTGATTAGATTATATGTATACATGCTTCTGCAAAGTAATTTCCTGGAGTAAAATTCTAGCATTGAAATAATTAGGTCAAAGGGTATATACATTTTCAATCCTGATACTGACAAACCACCCTCTAAAAAGATCACATGGTCATATTCAAGTCCATGGTTATGAAAGTATTTATCTCCCCATACCCTTAAGCAGTTTTCTCAAACTCTAAACATTCTGATAATTTGAAATTTATGTGTACTTAAAATCTTTCACTCTTTTTTCTCTGAACTGTTTTTTTTTGAGACTTGTCTGCTGACCACAGCACTTTGTCAGTCATAGAGACTGGAAAATCAATGAGGAATTATGATGGTATGTTAGTTTTCTGGTCTAAAATAGGCATAGACTCAAAAATGATTCAGAAAAAAGGTCAACAACCCAACCAAAAAAGGTGAAGTGTATATGTAAGAAGTTCACAGGAAAAGAATACATAGGAGGAGCTATATTAGGAGGCATAGAAGCAAGGGGATAGCCTGTCTCACCTATTAAACTTGGAAGGTGGGGTGCCTGGGTGGCTCAGTGGGTTAAAGCCTCTGCCTTCTGCTCAGGTCATGATCTCAAGGTCTTGGGATGGAGCCCCACAGAGGGCTTTTTGCTCAGCAGGGAGCCTGCTTCCCCCTCTCTCTGTCTCTACCTGCCTCTCTGCCTACTTGTGATCTCTGTCAAATAAATAAATAAAATCTTAACAACAACAACAACAAAACTTGGAAGGTGAAGGGAATTTGCCCCAGGGCATCTAGTTGGGAAGTGGGTGATCCGGATTCCCAAGCTTATACATGGCGGCCCATGGCCTACATCCTCTCCTGGGTCTGGGAGCAAAGGACTTCTGTTCTTAAATTGGTGCTAAGTCAACGGCCTCAGCATCCACTTAAAACCTGTGAGCTGTTTGAGTTGCTCGGGGCTGTAGACCAGATCCTTAAATGGCCTATGGATAGGTTCTGTATGATGTGACCCCCATCTGCCTCCAGCTCCCTGCGGTTGTCTACTCATTAGGCCCCAAACTTGCTGGCTGCCTCTCAGTTCCCTGACAAGCCAGATTGGTCCTTTACAAATCCTGCCTGGAACCTTCCTCTTCCACGTTCTCTGACCCTTTCTCCCTTAACTGACCTTCAGGGCATCCTGACGAGGCTGGGTTCTCCTGCACCATTCCATTGTAATATTAACCACTGTAATTTTAAAATCTGTAAACTTGTGTCATTTTTTTGTTTAAATGTTTATCTTCTCCCTTAGACTGGATCCTTCTTGAAGGCAAGGACAAGCAGTGTCCTGCTCAGTATCTGTAGCACTGGACATAAGAAATCTAATGACCATCTATTGAATGAATTGTTGTAAAGAGGTTCTTAAGTTTAGGGGGTATGGACGTCTTTATATCCATAGACCATATCATAAAGGTCCTTCTCCCTTTCCCCAAATGTATACTTCTCACACACAACTAAGTTTTTACAGAGCTCTCTAAAGCCCATTCATCAGCTTCCTAATTCTGATGGCCATGAACATCAGAAAGCTGGTGTTAGTCTGGTGTCCCCTCCACTCAGGAATCTGTATCTTTCAGATTATTATTATTTTTAAAGGTTTTGTTTATTTTAGAGCGGAGCTGGCTGGCAAGGAGGGCAAAAGGAGAGGGAAAGAATCTCAAGCAGACTCTATGCTGAGTGCAGAGCCCCGTGATCTCACGACCCTGAGATCATTACCTGAGCTAAAACCAAGAGTTGGGACTGAGCCATCCAGGCACCCCTGTAATTAATTTTTTTTTAAAGATTTTATTTATTTATTTGACAGACAGATCACAAGTAGGCAGAGAGGCAGGCAGAGAGAAAGGAAGGGAAGCAGGCTCCCCGCCGAGCAGAGAGCCTGACGCGGGGCTCGATCCCAGGACCCTGGGATCATGACCTGAGCCGAAGGCAGCGGCTTTAACCCACTGAGCCACCCAGGCGCCCCTGTAATTAATTTTTTTAAATGTTTAAAATTATATCTTCTTGACATCCCTTTATTCATGAATGTCTTTTTATCTTTGATAATGCTCTTAGTTTTGAAGTCTATTTTAGTTGATAGAACTCTTATGTCTATTTGCACGGCGCTTTTCTCCCCCATTCATTTACTTTGAATTTATCTGTCTTTATTTAGTTGGTCTCTTATAGGCAGCAAATAGTCCTTTTTAAAAACTCACTCTGGGGGCGCCTGGGTGGCTCAGTGGGTTAAAGCCTCTGCCTTTGGCTCAGGTCATGATCTCAGAATCCTGGGATTGAGCCCCACATTGGGCTCTCTGCTCAGCAGGGAGCCTGCTTCGTTCTCTCTCTGCCTGCCTCTCTGCCTACTTGTAATCTCTGTCAAATAAATAAAATCTTAAAAAAAATTAAAAACTCACTCTGTCTGTAAATATTTCTGTAATTATCCCTATGGTGAATTTAGGTCTACTTTTTTTTTTTTTAAAGATTCTATTTATTTATTTGACAGAGATCACAAGTAGGCGGGGCAGGGGGAAGCAGGCTCCCGGCTGAGCAGAGAGCCCGATGTGGGGCTCAATCCCAGGATTCTGAGATCATGACCTGAGCCAAAGGCAGAGGCTTAACCCACTGAGCCACCCAGGCGCCCCTAGTTCCACCATTTTATGTTTTCTGTTTGCTCCTCTTTTTCTTACCTTTTGGATTATTTGAATATCCAATATATCTACTGAATTTTTGGCTATCACACCTCTTTCAGTTTTCTTTTTGGTAATTACTCTAGGAGTTACAATATATATACTAATTTCTCAGAGTCTGCTTAGAAGAATGGTAAATTCTTCATGTAAAATGTAGAAACATGGTAACCATATGGGGTCATTTAGCCCCCAACCTTTGTTATAGTTGTCATCTGGGTTGCATTTAGATACATCAAAACCCTCCCCAATGGTATAATTTTTGCTTTCAATGAAAAATATATTTCAATATATTTTAAAGAATATAGGAGAGGAAAGGGGTTGTTGTTGTTGTTTTTTAAATATTTATCTAGATATATACCATTTGTTGCTCTTCCTTTATTCCCAGAGATCCAAGTTTCCTTCTGGTATCATTTCCCTTCAATATGAGGAACTTCCTTTAGCATTTCTTGTAGAATAGTTCTCTGACAGTAACTTCTCTTAAATTTTCTTTATCTGAGGATGCTTTATTTCACCTCACTCCTCTGCATACATGGCTTTTCCGTAATCCACCTGCTCTTATGTTTTTCGGTGTCCTCAAGTAGTTGCTTTTGCATTTGGTCTAGTTTTTAGCTGTAATCAGTGGGAAAGACTTATATGCTGCTAGGCCAAGCTAGGGAAAAAAATGTATTTTTTATGTCATCATTTCCATGGCAAAATACACTACTAAATTAAAATCATACGGGGATATGGAGTTCTTACATGGGCATGTTTCCAGATGCCCCAGAATATGCTTTTTCAACAGATAATAATTGCAGATGGTGATAAATTCAAGAAATAAAATTTTTTACACAATTAGATACGACTGGTAAGTTGTTCTCTGATATTTCCTATGACTGTAATTGTCTCAGTTCCTGTGAACTCCTGGTAGTGCCCACCACTTGCATTGTCATGGCTTGTCTACTGTTGGTTAACTCAGTCCCTCGATTTACTTGTTCCAGTGGAGATTTAAACCGTGAGCTCCAGCAGAGTAGTGGCCCCATCCATCCTATTTACTCCTACACCTCCCTGGCGCACAGTAGCTGCTCAATAAATATTTCTGGAATGAATGAGCAAAAATATGCTGATCTTGGAACTTCAGATACCTCCTCACCCTTCCCTCTTTCCTTATAGCACTTAGAACCATGTAAGATCATTTATTATTTATAATTATTGTGTCATCTTCCTCCTACCCCTAAGGTAAGCTCCAGTAGGGCAAGGGTTTTTACTTAAGATATACGGATGCATCGTAAGCACCTGGCATTGCACCAGATTTAGAAGGTACCCACTGAGTGAATAGTTACAAATCAAACATAAGCAGCCCTTACCAACACATATGACAAACCTGCAACAATTCTTTCCTTTTTAAACTCAGGGGAGATTAGTATGTGCCAGAAGAATAAAGGACACAGGCTCTCGGCTGCTGTCCTAGTACCTCTTTTTTTTTTTTTTTTTTTAAGACTTTATTTATTTGACAGATAGAGATCACAGTAGGCAGAGAGGCAGGCAGAGAGAGAGAGGAGGAAGCAGGCTCCCTGCCAAGCAGAGAGCCCGATGCGGGGCTCGATCCCAGAACCCTGAGATCATGACCTAGAGCCGAAGGCAGAGGCTTAACCCACTGAGCCACCCAGGTGCCCCTCCTAGTACCTCTTATGAACCCGTTCTTTTGCTGCCATTCTGGTTCCTGTCTACTCTCACTGCCTCCTCATGCAGGTGCTAGGAGTTGGAAGCCCGTCTGTGGCAGGTGTTAGGAGCAGGGACACACGTTCCTCCTTTCTGGTAACTCTACCTTGGGGTACATCACTAACAAACTTGTGGACGGGGCACTTTCCTAAAGATCACTACCTATAACCTCACAGAAATAAAGCCTTTTCACAAGCCAGCTAGATGTTTTCCAATGCAGAGAGAAATGAAACAAACTATAGGAAGGTTTTATACCTTATTGATGATTTAATGTCCTTCTGAGTGGCTGTGTGACCTATGCTTAGGAGTGTGGGTTCTGAAATCAGACCGATCTTGATTCAGACTTCACTGCCACCACCTACCCTGGTCTGAGCTTATTTCCTTATCTGTAAAATGCTTAATGTAGTATCCCATCAAATGGTAAGCATAACCACGCAGTATCTGTTTTTGTGATCTGTTTCTCGTGGACAACTAGGAGTATTCTTTCCAGCCCTTTCCAGTGTTATTTTCTGATGCACCTAATATAGAAACTTCAGTGAACTAAGCTGCTTAGGAAACTTGATAATTATTTTGATAATTATTCTGTTCGTATTTTATAATCTTTTGAGTGTATCTTCCTGCTTTAGTCTATCACAGTGAACGTGACTGGTCCTATTTATCTATGATGACTGAACATCCTGTAAGATACAGGAATGATTTTTAGGTCATCATGCTAAAGATAAATTTTCAATGTCCAGGACTTAGAACCCTAAAAATAGGAGATCTTACTGAAATTGTCTTGGCCCCCAAACCTATCTTAGAAGTTACATATTTGGGGCATCTGGGTGGCTCAGTTGGTTAAGCGACTGCCTTTGGCTCAGGTCATGATCCTGGAGTCCCGGGATTGAGTCCCACATCGGGCTCCCTGCTTGGCAGAGAGTCTGCTTCTCCCGCTGACCTCTCTCCTCTCATGCTCTCTCTCTCTCAAATAAATAAATAAAATCTTTAAGAAAAAAAAAGTTACATATTTTGCTACCTGTTATGCACATACAATTATTCTAATAAAAGCAGAATATGAGGGGATCTGCCATACAGTGGGACCATTTCAAATACTTGGCCATAATCTCTCTTTAATAGCTTGCTTTTCTGTAAGAGCGTGTAACTTCTTAGCACTGCATGTGCCTATATGACTGGCACACTGGGGTGTGTGTGTGTGTGTGTGTGTGTGCGTGCGCACGCATGCACATGTGCCATTTTCTAAAGGGCAAACAGATGCAACTGACCACTTCAAACAATGGGACATTATCTTCAGTCCTGTAGAAGAACTTGCAAGACACAGATTTACCTGAAAATCTCGGACGGCTCTTCTGGGAGCACCCAGGGCTGTGGAGGATGGTTTCTGGAGGGCAGGTCTCCCCCTGAGTTATGAGCTGGTGAACCTAGAAGGGAAACTTCCTGCTACAATAACACAGCAAGGCAATGTGATGAACACTTTTATTTACAAATATAATTAAAAGCTCTGACAGTTATCATGCTCTTCCTTGGAACCTGAAAAATGTTTTGTTTTGTTTTGTTTTGTTTTTTAAAGTGCATGCAAAAGAAGTAAAGCCTTTTTTTTTTCATCATTTTTTATTGTAAGAAAATACACAGTTTGAAAGTGTGAATAATGCAATATTTATGACCAAGATATGGGACTCAGGGAGGGGAAGGGGAATAAAGAAAAAGATCAAGATGATCTGATCGAGAGACAGTGTCGAACTCCAAATACTGAATTGGAAAAGGGGGGGGGGGGGGGAGGAAGAGGAGGAGGAAGTAAAAAAATTTGATCAGAGAAACAGTTAAAATACAATATGAAAATAAGTAATACCTCTCCTTAAATTCCTTCTATACACAAAATACACGATTTGCCAAAGCCCAATTTGTGCTACTGGGATTCCGTGAGCTCCTTAAGTGTATTCACATCCTCTGCAACAGCAGAAAATGATTATGATACAATCAGAATATGCTGAAGACAAGTTAAACTCTTGCCAGCAGGTTCTTAAAAATCACAAGATCTCTTCACCCCACCCACCCCCCCCCCCCCAAAAAAGTAATAATATGTCACCACTGATATGTACATCACAATTAGTTTCTGTAAAATGTATCAAATTTTCAATCTTTAATAAAACTTTGTTTTTTTTTTTTTATTCCTGATGAATAAATACCAAAAAAATAAAATAAAATAAAATAATGCAGCAGCTAGTTAAGGTGT
The DNA here is from genome assembly GCF_002288905.1 of Enhydra lutris kenyoni. Taxonomy (NCBI): domain Eukaryota; kingdom Metazoa; phylum Chordata; class Mammalia; order Carnivora; family Mustelidae; genus Enhydra; species Enhydra lutris. Next base: position 13,058,950 of record NW_019154130.1, read on the forward strand.
AAGGCTGCGGATATTGTGTCTCTCTCCCCCTTGGCATTTATTATTATTATTTATTTGTGGTTTTTTTTTTTTTTTGCTTCACTTTCACAGATTGGTGGTAATGAGTGATTGCTTAAAGCAATATACATCCACTTTTGTTGTTGTCGTTGGTTTATTGTTTTGTTAAAACGGTCTCCAAAGTTTTCACTGAAACATTTTGAATCACATCAATACTGTGACGTGTACTATGAATAGAAGAGATGGCCAGGTTTTGGCCAGCACTGAAAGTTGACACGGGGGGAGGAAGGGGCCCCTGATGGAGTAAGAATAAACAGGCACTAGTCCGACACGATGTCAGTAAGAGTAAGAGAGAGAGAGAGTGAGAGCAACGCCCGTTAAAATGGGGAATGTGGTTTTGCAGGGTCTGAATTTTTTTGTTTTCTTTTTTTTTTTTTTTTTGTAAATGGCAAAAAAATTTAATCTCATCTATAGTCCTCCTTAGGAAAATCTAATGTAACCAAATTCCCAAATCCCATTCTGAGGCTCTCCATGTCAAAAGTTTCAATCTCTCGCTCTTGCCTTTCCAATAGGTACTTTATTCTCTCGCTGCGTTCCTTCTGAAGGGCAGCCAGCTCTTCTTCAATCTGAAATAAGCACAATGAACAGTTCTTAACGGACGAGGTCTCCCTGCAGCCGCCCGCAAACACACATGGACACGTACATGCACACATATGACACACAAACACATGGGAACTCAGAGTAATCTAGACTGGGAAAGGCTGGGAGAATCCCAGGATCAATGTCTTGTATCTCATCCATATTTAAAATTTGCTCACAAGAATAAAAATGTTCAGGGCCCACCTGGGGCTAGCACTACCATTCTAGCAAACCAAGCAGCTGGGCTGATCTAGGTCAGTATCCTGTCTCAGCAGGAGATGGCTCAGGAGAAGCTAAAAGACACTCAAGCACAATTAGATTGTGCTGCTTTCCCATAGAGAGCCAGATGCCCCCTGGGTCATTAGCAATTTAGTTCTAGAACAGGAGTTGTGAAAATAGTCTCTTACGTTGGTCTCAGGGAAGTACCAGAAGAAAGTACAAATAACTGGTTAAGCAAATAAATGCTTAACGGCTTTGAGACGCTTTATGAAATCTTTTCTACTTCATATTCTTCAGCAATATTTTTTTTAAAATATTTTACTTATAATTTATTTGGCAGAGAGCTCACAAGTAGGCAGAGAGGCAGGCAGAGCGAGAGGGGGGAGCCTGATGTGGGGCTCGATCCCAGGACCCTGAGATCATGACCTGAGCCAAAGGCAGAGGCTTAACCCACTGAGCCACCCAGGTGCCCCCTTCAGCAATATTTAAAGCAATGAATATTTCAATTCTGATAACATTTATTATGCTTTTATTTTATAACATTTATTATTATGGCAATATCAGCCTCTTTTCATGCTAATTTTTTTCAAAGAGCCCTGCTGGTGATTTCTTTTGGTGGAGAAATAACTGAAAATAAAAACCAAATCTGGCTTCTTCAAACCATTTCGCAGCCATGGTATCAATTCATAGCACCTTTCACAAATGTCTTGTCAACTGCCCCGTCACCCCATGCCATTCCTCTGGCTCTGAAGGTGTGAAGGGGTACTGTAGCAGAGTGATAGAGTTTAGGCTGTGGGGTCAGATTTACGTGAGTAACTTAACCATTTGGAGCCTTAATGTTGTGCCTGTGGAATGGAGATTATACCTACTTCTCAGGGGTACTGGGAAGATAAAGCATGAAATAAGTGAACAGTGTGCAGTTTAAGTACACAGGCAGGGCTCCATAAATGGCGGTTCCCTAGGCCATGGTCCATCCTCCACCCAACTGTATGGGACCCAGAGTAACACTCTCATACCTTCTGCTCAAGATGTGCTCTACGTAGAGACACCCTCTGCTCTAGCTTCTGGAGCTCACGTTCATGCTGTGCCTCTGTTTGCATCTTGATTTTGCTCTGGTAGGCATTGAGCAGCTCCATTTCCTGCTGGAGCTGTAGCCTCAAGGCCTGGCATTCTGCTTCTTGAGCCTCATCTAGCCGTAACTGCGGGCACAAAAGACACACACTGTAATTCATTCCTAGCTTACAGCACCTGGTGACTACTGGAAGAGGTTTCCTTGTTTGGACTGAAACAGGTCCCCTCAGAAAAACAGGTGCCTTGGGTACATTCAGAGTTAGGAATCAAAATTAGTACAGTCTGCCCCATGGGCTGCGAGGTTCTACAAACACATTCTTAAACATTTCTTCTTAAGAAAACGAAAACATTCTTAAGAAAAACTGGTTTTCCTAAAACCACACACACAGGAGTCAGTATGGCTACATGCTCCAGTGATTAAGCCTGTGGGTTTTGGAGGCAGACTCCTGACCTTGAAATCTAGCTCCATGATTCACTCAGGTATGTCGCCTTAAGAAGTTACCCCCTCTAAGTCTCATTTTTTTTCCTCTCAAGAAAATAACAGTAGTAGTTCCTACTGTCTAAGACTGGTATGAGGATTAAATGGAAGAATTCATATGAAATCCTAGGCATAGTTCTAGATGCACACCAAGTGTTCAGTAAATAGTAGCTGTTAACATTATTTTGGCTTTGATTAACCATTTTCATATTTATGTATCCTTAACCCTCAAACTACCACACAATTAGGTATCCTTAGCTCTAAAAATATGAGTCCAATCTCCATGACATTGGGGACTATCCCACAGTATAGTTATGCTCCTCGCAAGTAATGCTGGTCCCTACAATTGACTATACAAGTTATCCTGCTGGCTAACCCACCTAAACTCAAGTGGTTCAAAATCTCTTCCTCACAGAGATAGCCTGGATGATCTTAAGGGGCATATTCTGGTTCGAAGTAGTGAAGTCCAAATTATAAAGCAGGCCGATAGAGTTCCCCTTGCTCTCTATAGCTCCTGGACTTTGTATTACATGCCACGCTGTTGGTTCTGTCTGAGGAATGGGCCAAGACAGCCCATCTTTCAATGAGCATAACTGAAGGTTTGGGGCCATTAGTGGGACTATATTTTGTGGTTGATGATCCTCCTGCCCCAGGCTTGGTTTTGTCTAAAAACTTTTATCAGGCCCTCAGTTCAGCTGGGAACTAGGAGATTAGAATCCTTGAATTAGATAGATGGTTCTGTCAACCCTGAATTTATCCACATGTTTCCATGAGGACACTTTTTCTCCATTTTATGCTTTTCCCCTCCTAATCCGTACAATTTGTGACAATTAACAATGTATCTCAATATCTTAAGAAACTTTTGGAACTGTTACTAGAATAGTTTAAGAAAGTTATCTGCACAGTATATTCTTTAGTACTTTTGGAGGAATATATCACATGAACATGAAATAAATACCATAATCGTATTTCCAAAGCATTTTCTAGTAATCAATCCTCCCAGCTTTCACTAAAATCCACTGAAAAGGATACCTCTTTTCTTATTTTCCCAATGAGAAATGAAGGGAGAAGAGACACAAGATAAAAAAGTCACTCCACGGCAGGAACAGCCTTACTGATAAATGCCACAGGGTTTACTGGCTCCCAATAAGACTCATTAATTCCCTCTTGATGTGGGAGCTTCCTTACCAATAAAGGGAATGAAAGCCTGTTCTTTTCTACTTGTCTTTGTTAATTGTTATGAGCCCTGGTCAAATGGGTGAGAGGTTCATCTTATAGGCAGCTTAGTCCATTGAAACATCTCTATCTTCTCTTACTTCTGGCGTTCTAGTACTAACGTCTATAACTATGGGATTTTGTACCAGCTCTGACTCTATAAAAGTGCGGTCTAGAAATCAGAGAGGATATTCCAGTATCCGGTATTCATTGCCCCAAAGTTGCACGTATCAAATCCATTAAAATGTTTTACAGAAGTGTAGGTAAATATCACATCTGTTTCCGAAAGTGGATTAACATGAAAGGATATGATGGCAGCCGCATAATGTAGTATGGCCAGGTTTATGGGCTCTCCCCGAAATGGGGTCAAATCCCAGCTTCATCACTACTTAGTTAATTACCACTATGTGAGCCCCTAAGCCAGGAGTTGGCACATTATGGCCCAAATCTGGCTTGCTGCCCATTTTTGTCAATAAGGTCTTATTGGAACACAGACACCCTCATTCATTTACGTGCCACCTAGGGCTGCTTTTGCATGACAACAGCAGAGTTGAGTAGTTGTGACAGCAACCCAGTGGTCCACAAAGCCTGCGCCTCTAAAGAAACACTTGGCCAACTCCTGCTCTAAGCAAGTGGCTTTACTTCAATAAACCTCAATTTCCACGCAGGTAAATTAGGGTTAAAATGGTAACTACTTCAAAGGTCAAAGGGGTTACACAAGATTGAAATAACATACCCAAAACAGTGGCTGGCTCATGATAAGGAGTCACTAAAGGATAGTGGCATTAATCATAACTACTTTTATCTTCTCACTGCCTCAGGAGAAAGAGTATGTCTTTCCTTTTATTCAAGGCCAATCCTGAACCTATATTCCTGATCCCATTCTGTCCATCTTACATAACAGGCATTCACTGAGCACTTGCTGTGTACCAAGAATTGTTGCAGATGCTCATGACACAAAGATGAACAAGACAAAAACACTATCAGCCTTGGTGTCCCTACCAATTCTCTCCCCTCTCCTTACCCTTAACCTCTCCTTGTACTCCTCATTCCCATCCTAGCCCTTACTGATGTGGGAAGGGGTCTTTATCTTACTGGACTTCCAGCAGCATTTAATACCATGGATTGCCCTTTCCTTCTTGAAATCTTTCTCTAGTCTTCTGAGATACCATACCCTCTTGGGATTTTCCCCCTCCCTCCTCTCCTTTCCAGCTACTTCCTTTTTCCTCTAACTTCTCTTCCTAAGGAATCTCGTCTATTCCCAAGGCTACAACTACAATCTATATATGGATGATTCCCACTTCTTCACCTCTATTTCAGTCTTCTCTTCCGAGGCCCAGGCTAGCTTACCCAGTCTGCTAGGGACATCTTTGCTTGGATGGTTCCCAGGCCCCTCAAGCTCAGCATGACTATTAGCTCATCATCATTCCCTTCCTTTCCCCCCAAGCTGCTCCACTTCTTTCTTTACCATGCAGGTAAGTGACACCATTATCCACTGTTTTGTTCAGACTAGAGACTGGGAGTCTACCTTAATCCCTCATGCTCCACATTTATTCTATAACTAAATGCTTTCACTTCCACCTCCTGCCTATCAAATTTCATCACTTTCTCCTTCATCCCATCCGCCCCCTTCTGGTCTAGCCACCCCTTGCTCCTGCTCAGGTAAAAGCAGTGACTTTATACATGATCTCCTGAGATCCATCCGACCATCTCCCAGGCCATTCTCCACCTGTCACCTGAGTGATCATTCAAAAACGCAAATCTGATGTCAGTTCCCCACATCCCCTTCAATGCTCTTCAATGGCTTCCCATTGCTTTTAGGATCAAGAGCAAAATCCTTAAGAAAGCTTACAAGCCCCTCCATGATCTGGTCCCTGTTTAATCCTCCAGTCTTATTCTCATTTGGTCTCTGCCTCGTTCTCTATATTCCAAACACAATGGACGCTGAGTTCATTAGAAGTGCCACTATTTCCCCTGTCTTTATCAGTGCAGTTCTTTTGCCTAGAATGTGCTCTCTACTCCTCAGCTTAAATACTCCTTGTCTCTGAGAGGCCTTTCCTGACTCTCCACACCAGCCTACTCTCCTGGTCACACTCTGTTGGCACGCTCTACTTGCTCGGCCATTACACGGAGTAGACTTTCTCAATGCCATTTCCTCATTTTTCCATAAATTCCATGAAGACATGATCAATGACTATCTTATTCACCACAGTATCCCAGGATGCCTGGGGCACAGTAGGGCACTCAATGCTTACTGGATGGATGAATGAATGAATGAATGAATATATAGATTCCTACCCATGACCTCAGGTTTAAGAACACCTTTAAAGCCTTTCCCAAAAAACAGAAGTCTTCCTTCAACTGTCTCTTCCTCTAGCTACAGTTCTTCTCCCTTCCTTCGCTGATGAGCAGTTGGGAAAAGGAATCTTGTTATGTTTCTACCTCACTTTATAGTGTATTGTAACATGCACTACAATGTCTTCCACTCCGACCAGTCCACTGCTTGTCTGTGACAGTCACTGCACAAATCTCCTGTGGGGTCCAGTTGGTCTCTCTGCTGCACTTGAAACGATCACCTAGAAGCTTCTGCTCTGGTGTCACTGACATACTCTCTCCAATTCCCCACCCGCATTAATAATTCATTTCCTTTGGACTGTTTCTCCTCCACCCTCATATGGTGGTGTCCACAGCTCCTGTTCTTAGTCCTCTTCTTAATAAAATCTCTTGTCCCTAGAAGGTCTCAGGCATTCCCAACAGCTACAACTTCCCCCATCTAACATGGATGTCTAGCTACTTGTCTTGTGTCCTGTCTCTTGAACTATAGATTTCCATCTCTGTACCTCTCTACCTGGATACCCACAAAACTCAGGTAACATGCCTAAAACTTAGTCAGTTATCTGCCAGGCATCCAAGCTTACACTTCCTTTTTTTTTTTTTTTTTTTTAACCTTGGTAAAATGATGACTATTCCACTGTTATCAAGCCTACCTCCCAAATTGGTCATGGAGCTCAACCTCTTCTAACTCCTAAATATTTCTCAAATCCTTCTTCCTCCTCACCATCTCCAGGAGGATGTTCTCAGTTCAGGGTTTTCTTACCTTTTTCCTGGCCTATGGTAGTTTCCTAACAGGTCTCTTCACCTACAGTTGTTAAATTACTGGTATCTTTCTAGATCACAAATCTGATCTTGTCACTTTCCTTTTTAAAATGGGCTTCAGCAGATCCCCATTTGTTTACAGAAAGATGTGCAAACTCCTGACTTTTGAGGGTCTGATCCCCAACTATCCACCTGTTTCCCTTTATACTCCTGTCATATCAACCACTCATTCCTTAAATGTACTGTCCTCTTTCAGGCCTTGTATCTTTGCATTTACTGTGTCCTCTCTGCTGGGAATAACTTTTTCTTCTTCTGCCTGTTTGACAAACTATTACTTTTTAAGACTCATCTCCTTGTGAAAGCTTCACTGAATCACAGGTAAGCTCCCATCTCTGGGTTACCAAGACCTTTATGACCTCTCCATTTGGGGCTCCCATAAATCCTCCTTGAACTTTGGACTCACACCAAAGTTCTTTTGGGCCCCAAATGCACACTTTCCATCTTTTGGACCTTGGCCCATGTAGGTCTCTTTCCATGGAGGCTGTTTACTTCAGTACATTCCTTCAAGCTTCTGGGCTCTTGCTGGGAAGCTTTCCCTACAGCAGATTAGATGTTCTTACTTATCCTCCCACAGCGCCCCCCGCCCTGCACCCCCCACTTCAAAGCATTTATTATGCCTTTTTAAATTGCTTAATTCTCTGACTTCCTTGCTTGACTAACGAAAAGTGTGAGGACAGGGATCAACTGTTGTCTCCCTAGCTTATTACTCTAGCTCTGAGCCCAGCAGAGTGCTGAGCGCAGACGCTTAGTAAAAGTTTATTGAATGAATGGGTCTGTGTGTCTTATTCATTTGTGCCTGATATTAGTTGCGCCATCTTTGATGCACGAAAACACGGTATTATATGCGGTATCTATCGTATCTTGCCCTCAAAGTCCCTATGTGCCACAGGTCTGATTGAGCATGTGACTCCTTGAGTTCCATCTTATAAGACACACTCCAGCAAGTATCCACATTGGCTTGGCTTTATTCAGCGTCGTCACTTCCTCATTTCTTTGGGCAGAAAAACACCAGTATCCTAAATTTGTGCAAGAATCATCTTGGGAACAACAGGCTGGATCTTGAATTTTCTTGATTCCCAAAGCTCTTGAAGCTGTGGCACTGAACCTAACCACTTACCGCTTGAGAGGCCATCATTTCATTTATACTCTGTTCATACTGCTCTGCCAAAATGGCAAGTTTTCTTGTCTGCTCATCTTTCAGTGTCTTTAAGATTGTTTTGTGCTCATTCTTTGGAGTAACTTCCAACTGGTGATTCTTGAGTGCTTTATACTGTTTGGTCTGTACTTTGCAAGTGTCCTGAAACTGTTTTTTAATTTGCATTTCCATGGCCTGTGTAGAAAAAGGGACAAAAGGAGAATAAAAACACGTTAGTAAACGTAGAAAGCCTTCCATTCTAACAGCACAATACAGGTGCTGAGACCAGTTGTCTTTTGGCGCAGTGACCCACATTACTAGTCAGCAATCATGAAAATAATACAGACAAGAGTTAACTACCAACACTGTTGGTCTTATATTAAATGAATGGAAGTAATTTTGACTTTACCAATGGATTTTTAAAAATGAATTATTACAAGGGGATCACATAGTATTGTAAAATACTATGAAGCTTCGCTTGTTAAAGGTCGTTCATTATTTTAATGGCTTCTTAGTCAAAATCTTCAGTGTCTTCCATTGGTTATTTATTTCCCCGCATTTTGTTTTGTTTGTCTCCCTCCCCACCCATGTTTCCAAATGAGAAAGGGGATGGTGACACATAAGCTGGCTCCCACAGCTCTGCGTTTCCTTGACAAATCAACAAAGGAGAGCATCTGGATAATACCTCATATCATAACCTATTTCCCCTGGATTTCAGCATAAGTGGACAGGGAAAAGTGATTTTAGATTTCTTCTCCCATGAAGGCATTATACTTTCATGTACCAATACCAAATACACATTTTGGCAAGGAGGAGGTGGGCTATATTATTTAAGTCCAGAAGGCACTCATCAGGTTGCCTCAGAGTCACACGTGCATTTCATAAATGCTTGGAGTTGTGATGACAGAGATCACTAATCAGACAGGTTAGGATTTGGCCAGACAGGAACATGGCCAGTGCATTTGAGGTTGGCCTCAAATCTGTGTTAACAATGACAACAACCCCTTGACATACAGCAATGGCTTAGTCCATAGAGCTTGTGAATTAGCAGTCAGCTAAAATTATCTGGAGGCAGTGAGGGCCAAAGGGATTCCAAATCTCTAGTGCAAGGATAATAAATGTCTGGCACATGTAGATTCACTCCTGATTCCCATGCCCATGACAGATGTCACTAATAAACCATACTCTTTCCTACTAAGCTTGCACGTGGCTTTAGTCTTTCTCAAAATAGCGGCACTCAAAGTAGTCACTACCAATACTCTAGCACGACAGATGAAATTTATCTGCTGTATACCTGCTAGGTAACTTTCTCATTTCTTGGGACTGGAACTTAGGGCTGCGGTCTGTCCATCAATTACAGCTCTAAAGAGGTCAGGTTATGAAGGGGTCAGAGAAACTGCATGATGGTTTCCAAAGTAGCATCTGTTCAGGAGTTTGTTACATACGGACTCTTGAGCTTCAATCTGGAGACTCTGATTCAATAGGTGTGGGCCCCCAAAACTTGTAATTTTGAAGGGCTGCCCCGGAGAATCTGACAGTCATCCAGAGGCAGGAACTACTAAGTCAGTCTAACTGCATCCTGGAGCACAAATAAGGGAATACTTTGATTTCCTCTTACCTTTAAGTTTTTTGGCTGTTGCCGAAGTTCCATGACATGCTTCCTGTGCAGTTCCCTTTCCCGCCTCTTATTGTACTCCAGCTGGTTTTCCAGTTCGGTCTGGTGCTGTAGACGGATCAGGTCCATGCGTAGCTTCTGTAACGTGTGCAGCTGCCTGTACTCGAGCTCTCGGGTGGACTCGTCGTGTCGGATCAGCATGGCGTGCTCCATCTCCTTCTGGGTCCTCTTTTTATTTAGTTCCTGCATTCAGGAACAAGACACAAATGGAGAGAGGTGACTGGAGGTAAACTGGAAGGAATGACCAACAGAGTGAAGGTTGGCAAGGAAGGGCACTACTGACTGTCTCTTAATTAAACCCGTTAGTGCTTGGCAGCGTGACTTAATGAGATTGGATTAGCAATCCTTGGAGGTTACGGTTCTGTTTCTGGGCCCATCACTTACCAGGTGGGCAAGTATACCATCTGTATAATGGGATTTTGCAGCCATCACAACTACACTATCTACAGAATGGGATTAATTCTAACTGACCCCTTCTTCTTCTTCTTCTTTTTTTTTAAATAATTCTTTTAAAGGTTTTATTTATTCATTTAACAGAGAGCGAGCATACAAGCAGGGAGAGCAGCAGGCAGAGTGGGAGAAAGAAGCAAACTCTCTGCTGAGCCAGGAGCTGGATGTGGGATTTGATCCCAGGACCCTGGGATCACGACCTGAGCGTCCCTAACCAACCCCTTCTTACCTCTTAGAGCTGCTGTGACCCCTGTCTAGGTGAGGTCTTATGCACAGGTGTAAATAAATGTTTCTTCAGTTAAGCCAGGGGTTCTCAATATGGGCTGCCCATTAAAATCATGTGAGGAGAATTTCAAACACAAGATACCCGAATCCTACAACCTGAGGTTCTGATAACTGTCAGCGGGGCCGGGGTGGGGGGATGGGGTGGGGGGTGGGGGGTGGCCGGGGAAGGGGGGATGCACTGACATCACTATTTTTAAGAGTTCTTCAGGTGAATATAACACATACAGTCAGAGTTGAAAATCATTGACTTAAACTGGCAATGTCTGCAATGTTTGTGGTTTTCTGGAAAAAAACCCTGTTTTTGCATGATTGAGAAGTAGGATAACTAACTGCTTTTTAAAATCTCAGAGTTAGGGAAGGCTGGAAAAAAGCAGATATACTCTCTCCCCTTTCATTTTTTCCATTAGTCTGATCATTCTAGATCAAATCATTCTGTTCTTTCCAGTTCTACTCATGTCTTTCCTTTCTTTCTCTTTCTGTCTTGTCTGGTCTGTCTTTCTTTAAGGGAGGAAAGAAAAAAAAATAGAAAAAAAATAAAGGTGGTTGAGTGAAATTTTTTCACTTACCAGTTGAAGAATATTTCCTAAATTGCACCATATCCAAGATCTGAACCATGTGCTCTGGATACATAAAAATGTTTACTCAGCCGTGATTCTGTTCTCAACTTGCTAACACTCTACTAGGGGACTGTACTACATATTTATTGAAGTACTATATGCTCAGCTCACAGCTGACTCAATCAATTTATTTTCTCTCCTGGGAATTTGGAATTGGGATTCAGAGACAGTTAATCTCCATGTGAGGCTGGAATTGAGGGGCATATAAAAACTACAAATGTGACAGTCATCCACTGCTAAATGAGTAGGCTGAGGGTTAGAGAAGGCTGTGCTTCAGAACAAGGATGAAAAAGGGAGAAGACAGACACGCAGGGAGTATGCTGATGCCCACGTTCATAACTGGTTCTAAGCTCTCCTGTAGGTCCAGCAGTATTATTGCTATTGGGTTTTGTGAAATATTCCTCTATGTCTGTAGTGAATTCCCTGGTTTTGGCTTAAACTAGCTCAGATAAATTTCAGTAATGTGTAAACAAAAGAACCTTAATTAACCCAGGCAAATAAGTTATAGATGTAAATTTTAAAAAAGAAAGAACAAGGCTGAAAGTGGTCAGTGCCATCAAAGAGGTAAACATTTATGCTGTTAGATTTCTGAAAAGGGTGGTATTACTACTAGTTAAGGTCAAGGAAAGGGGTGCCTGGGTGGCTCAGTCCATTAAGTGTTTGCCTTTAGTTCAGGTCATGATCTCGGGGTCCTGGGATTGAGCCCCACGTTGGACTGCCTGATCAGTGGGGAGTCTGCTTCTTCCTTTCCCTCTTGCTCTCCCCCCCAGCTCATGTTCTCTCTCTCTCTCTAATAAGTTAATAAAATCTTAAAAACAACAACAACAACAGAGGGTCAAGAAAAGAAGAAAGCTTGTGAGCTGGATTTTCAGTGAGTATAAGAGTGCCTCTCTTCTCTGATGACATCCACTATGGGAGAAAGTGCAAGTCATTTATTTTCAGAGAAATATCAGTAACATCTGTATATTGGTATTGCTGAAAATACCTTGCATACTTAAACCTTCTATCCATTTGAAGAGAAGTCCTTTAAACAGCACAACATCTAATCCTGGAGCAAAGTCCTAACCATTCATTCATTTATTCAACAAATACTTGTTGCATACTTCCTGTGTGTCAGGCACTGTTGCAGGCACTAAGGATAGAGCCATGAACAAGTACATCCCTTCATGGAGCTTATGTTCTAGTGGGGAAACATCCAAAGTATAAATGCAACTTACATTTGTTTTAAGGAGAAAAGATCATCTCCTAGAGGACCTCCCCCTCTTTTGCATTTTGCTTTCCCTTATTTTACTTTTCCTCTACCTTGACCATCTAATGTTTTCCTTTAAAAGTCACTAACTGGCCCCTAGGTGGCACCAAAGGATGGTGAGGCCTTCTCAGAGCCTAAAGCTATTCTACACCAATGACCAAGAGAAAAAGCCAAGGAAAGCCTTTAAATAGGTAAATGTCCTTTTCCTAGATCACTATGTCATTTTTAACCTTTGAGTACTAGGTCTCCCAATATTGGGCATTTATTCATTACCCATTTTCCTAAACTGAGAAGTCCAAAATGAGTCTGGGCTGCCCAGAGCTCTGAAACTTAGGGGGAAAAAAATAAAAGACACAAAGCAAATAACAGTTTCAGAAGAAATCAAAGACTTCCCTTTACATCTAATGGGATGCTTCCGGACGTCGTCCACAGAATAGCGGCATCAGAATTACCTGGGCTGCAAGTGATTGGTTGTAATAGGTCACCCAGCTAATTCTGATACATACTAAAGTGCAAGATTCAATAGAAAAATACTCAGGGTGTGAGTCAATCGTGTTTGATGTTAGACAAATCTTTTAGTGTATGTGCTGCCGAAGCGAGCACGGGACAGATCTTATACATTTTAGTTTTCTCAGGTGTAAAGAGGATAACAGTAGCTACACTGTGGACTACCATTCTTGTGAAGATGAAGTGAAAGGCCAGGAGACAACGCTTCTGAACATATCAACATATCATATTATTTTTCTGTATTCAGAAGTGAAAATCTGCCATATTATATCTTAAACCTATTCTTTATAAATGATTAAAAAAGTGAGAGAAACATTTTTCTGTTAAAATTGTAAGTTGCTCCCTTTGCCTTTAATTCACACATCTGAGTTGCTGTGGTATAAGTTGATAAGCTGCCTATATTATTATTAGACTCCCTATGAGCCTATGACTGTGCCTACATAAAAATGTGTAATGTGCTTTCAGTTTTTAAAAGTGATAAGGTGGTCTCATTGTTAAGGACTTACCCCTTTTCCATAGGACTGTAACATGTTTGAGAATTGAGAGACTAATCTAAGATCATACAACTTCTATAAAGGAGAACTGCATCTAAAACTCAGGTTTTCGGGGGGGGGGTGTTTCAATAGTTTCTATTAAAAGAGGTCCCAACAAATGGTTTATAGTTTCCTGTTTTATGTTTTTGGCCTATGACACAATATTCGGAAGAATCCCTCTGCTTGGGTGAGACACGGGGCATGGTTGCTCTGTCCACACAAATGGCACAATGTGCAGTGCACCTTCAATTCATGAAATGAGCTGAGCTAACACAAAAGCACATGTAATAGACTACGTGATTTTGCTCATCAGCTTCTCCTTGTCCATACACCCTGGAGGCAACAGAAGATGAGGGCCATGTGGGCTCCCCTTCCCTCAGCTCACATCACATGCTGTGCACATCTCCCCAAAGCTAAGAGGGAGCTCAGTGTTGAAACCTACATACTTTTCATGAACGTATGACCATACTTTATAGGACCCTACCTCCCACGTAAGATGTGAATCCAGGGTGTGTCCCATGATAAACCCTTCCCAACCACGACCCAAGTGCTACTGACTTTAAAAGCAGTTGATCTCGTCAAGTAAAAAATTCTGACCTCATGCCCAATGAGGTTGAGTAAGAACCAGAACTCAAACTTTTAAATGGTGATGTTGTTAGCCTACGACATTTAACGCTTTTTTAGTTTCAGTTCTTGGTTTCGTAACTGGTTAGAAAATAGCCAGCGTCCACGGGCAGTGATGGTAGAGGAAGAGGCTCAACCCAGTCTATGGTGAGCCTTTTCAACATTTTCAGTAACTAAAAGGATTGCTCATACTCAGTTTTGGCAAAGACACAGAAAAATAGGTGCTCTTTGTTGGTGGGAGTATAACCCCCTAGAGGGCAATTTGGCAGTATCTGTTAAAAATTTACATGTATACACTGTGACCCCAAAATTTCCACTTCTGAGCATATATCCTTAAAATATCTGCATCTGTGTAAAAAGATCTGCAAACAAAGATGCTCTCTGTGGCACTGTTAGTGATACTGTAAAACATCAACAAAATAGCCACTGAGAAGTACTTCAGTAAATAAATAATTTTATAGCCATACTCCCAAATTCACTGTTAATGGTTAAAAAGAACCAGACAGAGCTGTGTGTCCTGGATGGTGAATGAGAAAAAAAGACGAGTTACAAAACAGTACAGTTGACATTTTTGTAGGTTCGGTATCCATTTCCCCTTCTTTTGTTAACAGGCTCCTCTTTCTGCTTGAGAAACTCCTCCATCCTATCTGTAATCAGAGAGTACTGAGGAAGGGAGCAAGCACGTTGCCCAATCAAGGTCTCAGTCCCCTAGGAATTTGAATCTTTAGCAGAAATGATACAAAGATTTAAACATGGTTGGAGGAAATACACCCGAATGGCAATGCTGTGAGGAATACCCATTAGCTCTTGCTCTCTAGGTCACAGAATTTGCTTTTCCATCTTGGGTCTTCATCTTCTCCAGCTTGGTTCTGCAGCTCTGTTATCTACCCATATCCTTCCAATAAATTCCCTTCCGTTCTTGGGCAGCCAGTGTTTGTTGCTATGGCTTATAGATCAAATAAACCCACTGATACTATGTAATCTTATTTTTGTAAAGTTAAAGTTCTATAGAAGCCAAATATATGTATGCATATATAGGAGGAAAAGGAAATCTGGAAATCTGGACACCAGATTAATGGTAGTCAGGATAGAGACTGGGTGGAATGGGATTATGAAGAACTTCCACTACTCAACTATATATTTTTCTGTGTTTTTCTTCATTTAATGTTCTCATAAAGAAGAAGAAAACCTTAAGACTCTTCAGGAAAATACCCATATAAGAGTTATTCTTCATTCAGTTGGTTAGAACCTGACACTGATGAAGTAAAAAATATAGTTTCTATCACTTTGGGGGAATAATTGTCTTCTACAGCTTTTATTGGCATTAATTGTTTCCTTAGCCTTAGTCTTCTTCCAAATATGTGCTATCAGAATAACAATAATAATTGTCAGATGAAAAGAATCCCAAGTATCTTATTTCTGAATGGCTTTGGACTTTTTCATTTGGACTTTTTTTTTTTTTTTTTGCCTTCTAACAAATGACAACATGTCTAGTACAGAATTAATCAGTTTCTTACCGACACCTCTCTCTAAGCTTCTCTGTTTCTGACTAAATCTACATGTAACCAAGTCTCGAACACCAGAAATAACTTTGATTCTACCCTCGTCTTTTCTCTCATAGTTGATGGTATGCCAAGTCCTGTTTATTTTGTATTCAAAATATGTTGCCAATTTGCCTCTGACAGCTGTCACCACCATCTTTGTCTATATCCTATTTCCTACCACCTGATTACTTTGTTTCTAGTTTCTTCCCCCAACCCAATGTTTTGCAACCTTCCCCCCCAATTTATTTATTTATTTATGTCATTAATTAATTCATTCATTATCCTCAGGAGCCTTTCTAGATTTCCCTCTCCCCTGATCAACCCCATCCATGAAATATGAATACCACAGACACACTGTATATCCATTTAAGTACTCTGGACCTTGAGGGGGTCTGAGCCTCTGTAATATATAACACCCCTCCCTTGCAAGAACCCATTTTGATTCCCCTGGGGGCAGCACTGTCCCCACTAAGGTTGCATGCTTAAATCAGTCTGTACATCACCACCAACCAAACTGGGCTAATCTCTCTAAAGTAAAATTTTAGCCGTATCACTCATTGCCTGCCTCAAAAATAAAATGTTCAGCAGTTTATCTCTCTTCCAATGAGATGAGACAATACAGATAAAGGTCTGAGCCTGGCTTATTACATGTGTTTGATAAATTTTAGTTTGCTCCATTCCTTCTCCTTCACAGTTGAAAATTGCTCTCCCAAGAGCTTATACTGTACCAATGCACATTCCCATTAAATGTGTCTTGAGTGCTTGTTTCCCTCGTGCAGGCTAACACCGGTTTTTTGCAAACTTTGATATTTTTACCAACATGCTAGTTCATTTATGAGGGTTTCTCTGATTATTCCAGGTCACAATGTTTTCCTACTGAACTCTGTATCTGCAACTGAGTCACATTCTGTGCTCCTCATCTCTGTGAATAATGTCTTATTCATCCAATTTCCCAAATTAGAAACTTTGAAGTCATTTTGGACTCCTCTCTCTTCTGAAATTCTGATGCCATTTGGTTAGAATTACTGTCAGTTCTGCTTCAGATCTAATCTCTCCCCATTGCCTCTTCCAGGTCGAACTAGAGAAAGAATGTCCTCGCTGACCTCACTGTATTTTGCTTCTTGCTGCTGTAGCCTACCTTCGCACCGTTGCACTACTTCTTTCAAAGAAAACTCTCTTCGATGCCCTGCCTAAAATCCTCCAATGGCCATTGTAACTGCCTTCAGGCTAAAATTGAAATAACATGGCTTAACAAAAAAGGTCCACGTTCTGCTTCTAATTACCTTTTTGACATTCCACTTTGTACACAAACCCCAAACACTCAACTTCTCATGAGTCACTGAGTCCTCCCAGCTCTTTCATGACTGTATGCCCAAGACAGTTTATTTATATGTCTATGGTACCTGAGATGTTATACTGTAACTAGTCTGTTACATGTCTGTTTCTCCTCTTAGACTTAGGGCTGCTTGAAGGCGGGGAACTATAGTTCCTCCTTAACCCTGGCATCTCCAGCATAGTGCCTGACACTAAGGGGGCATCATTCTATTACTTAGTATTTCACATGGAGCCACAAAAACCCAAGTGTCTGACAAGCAGGCTGAAAACAGAAATTCTCTGTTCTACATCTTTTGATCCTCCACTGTATACAAAGCTTATAATAGGTGCTCAATAAAAGTCCATTACATTTATTTGGAAAATGTTGATTCCTTATTCTGTAAATGGGCTTTCTCCTTCTTCTCAGTGGTAAATTCGTTTCCTAGCTATTTTTGTATACCTACTTTGTGTCAGGCACTGCACTAGAGACCATGAGGGTTAGGCTGTAAGAATGAACAGAACAGCCATGATCCTCACAAAGCTGCTTGTCCCATGAGTCAGTGGTGATAGTCATGACCATAATAAATACCTCCCGGATGTTCTGCTGCTCCACCTCATGCCGCTTGATCATTATTTTCCGCTTGAAGAAACGACAGTTTTTGTCGTAGTACAGTCTCTGCTGGGTGAGAAGGTGGGCTTCCTCTTCAGCCTGTGTGTGCTGCAAGTTCTCTTTATGCTTGGATATCCGCTCTTGCTTTTCTTTCTTGGGTGTGCTATGGTCCTCATTCATCTCCTTCACAAAAACAAAACAAAACAAAACAAAACAAAAACAACATGCTGGTCTCATCAAGTAAAAGGAACTAACTGTTTATTAAAATGGTAGATTAAATTATCTGGAGAGCAACTGAGAATGTGAAGACAAAGACTTGTGCTGCATATCCCTTCCACTCAACTTTTTTTGTTGATTAACTGAGTCGTAAGGGATAGGGAGGCTTGTTAGTTTCCACTCTCTGGCTTCTCCTTCTAGGAAATAATTGGTTCACTCATTCAATCAACACACACATACAGAGTTCTTATCATGGGACAGGCACTGTGCAAGGCACAAGGATACAATGGTGAGCAAAAGAACAAGATGACCACCATCATGGGGCTTCACAGTTTAGAAGCAGTAATTAATCAAAGAACCTCAGAAATGAACTGAAAATTACTGTGATAGCTGCTGTGAAGGTGAAGTACATGGTTCTACAAGGATGTTTAAAAGAACATATTCGATCTTGGTAACAACTGAACTGAAATTGGAAAAAGCTAACCAGTGAGAAAGGGGAAGGGAGAATACTCTGGTAGAGGACACAGTCTATGCTAAACACTTCGGGCGGGTTAACTGAAACGTGGTGTGAGCGAGGACCGGAGAGCAGGCCAGGGTGGTGGTGCCATGTGACATGAGATGAGGCGGGACCATCCGAGGCTTTACAGGCCCAGTTAAGGACATTGATCTGTAGCACAGGAGATAAGGATTTTATATATGTGGGGGATGCACAATGAGATGCATCTCAAAAAGAGTCATCTTTTTGCCTTTTGACTTGCCTCATGACTCTCGTTGCCTCATGGAAAACAGAGTGAAGGAGACAAGACCGGGAGAAGTGGACAGATTTCACAGACAGGAGGTAACTGCAAACATCACTAGTTATACTTTATGTGCTATTAGAGGGTAAATGAATTACCTTTATTTCTTAGAGGACAAAATTCATAATTATTCCAGGTTATATAGGTAAAGAGAAAAAGGCAGAGACTTAGAACACTTAAGAGGGTGTTACTTTATGGAGAAAGTAAGAAGACCATTTTTAGAGAAAGCACAGTGCACTCTTTTTTGTTCATACTGACAAGCTTGACCTATAATATTCGGTTAACTACTCAGTGAAAATCTCCTTTAAATGCTAATACCTATTTTACTTGATGTTTTGTGATGTGGACATCATGCACTATTCAGATTATTTCGGCACTTGGCTAGCAAGTCCTTGTGCATCAACTTTCAACCTTCCTGTTCTAGTGAAGTCTTCAGTGAAACATCAGAATCAACAAGAGAGAAAGCTGTTTCCAGCATGGAGTAAGCTGGGATCACAACAGGAAGGCTGGGTGACTCATCTCTTAATGCCATGACTTCACTACTAGGCTTGGCATTAACCACTACACTGCACACCCAAGTTCAAATGTGACCATATAAACTCACCCAAAATCAAGAATAAATTATTTCCGGACAATCCTTCATCCTGTATTGCCCACATCTCTGTTGTCTATCACAGTGGGGATAATGGAGACTGTTTTGTTACCCCAAGGGCAATATCTTTAATATATCAGTATCTAAATGTATATACCACCTTAAATAGTCAGAAATAAGCTTTTCTTTGTAAGAAGTAGTATTAGCTTGGCACAGAAAGGCTTACTGAGGCTATCTCGAACTGAGTTTAGGCTTGTTTTTCCTCATAAGCATGTTGAAAGACTTGTAAGTTTAGGCCTGTGGGTTCCTGCACTCATAAATCTGAGTACCCAAAATGCCTGAGGACTGAGTAGGGATTCTCTAACGCTGTCCTGTGAGAGAATCTTCTACAGGTTGAGTTCATGCAATCTCCAAATAACCTGGGCGTTAGAAAAGGTCAGAATGATGGCTGCAGAAAGTGTGGCCTATAGAGCATGAATACACACAAGGAGTTAGAAATAAAAATATAATTGCAATTGAGAACATTTCAAAATTTCTCACTGAAAAAAAAATCAATGTTATCTGTGATCCAGCAGTATCTTTCTATCATGACATAATAATTAGGCCCCAGCAATAACTCGGAGAAAATGGATAGATCATGAACCTTCTTATTTGGGCCATTTCTCCCTACAGCCTGGTTTTCTCGATCTTACAGTGTCAGAGATTTTTCCCGTGTAGGCAGTGTGGATTAAATACAAATTTCTCTCAGTCCCTGCAATCACCAGTGGCTCATCTAGGCAGGACTAAAAGTCCTGAGGCCTACCCTAACCCACTTGTTTTCACTTCCTAATTACAAAAGAATTGGAGAGGAACCTTGATAAGTTCCATATTGTTAACTTAGAATATGAGCTGAAATAAATGATTTCACATACTGAAACCATGCCCCATATTGAATTTTATTAAACTTTAATACACCAATAGTCTAGAAATAAGAAATCCTAAGTCTTATAAGGAGGAAAGTCTAGGGAATTGCAGGCAATTCACCTATAAGCACTGGTGGGAGAAGTGAAGAAATTGGAGCTTTCAGATCAAACTGCAGTTCATTAGGACTCTCCAAGTCTACTACTGGCCTTCAACCAAACTTTTAAGAATCGATCATTCACTTATCAGAGATTTACATGTACCAGGCACAGGGATACAGTTATAGGCAGGAAAAAAAAAAAAAAAGACATGTTCTCTGCTCTTAATCACTTACTGGCCAGCGGGGTAAATAACTCAAAATAACTTAAAAAAAAGGGGGGGGCGGATAATTGAAAAGTAGTGTTATGAAACCAGAGGCACCTGTCTTGGTTAAGGAAGTCAGGAGAGGTCTCCCTTGGGAAATGATTTTTTTTTTTTAAGATTTTATTTATTTATTTGACACAGAGAGAGAGATCACAAGCAGGCGGGGGCGGGGGGGAAGAGCAGGCTCCCCGCTGAGCAGAGAGCCTGATCCGGGGCTCGATCCCAGCACCCTGGGATCATGACCTGAGCTGAAGGCAGAGGCTTTATTAACCCACTGAGCCACCCAGGCGCACCCTCCCCGCCCCGCTGATTTTTTTTTTTTTTTAAAGATCTTATTTATTTATTTGACAGACAGAGATCACAAGTAGGCAGAGAGGCAGGCAGAAAGAGAGGGGGAAGCAGGCTCCGCATGGAGCAGAGAGCCCGATGCGGGGCTCAACCTCAGGACCCTCGGATCATGACCGGAGCCGAAGGCAGAGGCTTTAACCCACTGAGCCACCCAGGTGCCCCGGGAAATGATATTTAAGTTAAGGTTTTTTTTTTTTTTTTTTAAAGTAGGCTCCATGCCCAATGTAAGGCTTGAACTCATGACCCTGAGATCAAGAGTCTCATGCTCTACAGATTGAGCCAGCCAGGCGGCCCAAGTTAAGGTTTTAGTAAAAAATTTTAAGTCTTACAAGGAGAAGGAGTAACAATTAACAGCAGAGGGAGAGACTGGGGGTCGGGGTGGGGGTGGGGGTGGGGAGAGCATCCTGGTGGAAAAAAACAGTATGAAGAAACAGTCTTCTCCAAAGGCTTTGGAGAAAAGTGGAATTTGATACATTTGAGGAACCAAAAGGTGACCACTGTGGCAGGAGCAGCAAACAGTCAGGGCTGTAAGCAGGTGAGGTAACAGTGGTGTGAGGTGAGATGGAAGGAGAGGCTGAGAGTAGACTACTAGTATTTTGATCTCTCCTAAGAGCAACGGGAAGTCAATGAATGCTAAACTCATGAGATGATATGATGAGACTCATGGTTTTTTTTTTTTTTTTAAAGATTTTATTTATTTATTTGACAGAGAGAGAGATCACCAGTAGGCAGAGAGGCAGGCAGAGAGAGAGGAAGGGAAGCAGGCTCCCTGTCGAGCAGAGAGCCTGATGTGGGGCTCGTTCCCAGGACCCTGGGACCATGACCTGAGCTGAAGGCAGAGGCTTAACCCACTGAGCCACCCAGGAGCCCCATGTCTGTTTGTTTTTAAAGATTTATTTTTGAGAGAGAGAGCGCAAGCTCAGGGAGAGGTTCAGTGGGAGACTGAGAGAGACTCCTCATGCAGACTCCTTGTTGAGCACGGAGCCTGACACGGGGCTCGATCCCAGGACCCTGAGATCATGACCCAAGCTGAAACCAAGAGCTGGATGCCCAACTGACTGAGCCACCCAGATGCCCTGAGACTTCTGGTTTGAAAAGATCACTCTGGCTGAAGTGGCTGGAGAATAAACTGGAAGTAGGCAAGAATGGTTTAGAGTTAAATCAATGGTTCTTAAAATCTGATGCCCGAGTCAACAGCCTCAGCATCACTTGGGAACTTGTTAGAAATGCACATTTCAAATTCCACCCAGACCCACTGAATCAGAAAATCAGAAAATCTAACTCTGGTGAGTTAGGAATCCATTTTAATAAGCACTTCAGGTGATATAAAGTTTGGGGATCCATGGTTTAGACTACTGATTACAATGTAAGATTAATCAATTTTAAGTTCCAACTTTTTTTAAGATTTTATTTTTAAGTAACTCTACACCCAACATGGGGCTCAAACTTATAACCCAAGATCAAAAAATCACATGCTCCACCAACTGAGCTTGCCAGGCACCCCTTCAGTTCTAACCGTTCGAACGGCAACTTAGTGATGACAAATATTGGTACTCTTACCTCTTTTATTTTTTCCTTACAAATCTTATACTGTTTCTTCTGACTTTCTAAGAAAGTTGTCAAATCTTTCTTCTGCTGGGCCAAGATCTGTTGCTGGAACTTCTTTTCATCTGCTGCAGCTACCTTTGCCTAATAAAATGACATAAAATCTAGGATAAATTGTTCTCCACACAGAATTCAGCTGTCTATATCCTCCAATGCATGAAAAGAGTCCATAAGTGCTGAATAATGTAGTGTTTTTTGAGCAAATAATTAATAAAAAACAAAATAAGCAAATACCTGTTCTGATTCTCTTGTATCTTAAAACAAATCTGAAATTCTTACCATTGAAAAATACATTTCCAATCATGGGAAAAACATGAAGGCAAACCTCAACATGTTTTATTGAGCACACAAAAAATATAAGGAATGGAAAGTGAACTAAGGATCAAAATAAAAGATTTTTTTCATATTGTTGGTGGCTCACAGATTAAATTATAAAAAATGAGTAAGTAACCAGAGCTGGCGACTTTTAATCCCAGAATATCACTCTAATTGATTAATAACATTTTGTTTTCTTGGGCACCTGCTACAATTGACAACAGTCATACACTGGGACATTTTGGGGGCTCCCAAATGGATAGAACATAGACCAAATAAAAGATAACCCAATAAGCACTGGCTCCTGAAAGTGACCAAATTGAAGTTTCTGGGGACCACTAGATGCAGCACGTATGTAAGATGAGGTGCTTTGGAGATAGGGAGGGAATTATGCATCATGGTTCTCTTTATGTATCTTTACACCTTTAGCTTCCATTGTCAATACTTTTTCCATTATGAACAATTCTCTCTACATATTTACCAAATCGAATCCCCAAGAAAGAATCTGACTGGTTTATTTAATCAGGATCATCCCCGTTTGGGCAGAGGTTTTCATGCCAGGCTGCCTCACAGCTTGATGGCTGTTGGGGGAATGCTTCCTCTGCAGTTCTGATGTTCCTTTCCACGTGGAGAGAGAGCTTAATTACCGAAACACCCCTGGCACTCTGTCCCCAGTCACCCCATCCTTAGGGAGCACATGTTCACCCCTGCTTTCCCACACTATGTAAATCTGACGGGGGTGTGGCAAGGAAGGCGACTGGTTTAGCACTGCCAGAGCCTAGATAGGCAAGTCTGTTCAGTTTTGTACAGTATTATTAGCGCATTTC
Organism: Enhydra lutris kenyoni; assembly: GCF_002288905.1. Classification (NCBI taxonomy): domain Eukaryota; kingdom Metazoa; phylum Chordata; class Mammalia; order Carnivora; family Mustelidae; genus Enhydra; species Enhydra lutris. The sequence goes on from NW_019154130.1 coordinate 13,082,231, forward strand.
CCTTCAGACTTGAATTACTTCTCCCATCTAATACTTATCAGTAATAAAGGTAATATTTTGACTCACTGTCTGCCTTAGTCTCTCCTCTGTTTGGAACCTAGATGGGGAAGAGAGATGTCTCCTAGAAGACTCAAGCAACAGCCAGATTAATTACTCACTGCCACTGGTCAGGTGCCCATTCCTAGTCCAATCAGTGTAAGCAGGCACTATCACCACTGAAAGGGACTATTTGTAGAGCAGTTTTCTTTTGAACAGGACTGTGGGTGTGGCAGGCATGGTAACAGGTCTGAACTGTGCAAGTTTCCACAGGATAGAAGCATCTTGTTTCTCTTTATTTGCACCCAGACCCCCTCAAGGGACTGGCTCTCAGAATATATTTGAATAGACAAGAATATACACCTGTAGTAACTATTTTAACTTTCAATCGCAATTTTGAGTAGCCCCACAAAACCTAACCCCTCTCAACTACCACCAGTGCAACATCGTTCCTCTGTCACCAAAAATCACCCTGCTCCTGTCTTCTGCTCACGTGATGCCATTGACTGAAATAGGCCTGGCTTGGTTACAGCACAAAGACATGTATGTGCACACTGACCTCCTTCTCTATGATAGCCACTTGCTTCTTGGCCAGCTTCTCCAGCTCGATGGACGAGTTGTTGGCATGCGTCTCCACCTCCTTCTGTAGCTTGAGGCGGTGCTCGTCCATCTCAGCTTTCAGCTTGTTCTCCAGGGCGATCAGCTGCTTCTGGTGCTGGCGCCGCATCCGCTTATAACCTGACATCTGTTCCCGCAACTCGTTCTCCTGCTCATGCTCATGGATCTGTCGTGTAACCTGATTGGGGTGGGGGAATAGAACTCAGGTAACCAGATTCATAGAAGACAAACTTCCAGGGAAAGTAGAGATGCCCTCTGGCATAATTCTATCTATCACGGCCACCATCAATCTACCTACTATTTGCTGAATGCTCGCCTGTACCAGGCACTGTGCTGGGTGCTCTTTATATTTATTCTTTAGCTCTAGTCCTAAACTTGTTTGGACCCATTCACTCACTCATTTTACTCCTTAGTGAGGTATGTGTTACCACCCCCATTTTATAGATGAAGCAACTGAGACTTGAGGGAATTAATTTATTCAATCAGCCAAATTATATTCACTTATTTTTGACCTATTATTGTATCTATGATCAAGGTCACATAGTTAATAAGGGGTAGAGCTGGGATTCAGACCCATTTCTGTCTGGTTCCGGAGCCATGCTGTCTCCCCTACACCAGGATTTCTCAACATCAACACTGTTGAAAATGAGCCAGAAGATTCTTTGTTTTGGAGGGCCGTCCTTCAGTGCAGGACATTTAGCAGCGTCACCGGCCTACTCACTAGATGCCAGCACACCTCCCAAGTCAAGACAATCAAAAATGTCTGTAGACAGTGGCAAATGTCCCTTAGGGGGCAAATTCCCTCTGGTTGAGAACCACTGCATTATATCATAGTGCTTGTTTGTTTTTAAAGATCTTGTCTCTAACAGTCATAGGGATTCTGAGTATCTTCCCAAAGTTATTTGAACAAGATTTATTTCTGATTCTTAATATGAAGTGGGGTGGGGGCAGTGAGGAGTGAAAGGAGGGAGGGAGGGAGGGAGTTAGAGATAGAGAGAGAGAACTCTCTTCTTTCCACTCCTCTCTCTCCCACCTCCCCTTCCCCACAGAAGCAAATTATAATAATTATATTATATTATATATTATTATATTATATATAATATTATATATTAATAATAATTATATTATAATTAGCAAATTATAATACATTTACATGCTCTCCTCAAGAAGAGAAAGTATTTCTGTGATTTTTAGATGGCTACTTAGTAATTTTTCCTTAACCCACTCTCAGGTGACTATCCAACAAACTCAAGACTGTAAATATGAATTTTGGCATCTCTTGTTTCTTTCTATTAAACCTTTTCTGATTTTCCACTCCTTCCTTCAGTTTATCATCCCTCTTTATCTTCCTGTTAGATTCTCTGCTCATTTCACTCTCATCTCTCCTATTTTAGAAAAAAAATTAATTACAAAATTCTAACTTCAGCTTTGTTTTTCACTAAGTAATTTAGTCACTCCTATCTACTATAAGCCAATTCTCCCCAACGTCACCCTCAAACAAGTTTTACTAGAAATTTTCATGCTGCTATTAATGTTCTTTACTATTTTCAGTTTATGGGTCAAAGTGCATTTTGTACAAAGAACAGTTTGTTTCTTTGCTCCTTTTAGAAGGTATCCCTGCATACCAGACTGAGTCCTTACTATCAAGAGAGTGCTATTCTGTAACTGGATAGTATTATCAAAGTACACCATTAAACATTAGCTGAACTTTGAAACCTTTCCAGCTGAAACTAACACTAGGTTTCATATTCATTTCTCTTTTCTAAAGGACAATACTCTTTAAAGTATGAAGAATAAGAGCAGAAGATATTTCAAGACCAAAAAAAAAAAAAAAAAGAAGAAAAGAAGAAAAAAAAAAAAGGACAGTATCACCAAAGGGGCACCTAACACTCTAAAGGAAATCTATTTTGTCATCACAATATCATGTTTCTTTTTAATGGGCTTATTTCATGATAAAAGGAAAGAAAGAAGTCATTTGAAATATGTATATATATTTCACTTCCTCATGCTTGTGCTTTCCTGAAGTTCAACTACAGGGGAAAACAATTCCAATCAATAGAAAGGATACCATTTAGCCCTTTCTGAATTCAGGTTTTTTCCTACAAATATGGCAATAAAGTGTCCATTCCAGGGTAAGGTATTTGAGATATGTTTTACCTCTAAACTTATTTTTTCTTATGTTAGTATTCCTTCTTCTTCTTCTTTTTTTTTTTTAGATTTTATTTATTTATTTGACAGACAGAGATCACAAGTAGGCAAAGAGGCAGGCAGAGAGAGGGGAAGGGAAGCAGGCTCCCCGCTGAGCACAGAGGCCGATGCGGGGCTAGATCCCAGGACTCTGAGATCATGACCTGAGCTGAAGGCAGAGGCTTAACCCACTGAGCCACCCAGGTGCCCCTCCCTTTTTTTTTTTTTTTTTTAAAAGATTTTATTTGTTAGTATTCCTTCTTTAATCAGATTCCCAAAGTTGAGAACTGGCACACCCTAAAGCTATCATGACACATTCAAAGCTTGCAAACAAAAGGTCTGACTAGCTTGTGTCAAATAGTCTCAGGATGGCCATTTCCCAAATCAGGCACCTAAATATAAAGTGGAAATGAGTTGTGTCAAGAACATTTTCTGTCCTAACTGGTGGGTGAGTCCCTCTGAAAATGGTGGTCCTATTGCATACCAGACCACACAAGCATGTGGCAAAGACAAATTACAGAGTTCAACATGCTATCATTGTATATTACTGAATTCTAGGAGAAACACTTTGCTTCTAATGCTTCCCATAATTTGGATAATCACCTTTGTAAACTCCTAATATCACCTTCAATTTGTTGCAATGAAATTTTCTATGTTTCAATGTTAACCGCCTTCTTAGGCACATACAGAGATACTGAGTTTTATAATTCCATATGCAAGCAAAGTAAACATATTTAAGTAGAAGTCTGGCCCAATGACTCATGTATGAAGTCTAACTAGAAAGACATAAAAATATTGTTATCTACAGTTATGTACACTTGCATGTTTTAAGTTTATACTGTGTGTCTTGTAAATACACTATTTGGTCAAGAGAATTAAAAATAGCTCATAATTTTATATTTTATCATGCTTTATGATTTACAATGTATTTTCACATGCAATGCACTCTAATTTTCCTAAACCCTGGGATTTGAATTGAAGTTCTACGGTTCTTGAATTGCCTGAGGAAATTCACCCCACTAAGGCAGAATGAAACATTCTGTTAAGCAATGGAGGGAATCAACACCCCCAAAACATCAAAGCTGGAGAAAGTATAAGCTACAAACTGAGTAAGTCTAAAAATGAAAGAAAGTTATGGAAATGTAGTGACTGTAGTTTTCACAATGGTAGTCTCAAGAATGTGATCCACTGAAAGTGGGCAGTAGCATCTTGCCACACCCAGTAGGTTGCTTGGACACAAACCCCATTCTGTTCCTTACTGTATTACTGACCTTGGGCAAATTACTTAACCTGCCTGAAGGCTCTCAAGAGGAGCCACTGCTCCAATGAGGTCACTGATGGGATAATTCTTGTGTCCAGCAAGGTGTCTGACACACAGAAGATGTTCTATTTATGCTGATTTCCTTCTAAGGAAATCTAAGCATCTAAGCAGTATGTCTTTCCCTCCACCAAGCATTTCTAGTGATATGGACATAGATCAGAAGGAGTGGATCCAAGAGAAAGGGTAAGTGTAACAATGAAACTGTACTTATATGCAGGTTGTGGCTTATAAAATAAGTATGCATAATTTCTAAACCTGAATTATTAACCATTTCACATACCTGGAGTAATAAATAAAAGTTAACAGCCATAAAGGAAGACTGAACTTTTCCCAGAAAGTTTCTACAGCCATTCCATTCAACCTTATCTAAATCTGGCAAAAATTGGCACCTACAACAGATAACTACATCCAAAGTGTACTATCTGTCTACCAAGCGCAGAACACCGCACTAGAGGGCTAATAAGCAACTTACTGAACATAAAAGAGGAGCATAGTGGCTGATATTGTTACCCTTGTAAGAGATCAAAGCCAACTTACAAGATTAATTATGTGTAAGAATCAAAATAATGCATATAAAACTGGCTACCTCAACTCTTAGAAGAAATGAAATTTATAGCAAGTTCTTAAAACGAATACCATGGGTCACATTTTGACAATAGAAATTTCACATTCCACTCTTTAGAACACCTAGGGAAAAACATTTTAAGTTTGTACCAAAAGTAATGATGGAAAATGGGCAATTCTGCCTTATACAGAAATACTGGCAGGAAGCACTTAGAAATGTACACTTGCAAATCCAAATTCTCATGTGAGAGCAGGACTGGAAGAGACTTTGTTCTTTCCTTAATTCAGCATGTTTACTGAGAGAGTTTGTTCACGTGGGTTGGGTATAGAGACTGGGCAGCATAAGTGAAAAATGGTCTCAGTAATGACCCTAGTGAGATTAAGAAGCTAAGAAAAAGGAAAAAGGAGCTACAAAACATTCTGATAAGCATCCTCTCGTACACTATCCTGGAAGAAAACACATCTTCCAGCCCTCAGATATAGAACAGTGGGGCTCATGAGGGGTGAAACAGCACTAACTTCAGAGGCTCTAATATTTTTATGCTTGTCTATCAAACTTATTCAGGTATCCACTTTCACAATTAGCTGGAAATTAGGTTGCATTTTTAAAATCGAAATGAAGACTCCATTTTTATATGAGCTTTCCTGCTGAATCTGGTAAAGGCAAAGTAAAAACAAAAATTCACATTTGCATGGATAGGACAATAATCATTTTTGTCTACATGCTTTCCTAGAGATTAGAAACTAAGAGTTTTATGCCCCTGTCCCTAATATGTTTTTTTTTTTTTTTTTTTTTTTTTTTTAAGTAGGCTCTACACCCAACATGGAGCTTGACTCTGAGATCAAGAGTTGTATGCTCTACTGAATGAGCCGTCCAGGTGCTCTCCCATCCTCCTCGGGACAATATGTACTCTAACATAAATTCCCCTGTGTAGTAAGACCACTCATTCCTGTGAGAATTCCTTCATAAGACCAAAAGCTGAACTGCCCGACAGATATGGGCTTGTGCTCTTTCTATTAACATCTACTATGGGAACTACTATCCAGAACATTATGAAATTCTAAGAAATGACATCAGATATGACAACAGCTGAAAACACTCTCATGGGTTACCAATCCAATTAAAATATTAGGATCTCCATTTACCAACAATAAAAACTTAAGGGAGCCACATCTCAAGGGCCCAATAAGGCAGATGAGTAATTCTGAAGAACTATATAAACAACTCCTTTCTCCAGATCATGAATCAGTTCATTATGAACTTTCTTACAGAAGAAAAAGAAAGGATAAATAAAAAAGGTTCTATGAAATGCCCTTCCTTTTCCTAGTTTTTCAAAATAAGGTCAATAATTGCTGCCCTTCTATGATTATAATAAAAAATACATAATTCTACATAATTCTGAAGTTTCCTCAGAGTTACCTCTGATATTAAGGTTCACAGTCCTTGCTTTTCCTTTGTTACAAATGTAATTGTGCAGCAGTGCAAATTAACATAAAAAAATCTGTTTTAAGGTGCCAAAATGGTAAAAACATCAAGAAGTAAAAAGCCTGCAACCCATGGGCTGCATACACTTGTCAATGGCTCCATTCAAAAGCACAGTGTAGAAAAAAATGCAAAGGGCAAACCCCACAGATTTAGGTCTCCTTTAGGTTTATGTATAAGAGGTAGGCTGATTAAACAAATTTAAGGAACTATAAAATTTTTTGTCAGTTTGTAAGTCTATTTAAAATACACACTCTTTTAAAAATATATATTCATTTATCTAATAGTTAGAAATAAATAATTTCTGAATTCTTTTTTCTTTTTGCTGTTCACTTTTAATCACTCTGTGGCTCGTTAGCACTTCTATGTAGAAGACTATAAAGAGTAAAACCAAAATAAATAAATCAATATAGTATTGTTACCAACTATGGGAAGTGAAAAGGGTTTCAAAAATGACTTGATTATTCATTGCCCTGGACTTCCATTTTCCCATGATCTTGCTCCTACTTTTATGTCATTAAATAACTTTAGTCTTTTTCCTTTGAGCTGAGATCCATGAAAAGCAAAAAGATTCATGACATAATTTTAAAATTTAGATACTTCTTTTTGATATTCCAGTGTCCTGATTTATTTATTCCTACTGGACTACTGGGAATTAGCCTTTAACATAAAATTGGTAGAACTATAGTACTTGATAAGATACATTAAAATACCCAGACCAATAATTAGATTGTCCAAAGTGAGACATGGAACCATATAACATCATACCACCTTTCCTTTACATTAATTCTTTTTTCTGAAAGAGCACTAGATGCAAATACCACTGACCTCTGATAAACTTCCATCAATCCCACCATGACCCCCAAAGCATGACATCTGGAGAAGGTTTTCCACATGAAACAACTTATTTTACAGTGGCTACCGCAACAGTCTATTAGCTACTCAGCTTTTAACTTAATATAGGGGCAGGGAGCCTTTTAGCCAATCCAAAGTCCATCAGAGACTGATCTCAGCTACTCTCTGGCTGGGCACTGGGAAGCCTGTAGGATTCAGAGGGGTTCCTTAGGACTTTGCCTCTAGCCCTCAGGTGGCCTAGCAGGGAAGCAGCTTTCATAAAGCACAGAGAAGACTGGGATGGCTGACAGGCACAGAGTAGCCCTGGGTGAGTGTACAAACACAAGCGTGAGATCATTGTGGTATGGCAGTAGTAACATCTTACTAGGAGGAAGGAGAGGTCATGAATATATGATGTGGGAATGAGGGTGTGGCAAGTGACAAAAGACACTTTTCCCAGAGGGGGTAAGATCCACTTGGTATAATGTTTGTTTCACATTCAAAAACCTGCTTCTGGTGCTCTGAGTCTCAGTGGCTGCTCAGCCTTTCTCCTCTCATTTCTACATGAACATGTCTGGATAAAGATACAAGTCTCACAAGAGTCGGTGGTAAGCAAGAATATTATATAAATACCATATTTTTTGGTCAGGTATTGTGACATGAAGATATTTATTAATAAATTCATGGTTCTTTATTTAGACTCAAAAGCATGTTATTTTTTAGGTGCTTAGCAATCATTAGCAAATACAGAGTGGACATTTTTATATCTCCATTACACGGTGTAACATTCATTTAAAATGAAAAACTGCCCATTAAGAGATGACAAGAAACTTCTATACAAAGGAACTTAAAGGCAGGCTTATTGATAAGCAGTCTCAATTAAAATGCTTGCTTTTAGACAGCAGCAGGCATAGCAATAGGTAGGTGCTTTAACTTCCATTTTCCTCATATTTGGGTTTTTAAAGATTATAGTCCATTATCGATTTCAAAGATAACTGAAGCCTTTGAAAGACTTGAGAGATGAAAGTGGAAATCAGGTTTAAAAAATAGGACAAGAAAAATAATTTCTGGGTCGGCCTTGGATGATGTCATCATAGGTTCTAAATGTAATAGCCAGGCAGTGTACACTAACTCTTCCTGCCCATGTGACCTCTAACATCAATCTGGGCAAAAAAATGAATATTTCAATAATTTTTCGGCTGAGAAGTGAGATTCAGAAGCAAAAGATTAAAGAGAGTTTAGAGTGCCAAAGATGAAACGATGTGAGTGTGTGTGTGTGAGTATGTGAGCGCGCACGCGCACGCGTGGGGGGCCAAGGGGAGGAGGCATGAAAACTAACTCTTCCAGCACACACCCCTTTTGCTACTACAAGGGCATCCAGCAATCACATTTGCAATAGTAAAAATGCTGAAGGATCCTACAGTATCCTTTCTTCCACAATCATCCATATCCTCTCCTACAAAGCCCCTCTTGCTTTATTGGTGCCAGGAAATTCTTCAGGGGTTAAATGGGGAAGTGCAGCCACTACCATTGTTGCAATAAATAAATGAATGAACCAGAACGAACCAGCAATTCATCCCTAGGAAGCTAGTATCTTATTTTCTACAATTACATACATTAGCTAGCAGTGATATATTTTCAAAAATTGTGTTTTATCTTTTGATATGTGTGTATACATTACAAACACACAAGCATCTATACAAAAAGAAGCATAGTGCCCTGCACACACATACATCAAATACCTTTAAAAATTTTTTTAGCATTGTTATTTCAATGAAAAGACAAATAGCTTTAAAAAAATTGGATAGGTTAGCAACTTCATCTTAAAGGCCTTTTATTTTGCACATACAGCATATATAAATACACACACACATACACACACACACACACACAAAGGTTTTTTTTTTTTTTTTCCATGCCGTAGACAATGCTAAAATATCTGAGATCAGGTTGCCATGCCAACAGATTTTTTTCTAAAATGAATAAAATTATTAGGAGGGAGAAAACATTCTTGACTCCTTTCCTCCCATCCATGAAGCCGAGAGAGGCTCAGGGAGGGCGAGAGGCTGCCAGATGGGGAGGAGGGGAAGGAAGGGAAGGTGGGTAGAGGGGTGTTTGCTTACCAAAGATGCTGATTTGATCGTGGCAAAGCGCTCTCTGTTCCGGTAGTGGAGGGCCTGGCTCTGAACTGACTGGGTAGGCCGCGGCTCAGGCCTGGGATCGCCGTGGCCCGCCTCATCCCTTATGAATACATGATCCTGCAGAAATGGATAAAAACAAGGAGAAAGTCCAGCTGTGCTCTTTCCTCGCCGGCTGCCTCTCTCTCACCCCTCTTTCTGCACAAGCACTGCTGTTTGAAATGCATAGTTTAGCTCTCTGCTAGTCCCCGCAGCTCCCACGGTACAAAATGAATAAGCAACACATTGCAGCCTTCAGTTAGGAATGTCAGCTGATCGCTAGTGGGATGCCTTCTGAATCCCTGGCAGGCTTTTTCTTTACCTCCAGAATTACATATATGCAAAAGAAAAAAAGAATAGAAAAAACAATGCAATGTACGGACTCCTTAGAACAGTTTGCTTAAAACGCTGTAACCAAATAATTCCTTTAAAAATGTCATGTCCATGTCTAGCAAGGAGGATGCTGGTTGCTTTTAACATAAAAGCGAGCCTCCGCCTCATTCCCTTGAAAGATCTGCTTTCTCAATTTAATTTTATTTGAGATCTGTTCGGTAGGATCATCGTTCTGCCTAGAACCAGTGTAGGCTTGTGCTGAACTGCCTCTCTATCTTGTGCTGGGAAGATTCAGCAGTCACTGAGGGATCCTGCTTTCCAGTCATGATCGTACACAGTTCTAGCACCTTCTCTCTACAGCTTCTGAAAGGATTTTTTTTTAGATTTAAAGAGACAGGCATGCAATTTTAACCAAATGATACTTTCACAAATTCTTCCTCAACTTAGTCTCGCTATGGTCACTAGAGTGAGTAAGGCTGGGATTTAATGTCCTTGGATGATTTAATCAAATCTGTGCTTCTTGATAGGCAGAGATGATTAATCTTGTTGTAACGCCCAGTGAAAAATAACATTCCCTGGAAGGGTAATAACGGATGTTTCTTAAATGCAATTTAAATGAGTTTTAAAGGGGAAAATGCTTTCAAAGGGTGATGCTTTTCTCTATAAAAGATGGAGTGGTTAGTCAGTAAGTAGCTCTTAACCCTTCAGAAAAAAAGATACCATAATAATAGCTCAAAAACATGTACAACCATGGGGGATTTTTAAATAGTACATGTTCAGGATGGGGAAGGAGAAATTAATTCCCGTATTGCCCTAGGGTTTTAGGAGAAACCATTTGTGAGAAGTCAGTTTTGCATTTTGTCTATGACTATCTGAAAAAAATTTTTTAAAAATAATTCCTTGCTCTTTCAACAGAAAACAAAAATTGAAGAGGTTTACAAACACAAAATTTAATTATATCATCTAAAATTTTTTAAAGTCAAGACACAGATATTCTTGAGGGAAATTAAATTTTATATCCAGGTTTTCAGGTAAAAGTCAAGAGCCAAGATTAAATTTACCATTGGGCTGATTTTCTTTTTCAATTTATAAATTTAGAATGCTCCAGAATGTTAGGCAGGTATCAAACATTACATCTATATTTAGAGATCTTTTTAAATTTACTGTATTGAGGTCTATTTTGTTTTTAAATAATGAAGGGACCTTTAATGCCATTGAGGACATATATGTCAAATTCAAGGATATTCTATTGCTGTACTGTCTTATATGATAGTCAGTAGCCACATGGATATTTAAATTAAATAAAATGTAAAATTCAGTTCCCATGTCGTACCTGTTGTTTTAAGGTAGTCATTAGCTATGGCTACCATACTGAACAGTGCAGGTATAGATCGTTTCCATCACTGCAACAATCAGTTCTATTAGTACCACAGGTTAAAAATGTACCTCAACCCGTATTTTTGAGATTATTAAAAAAAAAACAAAACAAAACAACAACAACCTTGATGGCCCAAAGAAACTACTATATTATTTCCCAGGAAATCTAACCTTTTATTTTATAGGACAAAGAGAGGTCAAGTATGGGACTAGGATTTATGCGCTAGGTTTAAGGTTCTTGAGAGCAAGGCAATGGGATCTACTGCCATTGACATTACTGGATATTTATTAATCAGTTACATTTATCTCCAAAATTGATTTTTTAAAAATATTTTTAATTTTTATTTTTTTATTTATTTGAGAGAGTGAGAGAGAGCAGGGTGAGTGAGAACATGAGTGGGGAGGGCAGAGGGAGAGGGAGAAGCAGACTCCCCACTAAGCAGGGAACCTGATGCAGGGCTCAATCCCAGGACCCTGATATCATGACCTGAGCAGAAGGCAGATGCTTAATTAACTCACTGAGCCAACCAGGTGCTCAGAAACTGATCACTTCTAATATTACAGTACCAGAAAAACAAGAAGCGTCTAAATGGCAGCAATCAGATGAGATAGATTAGGTAGGGTCCTGTGGTTTTACAGGAGGCCTTAAGAATTCAAAGTTTGGTGATTATTAATTAGCTAACATTAAGTACACTGACTGAGAGGTAGCAGCTCAGTTTCACACTGTAAGAACTTGATTTACAAAAATAACTAGTAACACTAGAATCTTTATGGTTCACTCAATGGAATAAAGTGAAACACATTCATGTGCAAATACATATAATTTTAATTTTATTAGTGTGTTTTCTCTCAGATATAAATTAGCACTTATAGGCTAGGTCTTGCTTAGCAAATTAAAAGTCACATTATATTTGCTAAATTTTTAAACCAAGAATATTGGAATACACTGGAAAAGTTAATATTCAAAATCATAGTGATTTTAGTTAACACGCAGCTCATTCAATACCTCACTAAGGTATATTTTAAAAATAATGCTATTTTATTATTTTTTCCCCATCCCCTTGGACAAAAATAATACTACTTTAAAAGCTAATCTGAACAATAGGTCCCAAATTTAAATCTACTTCAGGTATAGTACATAATGTTAACCGTATCATTCTTTACTCCAGCTTAAAATTCTTTTCATTTCATGAAAGAATTCTTAGTTTTCCACAGCAACTTCATAACCTATCCCCACACTAAAGGTGTTCAACTATTATGTGAGAGACCACAAAATGAGGTAAAATTTTAGTCTAACAGTAGACACCCACTTCAAATGCACAGGAAAATGATTTTTAAAATATTCAATTCCATTGCATCAAAACGAGTTTAAAATTCTGAAGATAAACAATGATGCAATTTTAAAATGAGGGAAATGTGACTTGAGAAGTACAAACAAATTAAACTATCAACTTTACTGGGTATGTTGTCTGTTGGCTATACTGCCCCTTCAAATAGCAGTCCCTTTCAAGACGAGCACCACACCTGGCTCCCACACTTCCTGAACTGCACACATTTTAAGACTAATAATGGAAAGGGACAATTTGCTATTTTATGCAGTTAGGTACTGAAGCAGATTATCTGCAAATAAGGTGAGGGCCAACATCGTTGATGTTGAAGAATGATTTTAGAAGATTAAGATCAAGTATTGGGGTGCCTGGCTGACTTGACAGAGCATGCGATTCTTGATCTTGGGGTTGTAAGTTTGAATCCCACACTGGGGGTAGAGATTACTTAAAAATTAAATCTTTTTTTTTTTTTTTTTTAAGAACAAATACCATGTTCTACCTTACCAAGACAGAATGTAGGTATTGTCTATAATTTATCTTTAAAACATTATCATCTGGGAATAAACAAAGTAGCTCTTTCAAATACCCATATTGTTGAGAACCAGTTTTAAGTAAATCTATGTTAACCGGTAAATTTATAATGTTCTTTCACTGTAAAAAATTTTTTTCAGATTAAAAAGAAAAGAAACTGTCATAATTTTGGTCAAATCTTTAGCAAGAAGAGCTGAGCTTTTATACAATATGCTTAAGTACATAAAGCTTGAAGCACAAACTTTACTATTACACACTGAACAGGAAGCTTTACTTCTATTTAAAAGTTTTTCTCTAAGTAGCTATTTATTAAGATTGTGAAATTAAGATTCATGGTGTAGCTGCTTGTTTAGAGTTTCCAGATTCACTTGAAATTATCCCCGGAAACCACTCGTCTGGACACTGTTATACTTTTGGTATATCTTTATTATACTATCACATACTTACTTGTGTGTCTGTGCAAGAGACTGTGAGCTTTCTGAAAACAGTAAATATGGTTTGGAAAATCTGTCTCCCTGGCACCCACCTAGTGCTTGATACTTAGTAGGCATTCAGCAAATGTTTGCTGAATAAATAAATTCAAGAATATAGGTCTGAGAAGATTCTGGGAAAATGACATTTTCTCTTTTATTATTTAAGAGAGTTCAAATTTCTATTTCATAAAAACCTGCTACTCTGTACTCTGAGAAAGTCATAAAATTGTAACACACAGGTACACCTTTATTTTAGGCGGCAGGAAGAAGATCTAAAAATGGCTTTTGTCAGATGATAAGAAGCCTTTTCATAGATTCCCAAACTTTTTATGCTGTGGAGAAGGGATCAACAAACCCACCACCTCTCTTTTGTTTTCGTTCATTTCAAAATTACTAATTACTGCATAAGCAGTTGTTGCTATTGAAAGCTGGGGCTAGAGGAAGGGAAGAAGATGGATGGACAAGGCTATCTTTACTGGGGAGGGTAGCTACTAGGGAGAAAAAAATGACTAGAACGCAGGGGATAAAGACACTACTATAGACAGGTGGTTTTTATGACTGCTCTGTTTGAGAAACATTGTCTTCGTATGTTAATTTACTTTTAGTTTGCCAAATTTGAGTTGAAGAGTCAAAGAACCCGCCCATCTCTTTAACAAAAATAATAGAAAAGGCCACTGAAGCAAGTGAAAATTAAACTAGAACATCCTATCCTCTCAAGGACATCTTTTCTTTTTTTTCCCTCCCACAAAAATGGTGAAAGCCATTTTTTTCTTAAAGAAGGGGCTGTGGGGGTAAGGGGGATGGGGTGGAGAACACTGACTCATAGGAAAAAGGCCAAATAAAGCTTTAAAAGTTAAGATAGAATGGTTTTTTAAAATAATCTCTAAAAGGGGGCCATGATGACTAGAGTTCATTAGGCATACCTAAAATAACAAACTGATTAACAAACACTTTCATATATTAAAGTCTTATGATCTATATTAATAGAAGGCAGCAGCAGGCAAAAATAACTGAAAGTGTACCTTTCCACTGGCAGATTAAAAGATCAGACTTTGGTGGTTAGATCGCTATTAGAATCTGTTTGCTGCTACTATACCCACAGCGATTTTAAGGAGTAGGGCGGAGGCTCAGAAGCAAGCTAAATAGCAGCAAAAAACCTAATCTGGATTAGGAGTTTGCTCTGGAGTCATTTGGGAAAAAAATGAGAATTGAGGCATATGTAGAGTTGTGTCCTATATAAGTTCACCTTCATTTTAGTTCACAAAACATTTATTGAGTGCTTACTATGTGGCAGGCACTGTGCTGGGTGGTAGGAAAAGAGATGTTCTTGAGGAGCTAACAGTCTAGTCATATGATGATATTACTGTTACTGGAAAAAGCAATATGGCAACATGAGCAAGGGGAAAAGTGCTTGAAGATTATTTTGTCCAAAAATACTTTTAGACTTACCAAGTCATTTTTACTCAAAAGGGAGATTAGATTAGGGTCCCTTCAGGGCCTGGGAAAGAACAGAATAGAGGAGAGGACTGGAGAAAAAGAAGTAATCTGAAATTCTGATGCCAAAGGAAAATTTTCAGAGTCCCACTTCACAGTTTTGGGGCTTGATCTGTGATAGAATTGTCCTGCTAAAATCAGGGCTTCTTTATTCTGGATGCGGAGCAGTTAACTGCAAGTCACACTCTTACCAGTTGTACATGGACTTTAAAAATAAGTTCACTTCCTATATAAGACGGTAATCTGTTTCATATCTATGGTTTCACTAATTTAGGATAATGTCTGCTTGATTGTACCAATCAAGATGGGGGGACCAAAAAATGCCCCACTCTTATTCTTATATTTTGGTATTTATTAAGCATGTTCTTACTGTCTGGAGTATAATTATTGAAGAAATGCTATTTAAGTCTTTTAAACCATAAAGACAATACTAAAGATTATTTAACCCTTTTAATCCATATGTTCAATGAACCAAAATAGCATGATGTTCAGCCTCTGGCAATTAATTCATTCCTTGTGTTTTTTTATTCGTGCGTCCATTCATTCATTCCATAGTTTTTTACTGAATGCCTCTGACTGTTCTAGGTGTTAAGACGTAGTGTGGAACAAGGCAGGCATAGTCTTTGCCTTAACGAAATTTACATTCTACAAATGAAATAACAGATCAACAAATTAATATATAATATAATATTAGATGGTGATAAGTATTAAAAAGAAAATAAAATAGGATAGTGAGATAATGGGTAGAACATTGGTTGTAGTATGATAATTTAGTGATATATAGGTTTTTCTAAGATTCTGGTCACAGACCCATGCAAAACTGGTAAATGTTTAATAAAACAATATTGATTGCTTTCTTTCAAATACAAACTTTGTGGTCACAAATTATAATAGACTCAGAAATGCACCACCTAAATCTTTGCCTCTAAGAAGACTTGCTACTAGAATCCTGGCAGTCAGAATGGCCGGCAGTCCATTTTGGAGTGGCCTTGGCTGGAGAGAGTGGCCTGGATCAACTCATACCCTTCCCAGGCTGCTCATATGCAATGACTGGTCTGGCTGAGGGTAGCAAGTCCCAGCCCTTCTTACTCAGTTTGGACAACTCTGAAGGGTCATTTTAGCTCCACAGCTCCCTTAGGAGTTGGCTGAAGCTGATGTTAGGTCTGCTATCTCATTTCAACTTTGCCCTCCACCCGATGCTGCTTCCTTCTCTCTTCCACAGGTGTTGACCCCAAAAGAAACTCCTAAAAAACAGACTGCTGCTTGAAACGGTTTCAGCTCTGCTTCCCAGAGAATCCAACATGTGACTTAAATGTTACCTGTACCTACATGTAATACAGTATCACAGCTATGCCATCTGCATGAAGAAGGAGGGACTGATCAGAACAGTGGCTTTTAGGAACCCCCCCCTTTTTAAGTGAAATTTTAAGTGAATCCAAACACAAAATGTAAGAGATAAAAGCCTGCCTTATCCTGGAGGAGGTATGGATGAGGTGTGTTCCTGAGGCACCTCGCTACAAAACACCTTGAAAGTCACAGCAGAGATCTGCTTCTCTAAAGATTACAGGAACAGAAACACAGAATTTAGGAGCTGGAAGGGATCTCTGAAGCCATACAGAACTCCTGATTTTACAGATGAAGAAACCGAGGACCAGAGAGCTTTTTGTGACTCGCCTAAAGTAAAATAACACTAACAGTGGCAGACAGAACTATAAACTAGTTTCCTCATTCCTATGATCCATTATATAAAATTTTCTACTGAGAGCTCAAGATCCTATTTCACTTATGTTCCCAAGTGGAAAACTTTTAGGAAGTCAAGCATACCAACAAATACAAAGTTTCTGAATAATTTTTATATTTCTGTTGTGTTTAAAATGATAGATTTATAAGCCCAGGTATAGGATTTAAATGGGTTTCATGAAGAGATATAATTAATATTAAGTTTTCACATCTAACATATTCTACTTTTATTGCCTCCTTATACTTTCCCCCTTTTTTATTGTGGTGAAATATATCTAAATTAATCATCTTAATTATTTTTAAGTATATAGTTTAGGCCTATTAAATAGTCTTCTAATGTTGTGCAACCATCGCCCCCATCCTCCCCGTAATACTTTCATCTTGTAAAACTGAAACTTGTCTCCATTAAACAACACTCCATTTCATCCCACACCCCAGCCTCTGGCAGCCACCATGCTACTTTTTTGTCTCTATGATTTTAGCTACTCTAAATACCTCATAAAAGTGGAATCATACAGCATTTATCTTTTTGTTACTGGTATATTTCACTTAGTATAATGTCATGGTTCATCCATGTTGTAGTGTACGTCAGAATTTCTTTACCTTTTTAAGGCTGAATAATATTCCATTTTATGTATACCGTATTTTGTTTATCCATTCATCCATCAATGGACATTTGGGTTGCTCCCAAAATTTAGCTATTATAAATAATGCTGTTATGAACACAGTTGTACAAATATTTCCTTGAGACCCTACTTTCAGTTTTGGGGGGCAAATACCCAGAAGTGGAACTGCGGGTCATGTGGTAATTCTATTTTTAATTCTTTGAGGAACTACCTATTGTTTGCCGCAGCAGCTATACCATTTTACATTCCTATCGACTGCACAAAGGTTCCAATTTTTCCACATCCTTGCCAACTCTTGTCTAGCCATCCTAATGGGCATGAGGTGGTATCTTATTATAGTTCTTATTTGCATTTCCTTAATTATTAATGCTATTGAGCATCTCCTCATGAGCTTATTGGAGCTTATCTTCTTTGGAGAAATGTCTATTCAAGACCTTTGCTCATTTTCAATTTGGGTTGGTTGTTTTTTGGTTCTTGAGTTTTAGGAGTTCTCTTTCTATTCTGGATATCAATCCCTTATTAGATATGGAAATATTAGATATGGAAATATGATGTGCAAATATTTTGTCCCATTCTGTGGGTTGCTTTTGGTTAGCCTGCTTATATTTTCAGTTCATTTAATTCATTCAGTTTTATTCACAAGTGTTTTTCAATTTTCTTTCATCACATTTCCTCCATATATTTATTTCATAATAAAATAGAAATACATTATGTAACTTAAATTCTTCCTGACAAACATTTTGTATGGATCAAATACAACCATCTATTTTAGAATATAAATTAATATCTATTATTTTAAAAAAAAAGGATTTATTTTATTTTAGAGAGAGAGAGAGAATGTGGGTGGGGAGGGGCAGAGAGAGAGAGAGAAACTTAAGTGCTGAGTGGGGAGCCTGATGGGGGGTTCGATGCAGGGTTGGATCTCACAACCTTGAGATCATGAGCTGAGGTAAAACCAAGAGTCAGCCGCTTGACCAACTGTGAGACCCAGGTGCCCCATAAATTAACATCTATTCTTAAAAGATGATACCACACAAGAGAAAAAAGTATTGAAAAACCTGTATTACAACAAGACAGGTCTGTACCATCACACACCAAAATCAGAATTAAAATTCAAGACCAGAGTTTTCCTTTTTGTTGACTGTGCTAGTAGTATCTTTCTTCTAATTCTGTTCTCATTTGAGGGTTCCTGGAGTAAAAAGATCCAGTGGAAATCCTTTTCTTTTGATCCCTATACCCATGGAACTCCAGAGGTAAAGGAAAGAGCCAGATTGGTCAGCATCCACAATAGCTCCTTCCAAAAAGAGAGTCCAGCAAAACTTTCTTTTCTACCTTTCAAATACAGGAACACCTGCCCATGTTTAAAGAAGCTGGTTGCCAATGCTGAACTCCTGGCAGATTTCTGCATCTGTAGAATATAACTCCTTTCCTCAGAAGGCTTCCATGACTTTCTGATAATTTGGTCCTTGTTGTTTTTCTGTACTCCATTCACTCTTCACACTGCTCACCAAGCTCTAACTTCTCTGACCTTTTCCCTCTTCCTTGAACATACAAAGTTCTTTGTCTGGGCCTTTGCACTTGTTTTCTGACTCATCCCCATCCCTCACCCCAGGTTAGTTAACTTCTACTTATCTGTGAAGTTTTAGCTTACAAGTTACATCACTGGGTAGGCTTTCCACTACTCCCTAATAGATTAAATCCTCCTTTTACCCAGAGCAGAAGTTTCATAATCAAATGGTATAGTTACTTGTACAATTATTTTCCTAATCTCCCCCAAAGATAGTAAGTTTCATGAAAGCGCTACGTGTGTTTTATTTCCTAGATATCCACAGGGCCTACTATAGTTCCTGGCACATGGTACAAGTCCTCACCAATTCTTGCTAAATAAATGAGTAAGTTAATCTGTTCAGAAAATAAATGTGTATCCTTCCTCTACTTATGACCAGGGACCAATATATTTTCTCCTGCCCTTCATCCTTACCTGTTCAATTTCCTTTTCGTTCCAAGGAAAATGCACCAATTGACGTCTAAGTGAAAAAAAATTCTTAAATATGCTCTATCATTGAAATTAGAATGTAATCACTGGCATTTATTAAAATAAGTATATATATACACCATAAAAGGAAAATGAAAAACAGATTCTTTCATATAATTCTACACTATGGACCACTTACCTAAAGTCACTCAAAACATTTTTGGGTCTTCTTCCAAAGAATTATTGGTAATTCTGTAGAATACTCATCTTTTTTTTAAAAATTTTTTAAAAAAGATTTTATTTAGTTATTCGACAGAGAGAGAGAGATCACAAGTAGACAGAGAGGCAGGCAGAGAGAGAGGGGGAAGCAGGCTCCCCACTGTGCAGAGAGCCTGATGCGGAGCTCGATCCCAGGGTCCTGGGATCATGACCTGAGCCAAAGGCAGAGGCTTAACCCACTGAGCCACCCAGGCACCCCTTTTTTTAAAAAAAAATTTTTTTTAAGATATAATACTCATCTTATAGATAGTGCTCTGCAAGAAACTGTAAGACTTTTTTTTCATTTTTTCATGAAGTACTTCAACTTATGAACCATGATAGGCCTGTATGAAAGGAGGATTTTTTTTTTTTTTTTTTTGGTAAGATGTACTTATTTGAGAGATGGGGGGTGGCGGGAGCAGGGAGAAGGAGAGAGTCTTAAGCAGACTCTGCACTGAGCACAGAGCTGGAGGCAGGGCTTGATCCCATGTCTCTGAGATCACGACCTGAGCCAAAACCGTTGTTCAACTCTTAACCAACTGTGCCACCCAAGAGCCCCAGAGGGATCTTTAATTGGAAAACCAAAGTAAAAATAAAAACAGAACCGTTCTTCAAAAGTCAAAATATTTAAGCTGACAGAACTAGTTTTAGAATTAGAAATAAATCTAAGAGCAACAGAAAAGAGTAGAAACTGCTTCTTAAACAAATGGTAGCTTATACATTAAGAAACACACCTCTGAGAGCATGCTTCTAAACGGGTTATATTCACGAAGCTGTTAAGAGTACAGTATTAAAGTTATGGTTTAGAGAGGATTTTATCAATTTCTTTGACTTGGAGATTTACAGCTTTATTTATTTTTATTTTTATTTACTGATAATGGTAGACAGAGCACCAGGAAAGGAAGATGAAGAAACAGGCCGAGCTACAGCTTTACGTAGTCTTTTGTTATCTTTTTACATAAGAGAACTATCAAGTGCTAGGTTTAGTCCCATACTGCAGTTGTAGAAAGTCACCCCTGAAAGGTCTGGATGCCAAGTGGCCTGATCTGGCTTCATTACAATGACAAAGCCTAGAGCTGTGAAGGGTACCGGGGAACCTACCTTCTTGGGCACAACAGAGGAAGTGGAATTTACGGTGCTTTCGTCATCGTGCATCATAACAGGTTCAGAGCTGTTCTCGTCCATGACCTCCTGCATGCTGTTCACACTGCTGCTCTGGCTGCCTGTGCTCACAGACATGCTTGGGATGGAATGGTTGCTGCCCAGGCTGTCCATTTCCCTGATCAGGCTGGTTCCATGTTCGCTGTCCTATAAAAATAGGGCATGGGGGTTAAAAAAGATGACTGGAGGTAAAGTGCCGATCCATTGACTGAGCTTTTAAGCACACTCAATTCTGCAGTGCCAAGTTGCTTTTCTGCCAAATCTGCAAAGATAAACTTTTTATGTAGTGACTCTACTACTCCCCCACCATTTTCAGACATCTCAAATTCACTTCCCTGCCTTCCTCAGGGGCTATTCTGGACATGGGTCATAAGGCTCCAAATGCCGCTATCCTAGGGCTTTCCCCCATCATATGCAACTATTATATTATTGTATTGCTATTCGTAAGCAGAAATCGGGCCAGGTTTGTAAGAGACTTTCCGGAACATCAAGGTGCTAGAGAAAGATTGTAGGCAACTGAACGGGTAACATCTGGGATATTTACAATTAGGGCAGCGGTCGTTTGAAACTGAAATAGAGTTAAAAGAGTTTTCAGAGATTTGACAAGGAATATATTCCTTTGCAAATCATTATTGAGTAACTTCATGTCTAAGCAGGGATATTAATTCTACTGTCCTGGACAGGTAATTAAATTCTGCCTCCCTCAAGCAATTCTATCATGCTTACCTCTGTAATCTTATTAAATATATCTGTTAAATAATACTGGTATTCATCACTGCTAGTCCAAAGACTACTATTTAAGAAGTGGTAAAATAATCAGAATATGTCATTTACCCATCACAGTGGGATATCTTTTGATTTAAGATTAAATAATATAATTAAGGTAACTTAGTTAAAAAAATCCTATTTTCAAAGAACCATACTGTATGTATATAACTTTAATGAGTTGTTACTTAGCCATGGCACTCTAAGGAATCACTGGCATAGGTAATATGGGTAATTTAAAATGGTAGATAATACATTATATATATATATTTTTTAAAGATTTTATTTATTTATTTGACAGAGAGAGAGATATCACAAGTAGACGGGAGAGGCAAGCAGAGAGACAGAGAGAGAGGGAAGCAGGCTCCCTGCTGAGAGAGAGCCCGATGCGGGACTTGATCCCAGGACCCTGAGATCATGACCTGAGCCGAAGGCAGCGGCTTAACCCACTGAGCCACCCAGGCGCCCAATACGTTATATTTTTAACAGATTTATTTTCCCAATTAAAAGGGATCATTTGTATATGTGCAATCAAGAGATTTATAGTCCAATTCAGTTTTCTGAATTTCATTTTTATAATTATTGATAATTTTTTCTTTTATATACAAAGGTAAAATAAAATGCATTGTTCATTCCTTTCCTCTTTTCTATCTAGTTTTAGAGGAAGAGGAGTCCTTTCTTTTGTTCAAGGCTCTATACTCCTGCTCCTATCCCATGTACTTCCTGAGATCCTACTTAACTACATCTGTCTCATCTAATTTCAATGCTTCTGGCCCGGCTTCTTCCACTTTGTCTATAAATATGAAGAGACCTGACCCATACTTACAGACCTCTCTTCATACTGTCCTTTGTCCCTTTTTCCTTCTCAGCCAAATTTATGAATCTTAAAATAACCAGCTTTCACTGTCTCTACTTTCTCACTTCCCATTTATTCGACAAACCTACTGTTATCTATTATTCATCCTAACTACTCCTGTAAAGCTACTTTTACGAAGGTCATCAAAAACGCCCTGCTTGTAAAACTCAGTTAACCTTTTTTTTTTTTTTTTTTTTTTAAGTCCTTGTCTAACTTGACCTCTCTGTGGTATCTGCTATTACCGGCTACTCCGTCCTTGAAGTTGCAGACTGTTGAATATCTGTGATGTTTCTTAGGGTCCCTCATATGGCGTGGCCCTCTTCCCATTAGGCATTCAACTCCGGATTCATTACCATTTTAATTCTCTTGACCCCCAGCCAACTACTCTTTACCCAGACCTCTTTCTTATGTTCTGGGTTTGAATTTTCCAACCAACTGCCAGACATTACCATTCAGGTGTCCCAACTATCATTACCCTTACTTCAACCAATCCTTCTTAAGTTATTTGAATGAGGAGACAGAAAGTCACTTCTCCTTTGAAAACTCCTTCTGTATACTATGTCAGCAGCATATGATGCCATTAAACTCAACAGGCATCAAACTGAAATCATTCTAAACCTACTATTTCTCCTTGATTCTTTTTCTCCATTCTTGGTATTGACATACCCTAGTCACCTGAGCTAAAATGTTCAGAGTCACCTTAAACTCCTCCTCACCTGTCACTGTGACTTTCAGTGAGAAACACTGTATTATCAAATCTACCTCTACAGTGTTTCTCAAAAGTGTTCTCAAAAGTGTTCCTTTTCCCCCCATCCCCAATGACACTGTCCTTATTACCTCTTGCATGGACTGTTACATAGAATGTGACACATTCCAGTCTGTCGTAATTCATTCTGTTGCCAGGATAATCTTCTGAAAGCACAGCATCTTCCTGGGCCTAAAATGTCCTATGCCTGTCTCTCAGAAACCACCACATCATGTCCTGCACACAAACTTCACTAATCCCCCCAGCAGGCTTATTTTCTCCCCTGGAGAAAATTTTCTCCCCTGGAGCCCTGCCTGGTGACACACCTCAAAAGCATTTTTCATATTTTGTCTTATATAAGAGTTATTTTATGTATGTTTCTTTTGCAACTCTGCATGTTTCTTGAGGCCCAAAGCATCAATTACATTTTTATCGCCAAAAGTGGTTTTCATTGTGCCTAGTCCAGAACTTTCCCATGTAGTAGGCACTCCATCAGTGCCTACCAAATAAACCGAACCTACTTCTTCATCCTCCTGTGACTCATTCAAGGGTCCGTTTCGTGTCTCTTGGAAAAGAATTTTTTTCATTTTTCGGTACTGTAGGTTATCTAATTCACGGACAGCATCTTTTGTCCTCTGTATGAGGTCAATTAGGACACGGAGTGGCCGGTCTCGTCGAACAAAATCATGCTGATTGAGGGAGGAGAAAAAAACAAAAACTGAAAATGAGAGAGCAGATTTTGGAGGGCAAGATTTACATTATAAAAGCAAACACATAAAATAGGCCTACTGATTTTGCAGAAATAATAAGCTGTGACTCATTTCGTATAGCCTCTCATTTTGTATAAATCTTATAAAGAGGTAACTATGCTCTTCTCTTCTTCCTCAAGCCCCATTTTGTGGACTTCATCCTAGAGTTTACCTAAGAACTCTTGAGATTTACTTTAACGTATAAGTTAATAATGACTAGTAGCTTAGAGGCTTGTAACTTTCAAATATCAAGGATTTGAATATATATAATACACAGATATATAATAAGTAGAAGCAATGCAGAGTTATAGATATTATTGTTTTATAAGTTTATATTATTGTTTTATATATAAAACAATATATATATATTGTTATTGTTGTTATAATCTGCCTCAATCTTCCTATCCACCTTGTTGAAATAGACTTGTGTATATTTTGTTTTCTTGTGATCATACCCAGTGTATGCTTGAAAATATGGCAGCCATTCAATTTATTTACAGGTTCTAATTCTGGCAATTTCATTTTGCCTCTACAGAGCTGTACAACCAGAAATAAGGGAAAAGGGCCTTTGAAGAGTGAAAGTAACTGCCCCAAAGTCCATAAACTTTTCCTCGTATAAAAGGCCTTCACTTTTTTTTTTTTTTAAAAGATTTTATTTATTTATTTGACAGAGATGACAAGTAGGTAGAGAGGCAGGCAGAGAGAGAGAGAGAGGAGGAAGCAGGCTCCCTGCTAAGCAGAAAGCCCGATGCGGGGCTTGATCCCAGGACCCTGGGATCATGACCCGAGCCAAAGGCAGAGGCTTTAACCCACTGAGCGACCCAGGTGCTCTAAGGCCTTCACTTTCAATATTATCAGTGATCTTTACACATATTCTGGTTTCCTAGTTTCTTAGCCTGTATCAGTTTAGAAAGAGGGAATAAAAGTGGGAGAATAGAGAGGATGGAGAACTATAGAACTAGAGTTACTTGTTGTAAAAAGAACTGTCCTTTGAAACTTCTTAGGCAGCATGACACTCAAGAAAAAGACAGAAAATCCATGACTAACACACCTACCACACACATAAAAATGAACAAAGGTTTGTGGGCTATTTTGCAAAGAGGAAAATGCTTCTCATGTAGTCCTTTTATAGGCCAAGAGTTGATGAAACACTATTGTTTCTGAGCCATCAAGAAATGAAATTATGTTTATTATGCTTTCTTTAAGAAGGCAGAGAAGTAGATCATGTATTTTGACAAGATTATGCAGAGAATGATCAAAAGTGGGAGGAGGAAGTTTTATTTTTTAAAGGAGAAGTTTGTTATGTGGAAAATTCACTTACATGAAATTATAATTTGAAGATATTGGGAAAATGGGATATAATGTGGTAGGGCCTTGGATGATGGAATGGATTTCATTTCTTCCTAAGTTAGACAGCTATAAAAGAGGAGTAGGGCCACTGTGAGGACATGTACTTGTCTTGTGGTTCTTCACCCTGACTTTGCTGTCAGGGTAATTGTGGCTTTTGCTCCTGCTTTTATAAAATATCTCTTCCTCTGCAGAGTCCTTTCTGAAAATGAAACACTATTCCCGGAAGTGAGTGCAGCCTGCATATTTCCAGATGAGCCCGAAAGGGAGAAAGTAAATTATTTTGCTCCTCTGGTATTTGTGATTATATAAGAGCAAACTGGTTTTCAGTGAACTTCAAGCTATAACTTAGGATCAGTGAATTTTAGAGCAGGAACAGCTCTTAGAAATTCTTTTATTTTCAAGGTGTGGAAATTCAGGCACGGAGAGATTAAGTGATTTACACAACCAAATAGTGGAAGAGCTACCTGTAACCCACATTGCCTCATTTGGTGTTTGTTTTTGGTGGTCTACCACCACTGTTGTCTAAGACAAAGATTTGATTGTGTCACTCACTGTGACAGACACTGGTGTCCCATTTATCCCCCATTCCAACCTCTTTTCCTTGCCTTCATCTATTGTAAGTACTAGAAAGTAAAAAGAGTTGAACTCCAGCCTCTTTTGGAGATACATACAGATAACAGTATGACTGAGTTTTGGTGAACAAGATACAAAGGGAGAAGTCCCTGAGGAAAGTTTTGTTTTCTAAAGTAAAAAGGCAAAGCACCTGACGAGAAGGTATTTTCCACTCTGCCCTTCCTCCTTTTTCCCTCTTGGGATAAAGGCTTGAGTCCTGGAGATGCAGCAGCCATTTTGTGACCAAGAAGATAAAAGCCACATACTGAAGATAATAAAGTAGGCAGACAGAAGGAGCTTGGATCCATGGTGATATTGTTGAGCTGTTTATTGTTCTGCACTGCTTATATTAATATCTCCTTTCTCAGTGCCCCGGGTTTCTTATTGCACAAGATAATTAAACCTTTACCTGTTTAAGCCTTTTAAAACTGATAAACTCAATATCGTAAACACAAGCCTGCATGATGAAGTCTGGCCTTTTATAGCCAGGCTCATGGTTGTATTTCTAGGTTCAAATCTAGTCACTCCTAGTCCGCTTTCCCATCCAATGCATATAGTACATTCTAGATAGTTCTTAACTCATGCCATGTGTTTCACACCTACATGCCTTTGCTTATGTTCTTTCTGCCTGCAATCCCATCTCTTCCCTGTTCTCCAAAGCCCATTTTTCTCGAAACCCCTACAACTAATATGTTCCCATATCCTTTGAAAATAATGGTTTTATTGTTCTTGAGGTATATTTCCTTGAAACATTTAAATGATAAAGAAAATACATAAAAGTAAATCATCCCAAGTTCCACCATCCAGAAATAAATATTATTAAATAAAAGAACATCATTTCAGACATTCTCTCTCAGGATAATGGATATCTAGAAATAATTTTAATGGAAATATTACATATGCTAATTTTAAGAAAGTCTATTAAATTAAGGTATACTTAAATGTAGCAGAATTAGATGACAAAGAGGTAAACCTTAACTTTAGTTATAATTTCTTTGCCAAGAGTTACCAGATCTTAAAATATCCTCTAAAGTTAACCAAAGAGAAAAAGAAAAAAGATGACAGAGATTGGAGTCACTTTTTTTTTTAAAGCTATGCCTTTCAACTTAAGGATTATTATTGACTATCTACTCTGAAAAATAGGAAAATTAGTATACTTATCTTTCTTTCCTACTCCTAGATTGTTCTAGTTACATTAGTATTTTTACATTGTCAATGTTTATAGCACTTACATTCTGCTCTTTAACCATATAAATGATTTTACCTTGGCTCTATATTTAAATGGATTCGAAGTGAAGGTGACATTTTAAAATGTCAGGAAGAAAATGTGAAAAAAAGATGAATTACCTAAAAATATTTGGGAACAAGATAGCCAACTGGGAGGAAAAAAGTTGACTTCTTTGTAACAAATTTTTGCATGACCTCTCAAAAGGAGCCCAGCATAAAGAACATAAAAAGAGAAATAGGGAAAAAATATTTGCAAGATCTACTACAAAGTAATAAGGAAAAAAACCCCTAACAACCAGACAAATGGGCGAAGATCACAAAGAGTTTAAAAAAAGGAAACCAATAAGCTTTTCAACCTATGAAAGACACTCAACTTAACTTATAACAAGAAATACGGATTAAAACTGTAAGTTCTCCACCGATCTGAGAGCCAAGTTCAAAAAGTATTGGTCCTCATACTTTGTTAGTGGGACTATAAATTGGTGCAATGTTTTTGGAGGTTGATTTTGTCAGTATGTGTTTATATTTAAAATCTATATTCCCTGTGATTAGCAATTTCACTTGCAGGATTTTAATCTTTAGATATCCATATACAGGTATAAAATGACACATATACAGAAACTCACTGCAGTCATTTCTAACAGAAAAAGACTGCAAACACCATAAAGAAGTTGGTTAAAACAAGTACGGTCATTCTGAAAATGTTATGGATCCATTTATAAGAATGAGGTAGCTCTACATGTAGAAACATAAAACAATATGCCTAACATACTATTAAGGAAAACAAGCAAACAAATAATCAAGGTAGAATAGTGGTTAGGGCTGCCTGGGTGGCTCAGTGGGTTAAGCCTCTGCCTTCAGCTCAGGTCATGATCTCAGGGTCCTGAGATCGAGTCCCACATCGGGCTCTCTGCTGGGCAGGGAGCCTGCTTCCTCCACTCTCTCTCTCTCTCTCTACTTGTGATCTCTCTCTGTCAAATAAATAAAATCTTTAAAAAAAAAAAAAGAATAGTGTTTACAGTTTGCTTCTATTGGTGCACAAATAAATCACAATATTTACTTCCATATACACAGAACATCTCTAGAAAAACATGCACAAAATTGGTAACAGTGGTTGCTAACTCTAGAGAGGGTCCTAGAATAGGAAGGAGATTTACTTTACATACTGTTCTTTTGAAATTTGTACTACCTATTCAACATGAAGAATGTAGTCTCTTTAACCAAGCAAAAGAAATATATAAAAATTTGGGGTATCAATTTAAATTTGGTGTTTGACGCCAGTCCTTTTAACAGTTTCTTCGGTTCCTAATTCATTCTTTCTTCCTTCCCCCCCTCTCTCTTTTTCTTTCTTGTTTTATCACTAGATTGACTGGATTCTGCTATTGAGCAATTTTTTTAAAAAGCTGTTAGAAAAAAAAAAATCGACTAAATCTGTGAGGCTTGAAAATGTCAGCTGCCTTTATAGCTAAAGAGCACCTTAGCTAGGTCAAAGATCCACCCCAAAATACTTTTTTTTCCCCAGCCTATTTGTATGAATCTTTCTTTTTCCCTGGAGTTCAGCAACTTCATCAGGTTACAGAAGATCAGTTCCATGGTGTCTGTCTTCAGGGCTCTGCTTAAAAAAATCATCTTCCTAGAAAGGCCTTCCCTAACTCCTCATCTAAAACACCAGCTCCTGGGGCACCTGGATGGCTTTGCTGGGAGAATGTGCAACTCTTGATCTCAGGATTGTGAGTTTGAGCCCCACACTGTGGGTAGAGTTTAGTTAAAAAGAAAAAGAAAAAAAAAAGGAATGATAGGTCCTATCACTGTTCATCCCTGTCACTGCTTTATTTTTCTGCAGAGAAAATTATTTATTACGGAGGCGCCTGGCTGGCTCAGTAGGTGAAGCATCTGCCTTCGGCTCAGGGCATGATCCCAGGGTCCTGGGATCGAGCCCCCGAATCAGGCTCTCTGCTCAGCAGGGAGCCTGCTTCTCCCTCTCCTTCTGTCGCTTCCCCTGCTTGTGATCTCTCGCTCTCTGTCAAATAAATAAATAAAATCTTAAAAAAAAAAAAAAGAATTTACTATGAACTGATATATATTTACTTGTGTGTTTAGTGCTTGGAACAGTGCTTGGCACACAGTAATTATCAGTAAATAATTGTTGAGTAAATAAATGGTGGGCTCATGTCATTTGGCCCCCCAAATCAAATTAAGACTAAATCAAGTCAAATAAAGGTCCAAACATTTATTTCCAATGAAGTTTTCTTCAGGTATATCCTTAAATATCTTATGCTATATGTGTTTCACTTTCTTCTTTGGAAGTAACAGGCTGCTGTATATTAGATTTCCTGTCTTCCACATGTGTCATCTTAATTATGATCACCTTTACAATTTTTCCTCTTGCATTTAACTTTGCTTTATTTCCTTACAACTTTCTGTCACTGGACACACCCTACGTGGGTTGGTTCATTATATTCAGTTTGTTGTTTATGATTTTATGTTTTAATTTTTCTCTTCCATTTCTTTTCTTATCTCTGCCGGCTTGTTTTTTTATACCCTTTTGGTGTCTCGGTCCTAAAACTCATCTTTGGATCTTGTATTATCTTCTTTGAGGTGCTTTTCCCCCTTAATTTTAATATAGCCCCAAATTATCTCTTCCCCTTTATGGTAGTGCTTTCTACCCCATCCCCCAATTAAAAAACTTTTTCACCTACTTCAAAGTAATAAAATATTACTTTATCTTGGGTTATCTGGTGCTTTGTTCTGGTTGTCATTTTTCCTTACAGAAATCTGGAGCTGTCACGGAGGCATACAGAGTAGAGTTCATGTCTAGAACACATGATGGCCCTACACCAAAGGGAACTATACAGAGTCCTTTGCCTTGTTGCTTCAGCCACCATATTCCTGTGAGCTGCTATTTACAAGAAGAAAAAACTTAATTTTCTGTGGAAAAACTCTCTGGCTTCAGACTTACCTCTTCAGGAATACTTAAAGCCAGAGAACAGAATAATGTTTATAAAGTCCTCAGAAAAAAGAAAATGTAAACCAAGAATTTGTGACCTAGACAAGGTGCTCTTCAATTATAAAGGTAGCTGACAGTCTTAAGCTTTCAAATTTAGTCAATATAATCTTTCTGAGCTTTTCTTAAAACCAACCAACAAAAAGAGTTAAAAAATATATACATGTATACAGAAAGAGGTTAAATAAATCTGGAGTAGTTTATGCCAAATAAAAGACATTTATATTGTAAAAGTCTCCACACACTTGACTGATATTAATGGAACCTACATATGAAGTTTATAGTAAAATGTTACATGAAGAGATGCCACCAAATGCGATGTTTAAGTCAAATGAATGGAGTTAATGTGATACTCCTGTACCAACATGTATGATGTAATGTGATGTAAGTGTACGCTTTGTATACTTATTGTACATCTTCACTGCTTGATGGTTTGGCAACAACCTAACTGAAAATTCCCGAGTTGGCATGTGAACCACTGGCAGACTGTCCTGGAAGCACTGTATTGAATTTCGTGCAGATATTAGTCATCGGAACATCACAATGATGACCAGAGCAAAGAGAAATAGTTGTTGTCATAGGCAGAAAGAGGGAGGGGGAAAAAAGAGAAGATGGAAAACATGGAGGAAAAAAACTGTCCACGTGGAATATATAGTACCATCTACTGTGATAATCTTGCTATTTCTATGCCTAGCTATTATCTCTGGGTAAATGACAAGGCAGCACGTTCTAATCCAGTTTGTCGTGATGAGCTGCCACAGGAATGATTTCCTCTACTCCACTACAACATGCCTTTAAATCCCCCTTCTCAAATATAAATTTGAAAAATTACCCTTAATAGCTCCGCTGACGTTGGCCTTTCCTGAGGTATTTTCTGCAAGCAGTAATCAACAAATCTCCGAAAGGAGTCTGTCCTGTATGTGCAAATACATGGAAAGAAAGTAAAATCAGGGTCTGTGGAATACACTGAGTACTTAAAACACTCTCATTCAAGGGAAAGATTTACATTTTAAGAGATCTTTAATAAAATATACAAAATATATATAATAAAATATACAAAATATTAAAATGGACCATTTTCAAGTTTATGGTATCTAAAAATTAATTATCTGGATAACGAATGTGGAGAGTTTCAAGTTAGTCAACACATAAACATACCTTAACATATAAGCAAGGTCAAATCATAATTTATGTTCAAAAAATGAAAAGTATTATATTTATATATATAATAGTTTTACACATATTTTTCTTTCCAAAGATGACAACTCTGGTAAGTCTCAAGCCTATATTCTTCACGGCTGGTTGGTAACTTCTCCATCACCCACCTCCTACAACCAGGTAGTAAAATTTGAAGCATAAGGGAAGGGACTTAGGCATATGGTTTCTGGATAAAAAAACTTCCTTCTCTTGGGAGGCGGAAGGAAGTTGTCCACTCTTGTTTAAAACTTCCCTTATTCTGTAACTCTTGTGGCCCAAACAGCTATCAAAATGTTATAATTTTCTGTAAGGAATGATACAATTCTGAATAGACAGTGTATATTCTGTGTCAACATACTTAAATATAATATAATAAAAGATATGACAACTGGAAAAATAATGACATCAGAGAAGGTACTTCATCTCTGCCAAGAAGTGGTAAGAGCTGAGATGATCAATACAAGACTGTCAGGATTTAAGAGATGAGACTTATTAGGAAGACAGCAAGGTATGTTCCTTGTAGAATTTCAGTTCCTACACACACATTAAGAACATAGTACAAGTGACAGTGAGGGTAGAAATAAGTAAAAATGTGTGTGTGTGCATAGCCAATTCACATCTATAAAGCACCACTGTCAGTTACTATAACATATGGTGAAGGAATGTATGGTTTCTAGGTCAGATATTTAAAATGTGATTCAGTGAAAGTGCCGAATTACATGTGGTGATTCCCTTAGAGATTTAAAATGAGAGCAGAGTCTTACCATTCATTAGACTGTAGCGTTGGGGAGTCGTTCTGGGCAATGTGGTATAAGGCACTCATTGCGTTCATGTTGAAAAGGGGGGGCTTCCGTTCCGCTGAAGGACAAGAAACACAATAAAGCAGTTCTTTAAAGAAATCAGGCAGACAGAGAAATAAGGCTCTGTGAGCAAAGCTCCACCGCTAAATCAATGGCTCATTACTGTCATCATGCCACATACTCCACTTATTTTAAACTCTGAGGTCAGCCCAGGATAGCCTTTCAGAAGAAGCTGCTCATCATCCTAATGTATACTGGCAAAGCTCCTAACAGACCCATTTCAGAAGATTCAAAACAAAAATTTATTTTTCTCTCACCTATCTTCAAATGCTGGTCTTTGCTTGTGTTCCTATAATAGGTATGAACATCTTTGTGTGTATGTGTTTTAATGTAAACATATGTATTCATTGAAAAAATTCATAAGGCACAGAAAAATAGAATGAGAAAAATTATTATAGAATGGAACATCTTCAACATGACTAACATAGCAAGGAAGATAAAATAATTCAATTCAATAAACACTGTCTGAAGTCTCGTCCAGGCCAAATAAATGGTACAGGTGGTGGCAGAGGGAAAAGGGGAGGAGGGGGGGTGGTAAATCACAATCAAGCTTGGTCCAGCCTAAAGAGAAACTCAGTGAAATTAGGTATTTCTTAATAGATTTATTCTATCTCAGCCCATCCTGATCTGTTTTTTGGAATTTCTGTAGCTCTATTTTAGTATACTGCTTATTTGGCATGTACTCTCCTATTGCACTTACATAAACATAAAATCTTTTCTCTCAAAAGAAATCATTAGCTCTGTGAGTAAGATCTTACAACCCTAGTACTCTTCTTATGCTTTTATTCCTCAAGCAATATATAATAAGGTGTTATTCACATATTTAGTGCTTGATTTGTTGACCAAAGGAAAAAAAATCAAGGCTCTAGTTCTGAGTGCAGTTAGTTTTAGATTATTTACTAATTATTATGCTCTAGAAGAAAAATCACTATCTCATCCTACCATGCTTATCCTAATGGATTCTTTACATAGTCCCACCTTGTAATTCATAATCTAATTCTCAGGCTTTATCAAACATCTTGGTTTTCAAGCACTTTTACAATGGTGAATTTGGCTTACTCCATGAAGTAACACAAAAGACATTTTGACTCTCAGAAGGATGAACCTATGAAAAGCCAGGTGAGAAAACAAAACAAAAACTGTCCAAAACTTGGAATGAACAATTTTAAGAGTAGTGAACTTTAAGTCACTGGCAGTACCCCGGCAGAAGACGACTATGGTTATTCAGGCATGATGCTCTGGAGGGGCCTCTTACAGTCTTGTCTAAATGTTCTCTGATACTTTTAAAATGCACAGTATACCATTCTATAAATATTTTTTATTAGCCTCTCAAAAGAATACTATATACTCATGACATAGCTACCAGTATTACAGGGGCATGGACTATGGACTGTTCACAAGTGGAAATTTTAGAGTTGTAGTGTGGACAAATGGATTTATATCTGTTTCAAATGCAGAGGAGTTCAGGTTTAGGTTCAGGTTTATTTATTTATTTATCTTTTTCAGGAGGTACACACTGGAGAGTTTCTAGAGCTTGGCCTTCTGACAACTCCAAGTATTTGAAGCCACATGGAAGTAGGAACTCACCATGTCACCATGTCACCATCGATGGTTTCCCATCATTCTTAGAACAGAGTCCAGATCCTTAAACACATAGCCTATCTGCCTTTATTAACATGACTCTGGAGACCTCTGTTATTCATTCTGAGAAGCAATGCTTCCCCACTCTTCTCAAGTCATCTTTTGCTTCACTGAGAGAAGCAACTTCAGAGCCTTTCACACATAACTGCTTCCACTGTCTGGACTCCCCTTCCACGTTCATTCCCTAAACTTCATCTGGTTAATTTTTGCCAACCTTTCAGGTTTCATCTTAAATAAATTGCATTTTTACATTCATTTCATAAATACTTATTTAATGTTTATTATATGCTTACAAGCACTTCCTTAGGGAAGGCTTCTCCGACTTCTCAGACTAGGTCCTATTAGATTTTGTCACTGAAAATTATGTTTTTCCTTTCTACTACCTATACACATGGTGATTCCCTTAGTTAATTATTTGTGTAATTCTTTAATGGGTGTCCTCTTTGCTAAACTTCATGAGGGCAAGGACAATGCCTATTTTGTTCATCTTTGCATTCCCACTGCTGAGCATAGCGCCTGGTATATATGTTTGGTGGTCCCAAAATAACAATAAAATAAATAAAGGCAAGGCAGACTAAGGCAAAGAAGAAACTCTGTCAACAAACCATCTAGTGCAGCAAGAAGTCACAAAAATGACTGAGGAGTGACTAAGTCTTGGGGCTCTCATCAGATTCTATGTGATGGCTTCATTTCCTGCCAGAAGGATAAGAACCCTCTCACTTATAGGCAAAAGGTATAAAATTCAAGCTGCTCAGAAGAACACTGAATTCTACTAGAGAAACAGCCAGGAAGGGGGACTAAAGAAAAAAAGAGAATAGAAATTTGGAAAAAGGATGAAGGAACAAAAAAGCAACAACAAGACCCCATTCAGTAGTGACAAGAAGGGCAGTAGCTCGGATTTGAAGCAGGAATGGTGAGGCTCTAAGGAGCCAATGCTGCTGTGAAGACGATGACAACCAGCCACACGATGGTAGAACAGCTGCAGTAGAGAAGCAGGTGACTGAAGGTGTTCTAAACAGCACACGGCTCTATGGTCTGAGGAGCATTTGCTAAATATTAGTTTCAGATGGCCTCAGCCACATAAATCCTCTGAGCTATGGTGGTGGCACTCCTTGCTAAGCCAGCATACCATAGAGCAAGGACTGGGAAACTATGGTCTGCGGGCCAAATTCACCTAGAAGTCCATTTTTGTAAGGTTTTATTGAATTACAGCCACGTTTATTTATTAACACTATCTATGGCGGTTTTCATGCTATAACAGCAGAACTGAGTAGTTATGACAGAGAATATATGGCCTGCAAAGGCCAAAACACTTATTATCTGGTCCTTCACAGAAAGTTTGTCAACCCTTACTGTAGAATACAGCGGTCTGCATACAGTCTTCCACAGGAGCAGCAAAATAGGAACTAGGAGTTCTTTTGAGGCCACCTTGCAATACGTAATTCAGATTTTCTCAAAAGAAATGAAAAGGGTGGAAGCATAAAAAACTGAATTAACTGGGACGCCTGGGTGGCTCGGTTGGTTAAGCAGCTGCCTTCGGCTCGGGTCATGATCCCAGCGTCCTGGGATCGAGTCCCATATCGGGCTCCTTGCTCGGCAGGGAACCTGCTTCTCCCTCTGTCTCTGCCTGCCTCTCTGCCTACTTGTGATCTCTCTCTCTCTCTCTCTCTCTCTGACAAATAAATAAATAAAATCTTAAAAAAAAAAACTGAATTAACTAAAAGGAAAAAAATAATGATTTCTATTTAAAGACAATGACCAAGTTTTTGTGGCAAACGATTTCTTATGAACGAATGAGGTTGAAAACCATAATAATTATCGATAACAGTAATTAGTACTGAATTCCTACTGCAGGTCAGGCACTCACCATGTGCTACCTGTCATTCAGGATTCTGAGACTAGCTCAGCAAGGAGAGTCCTATTATTCTAAGCATTATTTCCCAGCTAAAGAAACTGAGATTCAGTTAGCCTAAATAATGAAACTAAGTCACATGGTAAGTGGCTAAATTGGGATTTCAACCCATCTTGTAAGAATCCAAGAAATGGGTTCTTTTCACTAGGTCTCAGTGCCTTTTCAACAATCCTTTGCATTTTATGATAGATTGTACTGCTATTTCTAAAAAAAGAGAGGAGGGGGCGGTGACTGGCTGGCTTGGTCAGTAGAGCACGTGACTCTTGATCTTGGGGTGGTGAGTTCAAGCCCCACGTTGGGTGTGGAGATTACTAAAAAAATAAATAAACTTAAATCGATAAATAAACTTAAAAAAAAAAAAAAACCATCAGCAGCTTTAAGAATAGTAAATATGCCTGCCTGTCCCCAACAACCATCACACATTCATTTATTATCAACCATGAGTGGCTAATGTGGGAGATGAAAACCCCAGGCAAAAAAACCTACATGACAACATTTATGTTTTTATGTGTTTGTGATATTTTTCCCCCACTGGAGAGTTTATTTCTGAGCACAATAAATTCCCTGACAATGCCA
The DNA here is from genome assembly GCF_002288905.1 of Enhydra lutris kenyoni. Classification (NCBI taxonomy): domain Eukaryota; kingdom Metazoa; phylum Chordata; class Mammalia; order Carnivora; family Mustelidae; genus Enhydra; species Enhydra lutris. Next base: position 13,118,241 of record NW_019154130.1, read on the forward strand.
ATGGACCATTTGCCAGCTTCTATCATGACCTTTGCAGGTGAACCAAGTGTCTATAGGTTAAACAAATGAACACCATATTAACTTCTCTTGAAATAATCTTGAAAAGTAAAATATTTGCTGACTGGACAATTTCAGCGTCCAAAGATTTCAGAGGGTTGATGCATTTAACTAGTTCTTTCAGTGGAAAATTAATTTAGCAAAAGATAATTTGTGGAACAGGCTTTACCACTTAGGAACTATAGAGCTTGATCCAGGAAAGAACGACAGCGCCAGTAACATTATCATCTTCTTCCTTTGCGATGTTACCTTAACAATTTAAATTACAGGTTAGGGAGTCTTTAAAAAAGTACACAGTATTGTAGAAGAAATGTCGTAAGGAAAGGGGACAACACTATCCACAACTTTCAAGGTAATTTCAACATTAAAAGTGGAATTTAAAGTATATCAAATATATAGAAAACAGAGAAATCATTGCTTAGGGTTTTATATGCAGCCAGTTACTCTTTTTTCCTGTGAAAAACTGCCCTTCTTTAATACGTTCATTTACAAGATTAATGCTACAGAGATAGAGATAAAGAGAAAAGCTGTCAAAAAGATACTTGTATGGTCTGTTGCATTAGCAATACAATGCATTTTGAATAATTCTTGATAAGTTAAATGTCTTTGGTAACAATTTTACTTAATGAATATTAACTGAGCATGTACTTCCATCTTTCTGTGAATCTAAGATGCCAGTGACTATAAAATGTACTACTATTAAGATGCACCACAATTTTATGTGTAACTTGGAGAAAATGCTGCCAATTATAATTACAATTATAAAATGCAAAATATAATATATATTATATATAAAATATAATATACAAAAATAAAATGTTGCATTATTCAACCTCCCCGTTGAAAGAGATGTTAAAATGTAAATTAAAATTTTGGATGAAATATGATACATATCAGGACTATGTTGTTAATGTTTGTTTATTGAGTACATTTATTGAGTATACTATGTGGGGATTATAATAATAAGAACTTTAAATCTATATTTTCATATAATCCAGACAATCCAGTAAGGTAGGGTAGAGGTTCTTCTTCTCTCTCTCTCTTTTTTTTTAAAGATTTTACTTAGTTACCTGTGATAAAGACAGAGATAGCGAGAGTGAGAGAAAGAGAGAGAGAGCACAAGCACAAGCCAGGGGTGGGGGCATGGACAGAGGGAGAGGGAGAAGCAGGCCCCCAGCTGAGCAGGGAGCTGGATGGATCCCAGGATCCTGGGATCATGACCTGAGCCAAAGGCAGAGGCTTAGTTGACTGAGCCACCCAGACACCCCTAGGGTAGGGGTTCCTATTATGTAAATTTCACAGAGGGTTCAAATAATTTGATGGAAGTCACACAACTAAGAAATGGCAGAGCTAGAATTAGAACTTCAGTCTGTCTGACCACACAGTCTGTTTGTAAGCATAATTCAATAGTATCATCTGTCAATTTGCAGGAATAGCCATTGTGGAGGGTAAGACAATTCAGGAGATGGACACTTTGTTTTTTAATTCAGTAAATCATTGAAGGCAATCCAAGGCTGATACAGAGACCGTATTTTCATACATACTTTAATTCATTTTTATAAAAAATAAAATTAGAAATTAAGCATATACCAGGGCCTCTCTCAAGAGAGGAAGTTCTAAAAGTATTTCCTGGGATAAGTACCTCTTTCACCCAGTGTGAAATGCTGTTTGAAACTTCAGTGATTACTACATCTATACAGTACAAAAAGTGATGTGATGGTGATCTTGAATCATCATAAAAAGATACTTGTCTGCTCTATTTAAGAAGGTTGGAAAGGGCAGAATCCACGTTAGAAAGATTATGGTAAGCAAAAACTTGTTAAAACAATGGGTGGACACTGATGAGCTGTAAAATTCAACTTAGGTAGTAAATCCTCTTAAATTTTTACAACAGAGGAGTTGCTGCTATGGCATCAGTTTATAATTTTGGTTGATTTTAGAATATAAATGACAAAAATAGGAATAATCCTATAGACAAATGAAATTAGCTGTTACTGAGCCTTTGTTCTGTGCTAGGCATATGTTAAACACTTTACATACGTTATCTAATTGAAGTGACAATATTTAGAGTATATGTATTGTTATTTTCACTTAGGTGAGAAAACTAAGGCTCAAGGAAGTTGAGAAAGTTGTCCAAACTCACATTCAGGATGAACATGTTATGCAACTTCAAAAGGTGTCATTCACAGGCTAGACTACTTGGATGCCCTGCTGGTATAAGTGCAGCCATTTGGGGTACACCAACAAATGCCAGCTAATGTTGGTAAAGACAAAATTCAAATCCAGGGTGTCTAATTTTAAAATTTATTCCAAATTGCTAACTCTATGCTAGGCAGAGGGCAGGTTTTTTGTTTTTACTGCAGGAATGTACATTTATTTGTTTTAAGAAGTCTTTTTTTTTTTTTTTTCAAACTTAAGTTAAATTCTTCGGGGTGCCTGGGTGGCTCAGTTGGTTAAGCCTCTGACTCTTGGTTTCATCTGGGGTCATGATCTCAGGGTTGTGGGATCGAGCCCCAAATGGGCTCCATGCTGGGTGTGGTGTCTGTTTGAAATCCTCTGTCTCTCCCTTTCCCTTTGCCCCTTTCCCCCCTCAAAGTAAATAAATAAAAAAATTAAAATTCTTAAATATTTCATACATAAAAATTTGTAGATTATGATACTTTTCATTTAATCAGTATTTTGTCTTTTTTTTCAGAACTTTTTTCTTCCAAAAAAGTAATATAGTAGATATAACTTTCTTCTTCTTCCTCTCTCCAGAGAATGTTGTTTTGAAATTACATCTTTTACATCTATGTTCTTATGTTTTAAAAAATATTTATGTATATACTAATATATATACTAACACATACACAAACAATATAAAGAAGTGTTTATAAAACTTTCATAATTAGTATCATACTGTACCTATAACTTTTGCAAATTTCTTTGTTCATTAAACATTCAATGTTAGATTTTATATCTCTCTGTCAAATAAATAAATAAAATCTTTAAAAAAAAAAAAGATTTTACTTATTTGAGAGAGAGAGAGAGATCACAAGCAGGCAGGGAGGCAGGCAGAGAGAGAGGAGGAAGCAGGCCTCCCGAGGAGCAGAGAGCCCGATGCGGGGCTTGATCCCAGGACCTTGGGACCACGACCCGAGCCGAAGGCAGAGGCTTTCACCCACTGAGCCACCCAGGCGCCCCAAATTCCACATGATTGAGATCATATGGTATTTGTCTTTCTCTGACTTATTTCATTTAGCATAATATACTCTAGCTCCAACCTCATTGTTGCAAATGGCAAGATTTCCTTCTTTTTGATAGCTGAGTGACATTCTATTGTATCTATAGCACATCTTCTTTATCCATTCATTTAGTCAATGGGCTGTTCAGCTCTCTCCGTAATTTGGTTACTGTTGATAATGTTGCTATAAACACTGAGGTGCATGTACCCCTTCAAATCTGTATGTTCATATCCTTTGGGTAAATACCTACTACTGTGATTGCTGTGTAGTTAGTTCTATTATTCATGTTATTCATAGGGTAGTTAGTTCTATTTTTTTTTTAAAGATTTTATTTATTTATTTGACAGACAGAGATCACAAGTAGGCAGAGACAGAAGGAAGCAGGCTCCCTGTTGAGCAAAGAGCCCAATATGGGGCTTGATCCCAGAACTCTGGGAGTCATGACCTGAGCTGAAGGCAGCGGCTTTTACCCACTGAGCCACCCAGGTGCCCCTAGTTAGTTCTATTTTTAACTTTTTGAGGCATCTCCATACTGTACTCCAGAGTGCCTGTACCAGTGTGTATTCCCACAAACAATGCAAGAGCGTTCCCCTTATCCACAGCCTCACCAATACCTGTTGTTTCTTGTGTTAATTTTAGTCATTCTGACAGGTGTAAGGTGGTGTCTTATTGTGGTTTTGATTTGTATTTCCCTGATGATGAGTGATGTCGAGCATCTCCTCATGGGTCTGTTGGCCATCTGGATGTCCTCTTTGGAAAAATGTCTATTCATGTCTTCTGCCCATTTCTTGATTGGATTATTTATTCTTTGGGTGTTGAGTTTGATAAGCTCTTTATAGATTTTGCAGTCAAATGCTCTACCCCTGAGCTATACCCCCAAGCTCTTTATAGATTTTGGATACTAGCCCCTTATCTGATGTCATTTGCAAATATCTTCTCCCATTCTGTAGGCTCCCTTTTAGTTTTGTTGATTGTTTCCTTCACTCTGCAGAAGTTTTTATCTTGATGTAGCCCAACAGTTCACTTTTGTTTTTGTTTCCCTTGCCTCTGGCAACACGTCTAGTAAGAAGTTGCTATAGCCGAAGTCAAAGAGGTTTCTGTCTGTATTCTCCTCTAGGATTTTGATGGTTTCCCGTCTCACAGTTAGGTCTTTCATCCATTTTGAAATTAGTTTTGTGTGTGGTGGAAGACAGTGGTCCAGTTTCTTTGGCATGTTGTCCAGTTTTCACAACACCATTTGTTGAAGAGACTGTCTTCTTTTCCACTGGAGAGTCTCGCCTGCCTTCTTGAAAATTAGCTGACCATACAGTTGTGGGTCCACTTCTGGATTCTCTATTCTGTTCCATTGATCTGTGTGTCTATTCTTGTGCCAGTACCGTACTGTCTTGATGACTACAGCTTTGTAATAGAGCTTGAAATCTGGAATTGTAATGCCTCCAGTTTTTTCTTTTTCAGGACTACTTTGGTTATTTGGGGTCTTTTGTGGTTCCATACACATCTTAGGATTGTTTGTTCTAGCTCTTTGAAGAATGCTGGGGATTGCATTAAATGTGTAGATAGCTTTAGGTAATACAGTCATTTTTTTAAAAAAAGATTTTATTTATTTAACAGAGAGACACAGCAAGAGAGAGAACACAAGCAGGGGGGAGTGGGAGAGGGAGAAGCAGGCTTCCTGCTGAGCAGGGAGCTGGATGTGGGGCTCGATCCCAGGACTCTGGGACCTGAGCTGAAGGCAGACGCTTAACAGACTGAGCCACCCGGGTGCCCCTGGGTAATATAGACATTTTAACAATGTTTGTTCTAATCCATGAGCATGGAATGCTTTTACATTTCTTTGTGTCCTCTTCAATTTCTTTCACAGGTGTTTTCTAATTTTCAGAGTACAGATCTTTTACCTCTTTAGTGAGGTTTTTTCCTAGGTATCTTACTGTTTGGTAAAACTGCAAATGGGATTAATGCCTTGATTTCTTTCTCTGGCGCTTCATTACTGGTGTATAGAAATGCAACAGATTTTTGCACATTGATTTTATATATTGAAACTTTGCTTAATTCATGAATTAGTTCTAGCAATTTTTTGGTGGAGTCTTTCAGGTTTTCTACAAAGACTACCATGTCATTTGCAAATAGTGAAAGTTTGACTTCTTCCTTGCTGATTTGGATGACTTTTATTTCTTTTTGTTGTCTGACTGCTGAGGCGAACACTTCTAGTACTAGGAGAGTGAGAGTGGTGAGAGTGGACATCCCTGTCTTATTCCTGCTATAGGGGAAAGCCTCTGTTTTTTCCCCACGGAGAGTGATATTCGCTATGGGTCTTCCATATATGGTCTTTATGATGTTGAGGTATGTTCCATCCACCCCCTAATTTGTTGAAGGTTTTTATTAAGAAAGGATGCTGTATTTTGTCAAATGCTTTTTCTGCATCAATGTGATGATTTTTGAGATATGTCCATGATGGTACATGTAGATTCGGTTCATCCTTAACTGTGATACAGTATTCTGTAATTCATTTATCCATTCCTCCTTGGATAAGAATTCTGGTTGTTTCAACCTTCTCTAGCTTCGACACAAGGTTGCATTCTTGTACACACATCCGGTGTACATCCATAAATATTTATTTAAGGAACACACTGAGAAGTGAAGTTGTGGGTCACTGAGACTACTCAGCCACTTTACTAGATGTTGTCGATTTACAATCTGAAGTTGTTAACACCAATTTACATTTCTACCAGTAGTGAATGAGTTCATGTTTCCTTCGTAGTTTCCCAACATCTATTTATTATTCTCAGACTTAAGAACTTTTGCCAGTCTGATAAATGTGAAAAGGATTTTTGTTTGTTCTGTTTTTTAAAGTGGCTCCATGCCCAGCATGGAACCCAAAACAGGGCTTGAACTCATGACACTGAGATCAAGACCTGAGCTGAGATCAAGAGTTGTGTGGTTAACCCACTGAGCCACCCAACGTGCCCCGGTGCGATGAGGTTTGAATTTGCATTTCCCTTATTACTAACAAGACTGAGTATCTTTGAATGTTTGGTGTCCATTTCGGTTTTTTTTTCAATGAACTTGCTGATTATATTATTTGCCCATTTTTCTACTGGCTGTTTGTCTTTTTATTTTTGATAAAGAAATGTGGTAAATCATAAGGAATCTTTAAAAATTCTGAGCCAAATGAAACAAGATGGGATCGGGAGGGAGACAAACTATAAGAGACTCTTAATCTCACAAAACAAACTGAGGGTTGCTGGGGGAAGGGAGGGTGTGGAGAGGGTGGGTTGGGTTATGGACGTTGGGGAGGGTATGTGCTATATGGTGAGTGCTGTGAAGTGTGCAAACCTGGCAACTCACAGACCTTTACCCCTGGGGCTAATAATATATTATATGTTAATAAAAAATTTAAAAATTACAAAAAATATTCTGGGCCAATACTCTGTTGGTTAGATATGTTGAAACTACTTTATATGAGTCTCTGGCTTATATTTCAATTATTGTATTTTACACTGCTTTATATTTTAAAGTACTAAAAGTTATCATATTTGTCAACATTTTCAAAATATTTTTAGAAAAATGCTTCCCATACCCATAAAGGTATATACTCCTATAGTAATAATAATTATATAGTGATTATTACATGGCATGCCATATTTTAAGTATTTCATATCTCTATATTAATGTCTATCTATATGAGTATAGTTGACATAGGATCTTACATTAGTTTCAAGAGTACAACACAGTGATTCAACAACCCTAAATATTATGCTATGCTCACTGCAAGGGTAACTACTATCTCTCACCATGCAATGCTATTATAATACCATTGACTATATTCCCTATGCCTGTGACTTTTATTCCTGCGACTTAGTCATTCCAAAACTGAAAGCCTCTATCTCCCACACCCTTTGACCCATTTTGTCCACCCCCCTAGCAATCATCTGTATGTTCATTGTGTTTATGGGTCTGATTCTACTATTTGTTTATTCATTTATTTGTTTTTTAGATTCCACATATAAGTGAAATCATACCATATTTGTTTTTCTCTGTCTCACTAATTTCAGGTAGCATAATACGCTCTAGGTCCATCCATGTTGTTACAAATGGCAAGATTTCATTCTTTTTTTTGGCTGAGTAATATTTCTGTGTGTGTGTGTGTGTACCACATCTTCTTTATCCATTCACTTTTGGTGGGAATGTAAATTGGTACAGCCACTGTGAAAAACAGTATGGAGATTCCTCAAAAAGTTAAAAATAGAAAAAGACCATATGATCCAATAATTCCACTCTCAGGTATTTACCCAAAGAAAATGAAAACATTAATTCAAGAAGATGCATGTACTCCCATGTTTACTGCAGCATTATTTATAATAGCAAAGATATGGAAGCAGCCCAAGTATCTATTGATAAATATTTTATATCTATATATTATTCATTAATCTTCATAATAATAGTATCTACTTTGTAGCATTGTTATCTCTATTTTGTAGATGAGGAAACTGAGTCAGAAGATGGCTTCTCCTAAAAGTTTTAAAGTTTTATTTTTTACTTTTGGGTATTTAACTAATTTGGGATTTTTTTTTTTTTTAAGATTTTATTTATTTATTTGACAGACAGAGATCACAAGTAGGCAGAGAAGCAGGCAGAGAAAGAGGAGGAAGCAGGCTCCCTGTTGAGCGGAGAGCCTGATGTGGGGCTCGATCCCAGGACCCTGGGATCATGACCTGAGCCAAAGGCAGAGGCTTTAACCTACTGAGCCACCCAGGTGCCCCTGGGATTTTATTTTTGTGTATGGCATAAACTAGGATCTAATTATAGTTTTTCTCATACAATTAACAAATTGTCTCATATTATTTATCAAATGGGCCATCTTTGCCCACTGATTTATAATGCTTTTCCTGTCTTATACCACAATCTGACTTATACATGAGTCTATTTCTAGGTTTTATAGTCTATTCTATTGGATATTAGTCTTTCCCTACATCAGTACTGTATTGATTTAATTATGATGGTATGGATTTTGGTACAGTGATTTTTCTGTCTAAATTCTACTTTTTCAAAATTATCTGGATTAGTTTTCCCTCTCTGACTTTTAAGACTATCTTGTAAAGTTGTATATAGTATTGTTGGAAGTGCATCATATGTCCTTTTTAAAGTATGCAAATATTTCTTCTGAGTCTCCCCCACCATATTCAGTGTGAATAAGTTAGATTAATTTCCTTTGCAGTGAAAGAGAGAATAACACAATATTAAAATGTTAAAAAAGGGGCACCTGGGTGGCTCAGTGGGTTAAAGCCTCTACCTTCAGCTCAGGTCATGATCCCAGGGTCCTGGGATCGAGCCCCACATCGGGCTCTCAGCTCAGCAGGGAGCCTGGTTCCCCCTTTCTCTCCGCCTGCCTCTCTGCCTACTTGTGATCTCTCTCTGTCAAATAAATAAAATCTTTAAAAAAAAATGTTAAAAAAAAAGAGGGGCGCTTGGGTGGCTCAATTGGTTAAGCATCTGCTTTTGGCTCAGGTCATGATCCTGGGGTCCTGGGATGGAGCCCCAAATCAGGCTCCCTACTCCGCAGGGAAGCTGGTCCTCCTTCTGCCCCTCTCCCTGCTCATGCGTGCACTCTCTTTCACTCACATAAATAAATAAAATCTTAAAAAAAAAAAAAAGACTAGAAAAGAAATCTACTACCTCATATCCTTTAACAAAGGACCAGTCAAATAAATTTCAGTATATCCATAGTACTAGAGGAGTAAATGATGCCAGTTTAAAAAAAAAAAAATGAAAAAGAGGCCTAAGTTACTAATGTAAAACAGATCTCCAAGATGTTGTTAAGTGAAAGAGCAATATACAGAATCACTTGTATATGTTAACTTGGGCGGGAAAAGGAATGTAATACGTGTATATTCGTATTCGTTTGTGTATTTGTAAAGAAGCTCTGGAAGGACATATAGGAAATTAGTTACAGTGGTACCCTGTATGTACTAGCAGGGGTGGGAAAGGAAATGGGTAAATAGGGCCAGAGGTCTGAGTTATTTTGCTGCATGTCTTTTTCTATTTTTCGATTTATAAACCATGAGTATTACTTATTTTTAAGAATTAAATATTAAATATTTTAAAGCTTCTCCCTAAACTCAATTTTTGAAAAAGTATTATCTCTTTAAGGTTAAAAAAAAAGAGAAGACAAGTCTTTATCTTCATCATATGTTTCTTTGTTCAAGAAAGGGGGCAGTGAAGCAACTGGAAATGCAATACAAAGTATCGCAAGTTGTCTTTACAAGCCAAGCATTTTAGGAAAAAGAAAACTACAGTCTGAGAAACAAGCTGGGACTCAGAAATTCTTACAGGATCAGTTTGGATTCCAGAGTAGAGGAAATTAACCCAAAAAACCAGATGAAGAAACTATAAAAAACCAATTAAAAAATTAAATGTATTTATATAAATTGTAAATAAAAATCTAGATAAAGGCAGTGTTGGAGCCAGCTCTCAGTGGCTCTGGAAGGTCAACTGTCCATCCCTTTCTCCAGCTCCACAGTAATCCTATCCACCCCACTACCTAAGAATCACTGGTTAAATCTGCCAGTATAGCTCTGGATAAAGGTAACTTTAGGATACATTAAAGTTCAAAATATACAACCAGAGAATCAAGAATCTGTGGTATGTTAGACAATTTTAGGTGAATGCAACAATGTTTGGGGAACAACTTTAAAGCAGCAGGCATCTTCTAACAAGAAGTTTCATGTGAGGTTGCTCTGTAAATGGGTCAAATACAGTTTTTACAGTCAGATTTTGGGATAAGCCGGCTATTTTTCAGATTTCCCTTACACACATCGAAATTAAATTACTACTGGGAAGTTATCACTCATGATATGGAGAATGGATATTTTTCAAATATTAATGCTTATTATTATATATTCCCACATTTGTCATTTGCTGTATCTGCTCTTTTAAAGCAGCTCTTTAAATTAATAATATGAAAATGTAGTAAAGAGAAAGTAATCTTCTGATGTTATACAAAAGCATAGAAAAAAATCGAATAAATTCTACTGCCTGGCCCACATGTAGCAGTGACCCATTAAATAAAAGCAGGATGAACGAATTAACAATCATAGAAGTGATTCTCAAAAGTACAATAAAACGACTCTTTCACTCACCCAATTCAATACAGGTGATTCCAAGTGACCAAATATCAACTTTCCCATCATACTGTCCTTCGTCCATAGCCAAGATCACCTCTGGAGCCATCCTGCCAAACGTAATGTACAAAACTTGAGTTGCAAATTAAAAACAAAATTCATTTAATGAAGTGATTTGGTGAAATAGTTGTTTGAACACAGTCTAAAATTTTGTCTGATAAAGATGTTATTTCCTTAACACAAGTCATTTGGAAAAACACTGTTCAAAATATAAACATTACACTCAAGGATTTATAAGAAATAATACATTATTCTCAATAAATCCTGGTTCCACCATTATCTAATAGTTTTACCATGGCTAAATTACTTAACCTCTCTGTGTATCAGTTTTTCCATCTGCAATGTGGAGAGAATTCTAGTACCTACCTCAGAGATTTGTAAAGAATTCATACGTATGAAATATTTAAATAACTATAGACAACATGAAAAATACTTATGAACTATTTAAAACAATATAATCAGATATTTCAAAGATATTACAACTTAAAAAATAAACAAACGTGCTATGGTGATGGATATTGTTTGTCCAGAATGGATTTCCATAGGAGGTCAGGGCCTTTATCAGTTTCATTTTTTTTTTTTTTCCTATTACTATATGTAAGTGACTACTTAGTAAATGCTATTTGATGATCATGGACAGAAAGGAAATTCAAATAGTAGCTGATTTTTTTAGTAGATAAGTAATTATCCAGGGATATAAGTCATTATCCAAGGTATAATGTAATTCCAGTTTATCTATGAAAAGGAGGAACAACATCTTGAATAGATGGGGTGAAATTTTCAGTCAGAGTGACAAACTAAGAAAAGTTTCAGAAAAGAACTCAAAAACAACAAAAAAGAAACCGGATTTCTTTCATTGAAAGGTAGTATTTTTGTTTGTTGACTAGAGAAGGTTAAAGAAACTACCTTGTCTTTGCGTAGAGATTAGGCCTCAAGAGAAAGTTTCAAAAGAAACTTCAAATGAAATCTAAAACCTGAGCTTGGTCAGTGAGTTGATAATCCTTCTCAGTTTACACACAGTGACATCAACTTTATTTGAACAATTTAAAGTTACTGGAAATTTTATACTAAGTCAGAGTGTTTCTTTTTTTGTCAGTGAGTTTTCTATCCTTTAATGGAAACCTCATTTGAGGCACATGGTGAGACACTGTCAAAAAAAACAAAACAAAACAAAAGCAATGCTTTGAGGCCATCTTGTTCATGTATGCATATTTTAAAATTCTAATTTTTAAGTTCTACATACCAGTAAGGAGTGCCCACAAAGGAGTTGGCAGGAGAAGCCATCGAGGCAGATCCAAAATCAGCTAGTTTCACCTGACCTGGCTCTGTTAGAAGAATATTTCCTGCTTTAATATCCCTATAAAAAAAAATAAGAGGGTTAGAAAATTACTTTTCAACTTTGATTATGGAATAGGTCAGAGCATGCAATTAATAAGACAAAAAGTTTATTAAAAACAAAACAAAACAAAACAAAAAAACCTTGCCCAGATAGCCAGAGGGGGATTTAGTAATTACCGAATGTTATAAGGGGGGGCCCAGATTCCTGGGTGTACTTACAGGTAGGTCAAAGTAATTACTAAAAGGTAGAGCTTTCTTTAGAGGGAAGGAATGCAATGAGAAAAAAAGGCAGAGAGACACGGGACAAGGAAACCTATTCAGTTGCTACACTTAAAAAAGCATATTCTCAGATGCCAAATCCAGTCATCAACAGTATCTCTTATGTTGGGAAAACTGGTGCCATTTGTCACTGCCTTTTTTTTTTTCTTTTCCAAATTACATAACATTTTTGGATACTAAACAAACCTTCAATAACTGTATTGTCTACCTACCCAGTAAACCTCAACTACACACATACCTTTTCTTTCTTGCCTGTGACCCTTTCTCTCTGCCTTAATTGTAACTGCAACTCTAAGGCATTTGAGGGTACATGTTATATAGAAGGTGTTATTTTAAAAATAACACTGTACAGTAAAAAGAAGACCCTGAAAGATCAAAACAAACAAGGATTAGGGATTAGGAAATTGCATTTCTATTGTATTACTACAAAGAATCGCAAGTGGTTACTACTAAAGCTATTAAATATTTTATGCAGCAGAAAGTTTTCAAAATATTATTTTACAATATTCATTGTTGAGGATGAGAATTCAGAATGAGAAGATGTGGATGTATTCTTGATTCTCTTCAAAAAAAGCATGAGGTGGAATGAGCACTAGGAACCAAGACTTATAAAATGATGGGCCGTGGAAAGACAAAGCAGAGAGAATGAGGAAAACTTGAGCTGAAAATGAGAAGGTTCAAATGTTTCCAAAGCAATGTCTCCAAAAACCTTCTCTTTAAAATTCAGTTTCTTTACTCAAGATGACATTAGGCATTGGCAGAGAGGACTAAAAAAACATTTATTTATCTAACAACAGAAAAATATCTCTCCTCTATTACCTTCAATTAGAACACTGGCTTGTCAAATCAAAATAATAAATTTGAGATGTGGTATTTATTTTTAAATAGCGAGCACAATTTAAAAGCTTTGTTTTTCAACTTTTATACACTAAGGAAGATAAAGCATAATACAGAATATGAAACATTAAATTAATGTTGCAGATTTTGTTACCAAAGGCGCACAAAAATGAACCATGTCTTTAAACAGGAACCAGCAAAATCGTATATAAACAAGCTGGCATTCGGTAATGACATTTTGGTACCCAAAAACTGCACTATAAAATTTTTTTTTTTTTTGTTAAACCCATAGACATTATGGTTAAATCCATTTTATAAGCATTTATTAGATATGGTTAGGCTCATTCTTTGTCTTTACAAATAGGCCAAATTCATGGTAGGAATTTTGGTCTGCCTATTTTGAGGAAGTTCTGCTTTTCTTGTACCAGTAACTGATAATGGCTACTCTAGGGTGATTAAAACATAAGCAAAAGGGGAACCTATGATGCAATAGTTTCATTTCTTCCTAGTAAATGTCAAAGTTTTTTTCTTCTGTTTTTGAGTCATCTGAGATCTTTTATATCTACCCCATATTCCACTACTACCATCATTCATTAAAGTTATCATACTAGAATTTCTTTATTGAGAGAAGGAAAGATTAGGAACAACATCTTTATTTAAAAGAAGTTAGTGGTAGGAAGTAGATTGGAGGGAGGACAGTGCCGTTGTGGTAAAGAAAATAAAAGGCAGAGGAAAGGCCTGGATTAGGAGTTAGGAAATCTGAGCTTCAATCTTTATTATGTAAAACCTATGAAATTATGGGCAATTATTTAAACCTTTCAGAGTCCCAGTTTCTTCATCTGCCAAGATAAATACAAGAATATCTTCCTAAATATCTATGTGGACTATTGAAATGCACAATATTTTAACGTGATGAAACAGCACAAATTTATAGAAGATTGAGTTGTTATTTACAACGGGAAAAGGAGAAGAAACTCAGCTAGGAAAGAAATACGTGCAAGGAAGGCTAATTTTCTTTTCTTCTTGGCATTGTATCAAAAGGCTGCTGGGCCCTTCCTCAAATTCTCCTGCAACATCTTGCTTGGAGAACAGTTACCTAGAGGACAGAGGCGATGCAAGTCTTTGTGTATACCTGGGACAGACCAAGAGACAGAAGCTAAATTCTGACAACTTTACTTCTTACATCCAGCAGCAGCAGCAGTCTCTTTGCTTCCTATATATCCACAGGCAGCCTAAAAAGTGGAGCATGCACTCATTTTCGAGATTCCTTGAAGAGTCCTGTAACTGACATGTGACTGGTCTCCAACCTTACCTATGAATCATTGCATGAGAATGCAGGTAGGCCAGCCCCTGCAAGGCACCGTGAGTAATGGCAGCAATTTCCACTTCCTGAAGTGGTTTTTTGTGAACTGAAGAAGGAAAAGAAAAATTCAGAAGTAATAACCAGTTGCATTCTTCTTCATATCTTACACAGTTACACCAAACTGAATTACATACTCCCATACGACACTTTGGGAACACATTCACCGTATTTCCTATAGAATTGCAATAAATGATCAGACAACAGGAAACTCAAGTACAAAAACAGACAAACTCCTTAAAACAAAATAAAACAAAGCCTGATATTCACTGTAATGAATTGTTAATTGGCTTGTCAGTTGCACGTCAAAGCCACCACTGATTCCAATGGGCCAGGCCCAAATTTACCAGTCCTTTCTGACATTTTAAATGCCTAGAATGTTTTAGGTTGTATTATTCTCCTCTCCACAGAGCATCTATAATTACCTCTTCTAACTACAGGTTTTCATTATTTGTGAAAGCAGCTAATAAGCAATTTCTATTCAGAGATCAAGGATGATATAAGAAAGTTTTTTTTAATGTAAATTTTTAACCCAGTCTCTGATTATAATAGCATTTGCAGAAGAGAACTGGGTCAGTCAAGATATCTGAAAGAGTTAAATATAAATATAATTTGATACCATCTACCTTTCATATACGTATGAATTTGACTTTTTTGGCTACATACATTAACTCACATGAGCTGAACATTTTAGCAAGTACCTGCCCTGAATGGACCATGCGCTGAACAGCAAGAGGGCTGTCAGTCATCCCCGAGACACTTTCAGCCACCACAGAGATAAAGTTTGCACAGCCCATCCACACAATCCTTAGGTCTGAGTCAGCATCCATTTGCTTTGCCCAATGGCAAATATAGGGCATTTAGGAGGAAATACTATTCTGGTCAAGGCAGAACAGAAAGGAGGGGATAGTGGTTTTATTCTTACCTTCTAACAAATCAGAGGCTGAGCCTAAGCAATATTCCATCACCAACTGTAATAGAATAAATAATAACCAGAATAATTTTTTTTTTTAAAGATTCCATTGTTATTTATGTAACAGAGAGAGAGAGAGAGCACAAGTAGGCAGAGAGGCAGGCAGGGAGAGAGGTGGAGGAAGCAGGCTCCCCGCTGAGCAGAGAGCTCGATGTGGGGCTCGATCCCAGGACCCTGGAATCATGACCTGAGCTGAAGGCAGAGGCTTAACGCACTGAGCCACCCAGGCGCCCCAATAACCAGAATAATTACAGTTAATAAGAAACTGCTAAAACCAACCAAGTAACCAAGGAACTAAGAATAAACTAAGATAAATTTTTATCTTAAAAAATTTCTAGAACGATATTATTAAAATACTATTGGTATTTACTGAGTTTGCAATCTTGGGACTCTTAAAAAAAAAAGGAAAAAACTCCTTTACTCTATAACTATATATCTTAGATTTTTTTTTTTTTATGTGTCCCAGACTACTGATTTATAGACAAGGTCAGAACCATGAGTGCTCAGTGACCAATCTCTACACACACACACACACACACACACACACACACACACACTCACTCTCTCAATCTCTCCATACTATTTTCTTATTCTAAAAAACATATTCTAAAACCATATGTTCCTTCTAAAATACAAATTTCCTAACGTCACCTACACATAACCACAATTAATATATTAGCTCTTCTCATTTAAAATAATTGATGCAGAAACCTGTGTTTATGAATTATGTACTCTATTACTGGAATAATTTAGAAGAATATGAGATATAAAATTATATAATACAGACATGTGATATATATTATAATCACATATTATAGCATATAATAATCATACATTATATAAGATTAATACATAGTATATATTCTTCTATATCATTCTAGGATTGCTAGATACAAAATATATATTATATATCATATATTGTTATTATTATTATTATTTTTTTAAGATTTTATTTATTTGACAGAGAGAGATCACAAGTAGAGGAGGGGCAGAGGAGGAAGCAGACTCCCCGCCCAGTAGACAGCCCGATGCGGAACTCGATCCCAGGACCCTGAGATCATGACCTGAGCTGAAGGCAGAGGCTTAACCCACTGAGCCACCCAGGCAGCCCCTGTTATTATTTTTAAAAGATTTTTATTTATTTGTCAGAGAGAGAGCATGCACAAGCAAGGGGAGCGACAGGCAGAAGGAGAAGCACAGAACTCAATCCCAGGACCCTGCGATCATGACCTGAGCCAAAGGCAGCCTCTTAACCAACTGAGCCACCCAGGCGTCTCATATACCACATATTATTGTATATGACAGTTATATGTTTACATCTAAACTGTTAAATTTGTTATATATTTATATATGTAATTAAATATATAACTATATATGTTAAAATTCTTCCATTATCAGAATAATTTAAAACTTAAGAAACATAACTTTAAAGTTTTGAAATTTTATTATAGTTTTCTGCTTGACATTAAAATAAGCAGATTCAAAAACATTAATTTATTTTCTTATTAATAGAAGTATAATTGACATATAACATTATGTTGACTTCAGGTACACTTCATGATGATTCAACAATTATCCATTATGAAATGCTCACTACTCTAAATGTAGTTACCATCTGTCACCATATGAAGTTATTACAATATTACTGACTATATCCCTATGCTGTACTTTTCATCTTCATTATTTTATAACTAGAAGTTTGCACCTCTTAATCCCCTTTACCTATTTCACCCATTCCCCCACCCCTGTCCCATCTAGCAACTAACAGTTTGTTCTCTGTGTTCATGAGTCTGTTCCTGTTTTTTTGTTTGTTTGTTTGTTTTTTTTTTGGATTCCACATGTAAGTGAAATCATATGGTATTTATTTTCTATGTCCAATTTATTTCACTTAGCATAATACCCTTTAGGTCAATTCATGTTGTCACGAATGACAAGAGTTCATTCTTTTCTATGGCTAAGTAGTATTAGATTGTATATGTACATCACATCTTTATCCATTTGTCTATCAATATCACTGAGGTTGCTTCCATTCCTTGACTATTACAAATATGCTGCAATAAACACAGGGCTACATATATCTTTTCAAATGTGCATTTTTGTTTTCTTTGGGAAAATACCAAGCAGTGGAATTACTAAGATCGTATGGTATTTCTATTCTTAATTTTTTGAGGAAACTCCATACAGTGGCTGCACCAATTTACATTCCCACCAACAATGCACAAGAATTCCTTTTTCTCCACATCTTTGCCAACACTTTTTTAATCTTTTTTTTTTTAAAGATTTTATTTATTTATTTGACAGACAGAGATCACTCGTAGGCAGAGCAGCAGGCAGAGAGAGAGAGAGAGGAGGAAGCAGGCTCCCCACTAAGCAGAGAGCCTGATGCGGGGCTTGATCCCAGGACCCTGAGCGGAAGAAGGCAGAGGCTTAACCCACTGAGCCACCCAGGCACCCCAAGTCAAATTAGTCTTATGGCTGTTTGTATGCATGTCTCTAGCAGTTTAGTTCCTATGAACTCCTTCTATTGAGTCTATCAAATCTGTTGTGGACAGAGACCCATTAACCAAGCTTATTAGCACTCTGTGTAACTTAAGAGTAAATAGGCTTTAAATAAGAGCTCAGATTTTCTGAAGACTTGAAACACATAATATTCAGCACTTGATTTTGTAACATTTATCCTGTGTGCTTAAAATCCCTTTCTTGACTCCCTTAAGATGGCTGAGATTGCCGGAGAACTGATTTCCAGATAACGAGATACTCCTCTGATTAATTTTTTCTGCTCAGAACAGAAGTGATGGCTCTAGATACCTTAAAAGCTGCTTGAAAAAAAAAAGGTTTAAGTATATTGTTTGATAGTCTATCTGGGAACAAAAATTCCATTCCCTAACTGGCGATCATTTGTATATGGTAAATTCTCAATAGATGAATCTTGATAAATGATGGTTAGATTGGACATTAAATTGGAGTGTAAGGTCCGATGAAGTACAAAGTACAGCATTTTCATGTACTAAACATTAGCTAACCTAAACACAGAAACACAGTCATGTAAAAATATACTCAAAGGATAGAGTAGAATACAAGACTTTTTTGAGGGGTGCCTGGGTGGCTCAGTGGGAGCCACATCGGGCTCTCTGCTCAGCAGGAAGCCTGTTTCTCTTCCTCCCTCTCTGCCTGCCTCTCTGCCTACTTGTGATCTCTGTCTGTCAAATAAATTAAAAATATATATATATAAAAAAAAAGACTTTTTTGAGGGGGCACTGGGGACAGAGGAAGAGGTAGAGAGAGAATCCCAAGCAGGCTCCATACCCAGAGCAGAGTAAGACACAGGGCTCCATCTCACAACACTGAGATCATGACTTGAGCCAAAATCAAGAGTCAGACACTTACCCAACTGAGCCACCTAGGCACTCAAGACTGTTTCATTTTAATCATGTGCTAGGCCCTATCTGATAAAACTTAGACCATGATGGTGATACTAAGCATAATCCCAAATTTTGGGGGAATTGGAGTGGGGGATGAGAAATGACAACAATAAAAATTCTAGGATGAGAATAAAAGGATCTGACTTTTAGTTTTGCAAATAAATCATAAAATGGTATTAACTTTTCACTATCTGTTGATTGTTTATAGAATAAAATTTCCCATAGGCTAGATATAATATTTAATCTTACAGAATGTATGCCATTATGGCACACTCTGAGATATTAACAAACGTTAAGTACTGATAACAAAAGTCAAATAGGACAGAAATGGGACTGATAATTTTACAGATCAAAGAGATAACAGTAAAAAAAGAAAAAAATTTAATTGGAAATAAATTATAATACAGGTCCTTTGACTTACCCAAGCAGTGTGCTCTTTCAAGTAACAACCTTTATACTCAATGGTGTTAGGATGCTTCAATTGTCTTAAAAATTTGACTTCCTTGAGAATATCTTGCCATTTCTATTGAAGTAATAAAGAAAATGGTATGATTTTTAGGCTGCACATAGTATTTTATTATCAAGTATACATATATAATATTCTTTTCATTAGTTTAAATGGACAAAGTAAAAGTTTAATAAATGAAGAAGCTGTTTAAACTTGTGTTATTTCTTTAATTTTAGTACATGTAAATGTAAATGTATTACCAAATATATAATAACTCTATGATACTTACGTTCTATTCCACAAATTAGTTGATTGAGGCAGAATATTAAGAGTATTTATTATATACTCCACAAAAAGGAATATAAAAAGAACTATGATACATGTTTAAAGAACTTTGTTTCTACCATCAATTTCATACCAACTGGTTTATGTCAGTTTAGGTATAAAAGGTCTTTAACATACCTCTTGTGTCTGTTTCCCACTGTAGGACATTTTCTTAACTGCCACCACCTCATTGGTGTGAGCATTCGTGGCCTGTGTTGAGACAGCAGAAGAAAAGTAAAATAAAAAAAGAATGCTTCAGCTACTTTAACTTAAATATTTGACTGGACACTTTAAAAAACATTCTCACACTGGGGCGCCTGGGTGGCTCAGTGGGTTAAGCCTCTGCCTTCAGCTCAGGTCATGATCTCAGGGTCCTGGGATCGAGCCCCGCATCAGGCTCTCTGCTCAGCAGGGAGGGTGCTTCCCCCCCCCTTCTCTGCCTACTTCTCTGCCTATTATGGGATCTCTGTCTGTCACATAAATAAATAAATAAAATCTTTAAAAAAAAAAACAAACATTCTCACACTCATTAACACAGTTTAAAGATGTTGCAACTTCTGATAGGCTAGACAGATATTTCCACCCCACTGTAAAGTACAATTTCTTTAGATCTATATTCATATACATGCAACGACCATAATATTAAAAAGAATTAGGGTTTAAAAACATATATATACAATCAAACAAAAACAAGTCAAATTTCCAAAACAACCCTACTGGCTTCACCATGTAAAATATCCATCAGTAGAGAACCAGTTAGATAATGTGATACAATCATATGATGAAATAAACCCAGTAAAACAATGAGGTAATATATATGAATATACAGTTATATGGAAAGATGTAAAAAATACAATGACGAAAACAAGCTGCCTATTATCTTACTTTTGCAAAATAATACTAACGTGAGTGTATGTGTGGAAAGAATATGAGAGAATTTATACCAGAATACATATCAGTGAGAATCCTGGAGCAGCGCTGTCCAACAGAACCTTTTTTTTTTTTCCAACAGAACTTTTTGTCTTGAAGGAAATGCTTTATACCTACATCATGTATGATGCATGTGAAATGTGGCTATAGTGATTGAAGAAATGGAGTTTACATTTTAATTAATTTAAATCTAAATTGTGGCTACTACATTGAACAATGCAACAGAAGGTAAGATTAATTTTAAGAGGGACTTTCGCTTCCAAAGGTACTTATATTTTATAGAATATGTAAGAATATATTACACATATACTTATATACATATGTGTACAGTGTATTCATCTACAAAGACTGCTTTGTCTCATAATTATCTCTATATAGCTTTTCCATACCCCAAATACAATTCAGTGAAAACACACATGAAAATAATAACTCAAGTAATAGTCTTCCTCCAAATTTTCTTAAGAGATTTAAAACTAGATAATTTTCTAAAAATTTTCAGAAAAATAAATATAAGACTTTAAAAGATTATCTAATTCTGGCTTTCTTCTAATAACAGAGCTCTGCATCAGTGCCATATTCCTGATGTCAGTAAGCTATTTTTATTCTATGATATTATTATTGTAAACCAGTGAAGCTATAGCAGTGATTCTGAGGTAAAAGATTGGAATTCAGTAACTGATAAAATCAGGTCACCAATTTTAGAGAAAAATGTATAATCATTTTCTTCAGTACACTTAAAGAAGCTCCTCAGATAAAACAATGAATTTCTTTCTTAGTAAAAAAAAAAATTATTTATTTATTTCTAATAAAAAATTTTTGAATTAAAAATGAACAATAACTTATTGATATAAAAAATTCAACAGAGTCTTACTGATTGATAAAATGCTAAGCAAATGAACACTTACTGAAAAAAAATTTTTTTTTTAAGATTTTATTTATTTGTCAGAGAGAGAGAACAAGAGAGGAAGCACAAGCAGGGAGAACAGCAGGCAGAGGCAGAAGCAGGCTCCCTACAAAGCAGGGAGCCCGATGTGGGACTCCAACCCAGGATCCTGGAATCATGACCTGAGCGCAAGGCAGTCGCTTAACTGACTGAATCACCGGGTGTCCCTGAAAAAAAATTTTTTTTACAAGTACTAAAGAAAGGCAAAGGTACCTATTATAAAAATAAGGTATCTACTAGCTAGAGTTTTCCAATCAGCAATCAGGGCTCTACGAAGGCATTTTTTAGATATTTTGTTCATTTAGAAGGTACAGATGGAATTCTGTTAAAAAACAAAACTCTCACATTTTGCTGGCTTTTATTTAACACTATTTAAATTTAAATTAAACACTATTTAAATTTAATGCTAAGACTGCTAATATGACAACAACAAAGACAAGTTGATGTGAATTCAGTACTACAGTAAAGGTTAGAGTGATTGGATCAGAAAAGCGGATATTTTGGAGATGAATCTATGCACTGTGCAGGTTAAGCAGCCTGGGAAAGGTTTAGGAAATGCTCAAGCAATGAGGAATTTTAACTTGCAACAGGGATTTTTTAAAAACAAATCCTTAACCTTTATAAAAAGAAAATAAAAGGCCTACACAAATGGAATCAGATGGTATTCTCTAATTGCTTATTAAGGTTATTTATAATTAGTCCTTATTTGGGACCAGAAACTTGAAAAAGGTTACCCCAGAATAAAAATATATTTCTTGGGGCATGTGGGTGGTTTAGTCAGTTAAGCGACCGATACTTGACTTCCATTCAGGTCATGATCTCAGAGTGATTGGTGAGATCTAGGTTGTGTCTTGCTCTGTGCTCAGTGGGGAGTCTGCTTGAGATCCTCTCTCTCCCTCTGCCCCTCCCCCTGTGCATGTTCTCTAAAAATAAATATTTAGGGCGCCTGGGTGGCTTAGTTGGTTGGGCAACTGCCTTCTGCTCAGGTCATGATCCTGGAGTTCCAGGATTGAGTCCCGCAACAGGATCCCTGCTCAGCAGGGAGTCTGCTTCTCCCTCTGACCCTCCCCTTTCTCATGCTCCTCTCTTATTCTCTCTCTCTCTCTCTCTCAAATAAAAAATAAAATAAATTTAAACAAAATAAAAATAAATAAATCTTTAATATATATTCCTTTACATTTACAGAGTAAGCATTACTTAGGACTTGGTATGTATACTTGCTTACAAAACCTGCCTACTGGAGCACAGACTCATTATCTGGAAAATATTTTCATGTTGATTTTTCTTAGATGTGAAATTTATTTTTTAAGTTTTTATTTAAATTCTAGTTAACATACAGTGTAATATTAGTTTCAGGTATACAATTTAGTGATTCAACAACTCCATACACCACCCAGTGCTCATTACAAGTGCGCTCCTTAATCCTTATCACCTGCTTCACCCATCCCAGCCTTCCCTCCTCTCCTCTGGTTAAGCATCAGTTTGTTCTCGAAAGTTAAGAGTTGGTTTAGATGTGAAATTTTTAATGCAATTTTATACTTGTTAAAATCCAGAACTGAAACTTAAAAAAAAATTAATCTTTTAATACAGAGAAATAAAACTATCAGTGGAGTCTCAGCTTTCCAGTACTTTTATATTATGATTATTGTTTATCATTATTGAATACACATTTCAAGTGTTAGTCTAGAAACTTACATTCATACTTAACACTTCCAATAGTCTTAATGACCTCAGTAATTTAAGCAAGATCATTGATTCAAAAAATATTTTAGAATACTATGTGTTTCTGAAAGTTTCTCAACCATTTCCAGCTACATTTAGATTACAGTCCACTTGTTGCTAACTTACATTTTAATTAACTTTAAACTGTGGCTACTACAGAAATAGAAATACATAGAAATATAAAAATTAAAAATAAGTTTTTCTTTTTGCCTTAGTTATTAAGTCTCAACTAAAAGGTAATAATTATACTGAGAAGAACAGAACTAAATTATTAGCTTTAGGTGGATTATAGGAAGTATGCGAAATTCAACAAGGCAACACTAAAAACGCAGAAGCTTCATAGTTGTGTTTAGGTGAATACAAAAATGAACATGCTTGGCCCTTTTCTATCTTCCTTTAATACAGGGTTTCTTACTATTCATTTGTTAATGCTGCTAATTTCTGAATTACTTATGTAAATCCAAACACACAGAGAGATTTCATCAATAGCTTCCATTTTTTCTAAATATACTCTCAGCTGATTGATTCCCTAAGAGCTGAGCCAGCTAATAGTTCACTTTAAACATACTTCCTGACATCATTAGTGTAAAAGCTATAAACTACAAAAGCTTAAAAGAATTATAGTGTTTAGGTATAAAAATGTTGGTTGCTAGAATCTGGTCTTAATGGCTTGCTAGCACGACTAGGATTCATGAAAACTACTAATTAGCAGTACCCCAAGTTCTCTGAGTTCTTTATAATTCACTCCTTCCTTCAACAAATACTTATTAGGTAGTCAATAAGTACCAGGTATTGGGCTAAGAACTGTGAGTAAATATGCCCAGTACCTATCTTTTGTCTAGCAGCACAGACAGTACAAAAATCTCGTAACCAACAAATGTAAAATTGCAATTGTGACAGGTGCTGTGAAGAAGAGTGTGTGTTACTCTGAGAAACAAAAACGGGGGGGATGGCAGGTCAGGAAAGGCTTCCTTGAAGAAATGAGGATTCAGCTGAGATAAAAGAGGAACAGGAGTTAAGAAGATGAAGGGAAAAGGGGAAACATTCCAGAGAAAACAGTTTATGCAAAAATCCCACGATGATGGTCAAAGAAAGCTATTCTATTATAGCTAAGGCAATGAGAATGAGAGGGAATATAGCTTCAGTACAAACAGGGACACATTATGGAAGACCCTGTAGGCTGGCTACAGTAAGGTTTTTTAATTTTTTTTTAAGATTTTATTTATTTATTTGACAGACAGAGATCACAAGTAGGCCAAGAGAGAGGGGGAAGCAGGCTCCCTGCTGAGCAGAGAGCCTGATGTGGGACTCGATATGGGGCTCGATCCCAGGACCCTGAGATCATGATCTGAGCCGAAGGCAGAGGCTTTAACCCACGGAGCCACCCAGGCGCCCCTACAGTAAGGGTTTTGATCAGATTTACTTCTTTCTCCCCCAAGGTCACTGTGGTGCTGACAACAGACTAAAGAGAGACCACAGTGGACACACAAAGATGGCTTAGGAGGCTACAGCAATTGTCCAAGGAAGAGATGACAGTCCTCTTGGTTATCATGGTATGAGTAACAAGAGGAAGAATCTATCAATAGGGAGGAACTACATACAGATATTACTGTGGCCAATGAGAAATCCATTTTTAAGGTATTACCTATGTGACCATTATAGATAAAAGGTTAAAGCTTGGGGCACCTGGGTGGCTCAGTGGTTAAGCCTCTGCCTTCAGCTCAGGTCATGATCTCAGGGTCCCGGGATCGAGTCCCACATCGGGCTCTCTGCTCTGCAGGGAGCCTGCTTCCTCCTCTCTCTCTCTCTCTGCTTGCCTCTCTGCCCATTTGTGATCTCTCTCTGTCAAATAAATAAAATCTTTAAAAAAAAAAAAAGGTTAAAGCTTTTCTAGGCTTTACAGTAAAGAGTAAGTTAATTCCCCTTTAATCTATTTTTTAGTGGCTTAAGGGTTTATATGGGCTTGTACTACGCGTTTTGTATACAGGCAATTCTGTATAGTTAACGATTACATTTTCAAAGCCACCGAGATATCCTTATGATTTTTCTAGTCTATCATTATCAACAAATAACATGTATTTAGTACCTACTGTAAACACGACACTGGGCTAACGTTTAGAGTTGCAAAGAGATATTAGAAATAGTTCTCATTTTCAAAAGGCATTTATTCTAGCTAAATAGAGAGGACTTAGCCCAAACAGCAAATAAATCGCTAGGTCTTCTGCAGCCTACTATAAAGTAGGTCTCATTTTGCCTTTAGTCCAAAGGCTTGTGAGTTTCGATACATGCTTGGTTTACTGTAGTCAAAAGGAGAATTTTGAGAGGGGGTCTAGCTGCTTTTTATTTTATTTATTCATTTTTTTAAAAAGTTTAAATTCAATTTAGTTAGCATATAGTGTATTTTTAGTTCCAGGGGTAGAATTTAGTGATTCAGGGGTTGCATATAACATCTAGTGCCCATTGCAGTTGCTGCTTTTTGAAATACACAAGTCAGATAGAGATTGGAACTACCCTCTGACTCTGGCTAAGAGAGATTGTGAGGGGATGAATGAGTTATAAACAGAAAAAAGAAAAGATGACTGAGGAAAGCATCTTGGAGCAAAATAAATAGGTCACAAACAAGTATATACAGAATGTTTCAATTTTTAAAAAGTTCAAAACAGACAAAACCAAATAACATTGTTAGGGGCGAAGAAGAAAGGGAGTTACATGTAAAGAAAAACTAGAAAATAATGCCATAAAATTCAAAATAGACATAACATAAGAGGGGATTTTGGGAGGCTGGCAATATCCTATTTCTTGGCCTGGCTGGTGTTTAGAAAGGGATTTTACCTCTTAATTTTTATTTAAATTACGTATCAAAATATATGGATATGTATTTATGCACACTTCTGTATGTACATTTATAATTTAAAAATCCTCTTTAAAAAAAAAAAAAAGCATCCCTGGGGTGCCTGGCTGGTTCAGTTGGTAGAGCATGAGATTCTTGATCTCAGGGTTGTGCATTTGAGCCTCAAGTTGGGGGCAGAGGTCACCAAATAAATAAATAAATAAATAAATTTAATGGGGGAAAAACCCCCAAAACTATCCCTGTGAATGAAGAAGACAGGGCTTTGATTGGGCTTTAAATACTGTTCTAAGCCCAAAGACTAACATAGCAGGGCTGACTAGAAAATTAGCACTTTCCAGCCATGGAAGGTTACTTAATGATCAAATGTACTTGAGTGGAAGCCAAATATTAAATTGGGGCAAAGGAGAAGTGGTAGTGCTGAGCACAGATGCCAAGACATGACAAAGAGTTCAGGGGAAACCCAGGCTGAAGATTTGCCTAGGGACAAAAAGATGAGCTAAAAATGCAATTAATAAAATCTTATTTGGAAGGACAACTGAAGATAAGCCCTGCCCAGATGCCAAAACATAAAGGATCACTTAAAAGTCAAATAATTTTTGATCAAGGAAAAAAAATAATTCGATAACAGGTTTAGAGAAGTGAGTAATAAGTAGTACTTAAATATCACTTGCTTTCTTAAGTATTTGAGACTTTGATGAGGCAAACTTCTAAGGTTATATAAGTGAATTAGAACTACATTTTCTGTAATGAATTTCAGGTGAATGAGCGATGGTAATATTTCAGTTACTTCTCATTCTTCTTATTAGAAGATAAGTCACAATCTTAGAATTCAAACTGAGTCTAGGGGGCTAAGCGTTATACCCTTTAACCTAAAATACTGACTTGATACGAATGTTACTAAAAATCTTTGATGGTCCACCTGAGTAGCCATCCGTTCATCCATCCATCGGTCCATCATTTATTGAGTTCCTATTATTATCAGACATTATACAGGTTATGGGGTATAGCAAGGGATAAGATAGGCATAACCTCTGACCTCATGGCATTTATGTAGGGGGAGGGACATATATGAGTCAAAAAATCTCACACATAAGTATTTAATTACAACCACGATAAATGCAACAACATGCAAGGACTATGAGATCCTTAGGAGATCCCTATGAGGGTGCTATGAGATCATAAAAAATGATTTAATTTAGTTCGGGACAGTTGAACAGGAAAGGCAATCTTGTGGATGTAACACTTAAGCTGAAATCTGTACGGTAAGCAGGAGTTAGGCAGGGATACGGACGCAATGTACAGAATTTTCTAGGTGGGAGGAATAGCATATAAAGGCCCTAAGGCAGAAAAGAGCTTGGCTTATAGAGGAAATGCATAGGGCCAAAATTTAAACTTATATTTTTTGGACTACGTGATAGTTTGTGTACAGGTGACAGCAATTCCACTGACTTTAATAATGCCTAGATTTCTAGGACTGGCTTTTCAGCAATGAGTATTTGCTTCTAGTGTAGACATTTAACTTGTAGAAAAAACACTAAAAGCAAACGTATTTTACAAGTAATAGAATGTGTAGAATTCAAACTCCCCTAATTTAATCTCTCTAAACCACTCTAAAATTACTTACAAAATAAACTGCTCCAAAACTTCCATGTCCAATTTCGTGCAAATCAATAAAAAGTTCTTCAGGATCATCTTTGTAGAAGAGATCAGCAATCTCTGAGTCCTTTGGCACCCCTTTACGCATGATGTCCAGTGTCTGCAAACGTTTTGCTTTTGATATCCCAGTCAGCTTTCTCTCTCATTTACAAATATTTTGGGGGTAAGTTTTTAGTACCTGTAAAAAAATAAGGTTTGACATTAACTTATTTCTAAAACATCGTCGTGGTTGATGGTAATATAAATTAATATTAAAAAGCACTCCAGACTTAAAATTTCATAATAAAAAGACAACCCCAAAGAAAAATGGGCAAAGTATCTGAATAGACATTTCTCCAAAGATATACAAGTGGCCATTAACACATGAAAAGATGCTCCACATTATTATTTTTTAAATTTTGGCTATAATATTTATGGTCTTTTTTTTTTTTAAGATTTTATTTATTTATTTGACAGAGAGATCACAAGCAGGCAGAGAGAGAGAGAGGGGAAAGCAGGCTCCCTGCTGAGCAGAGAGCCCAATGTGGGGCTCGATCCCAGGACCCTGAGATCATGACCTGAGCTGAAGGCAGAGGCTTTAACCGACTGAGCCACCCAGGCACCCCGATGCTCCACATTATTAGTCATTAGAGAAATAGACATTAACACCACAGTAATATACCATTTTATATCTACTAGGATGACTACTATCAAAAAGTTAAATAGCTATGGGCAAGGATGAGGAGAAAGCAGAACCCTCCAAACTGCTGGTGGGAATATAAAGTGGTGCACCATTTTGGGAAAGAGACTGGCAGTTCATCAAAAACTTAAAAATCAAGATACCATTTGACCCAGAAATTCTACTCCTTGGTATAAATCCAAGAGGAATAAAAATCTATGTCCACACAAATACTTGTACAGATCGATATTGACAGCAGCATGATTCATAGGAGCCAGAGGTGGGAACAATCCAAAGGTCCATTTGGTGAATGAATAAACAAAATGTGGTACATCTGTAGAATGGAATATTATTTTGGCATAAGAAGGAATAAAGTGCCAATACACGCTACAACATGGGTGAAACTTGTAAACACGATGTGAAGTTAAAGAAGCAAGTCACAAAAGAAGCCATATTGAATAATTCCATTTATATAACACACCCAGAATAACTAAATCTATGGAGATAGAAAGCAAATTATCGGTTGACTACAGCTGCAGGAAGGAGAGTTTGTCAGTGATAGGTAAAAGGGATGGGCTTTCTTTTTAGAGTCATGAAAATGTTCTAAAACGGATTGTCGTGATGGTCCCACAATGGTTAATATACCAAAAACCACTGAGCTGTACATTTAAATGAGTTATATCTCAATAAATCTGCTTTTAAAAGCATTTTGGTCTAATTAATATTTAAGTAATAACAGCTAAGATTTATTAAGCACTATTATGTGTCAGGAAACACTAAGTTCCGTATATGTATATATTATTTTCTTTAATCCCTACAGCAGCTACATAATGCAGACTTTATTATTTTGATTTTTATAAAAAACTAGAACCAAGAGGCAAAACTACTCCCCCATAATCAGGCAGCTAGTATTTGTGAGAACTGGGACCCAAACCCAGATCTGACCATACAGCCCATGCTCTTAATACACAATATATACATACAGAATAGATAATTAGGTAACAAACTGCTATAATTTGGAGATTATGCTAACATTCACTTAAGAGGCAGATAATTCCGCTGCCATACAAAATATTCTGAGTTTGAAGTTTCTGTTAATAAAAGGACATTGCGGGGGGTGTGCCTGGGTGGGTCAGTGGGTTAAGCCTCTGCCTTCGGCTCAGGTCATGATTTCAGGGTCTTGGGATCCAGTCCCGCACTGGGCTCCTTGCTTGGTGGGGGCCTGTTTTCCCCCTCTCTCTCTGCCTGCTGCTCTGCCTACTTGTGATCTCTCTCTCTCTGTCAAATAAATAAATAAATGGACATTATTTTGACATGCTTACATATTGGTTTTTAATAGTTATACTTAACTGATATAGATTCCTTTTTATTTTTCGAATTATACTGAAATATTAATTAACTTTCATCCATATTTTTTTTATTGTAAATACACCCCTACCATGAGAATCAATCATTTCAAAGTGAAAATATCATAGGATAGTTTGTGTTTCCTCCTTGACCAATCAGATACGTATGCTAGAAATGTAGTTATTGGCCAATAAAATTGTGTTTTTAAAAATGTGAGACAGGGGGACCTGGGTGGCTCAGTCGTTAAGCCTCTGCCTTTGGCTCAGGTCATGATCCCAGGATCCTGGGATCGAGTCCCACATCGGGCTCCCTGCTCATCGGGAAGCCTGCTTCTCCCTCTCCCACTCCCCCTGCTTGTGTTCCTGCTTTTGCTGTCTCTCTATGCCAAATAAATAAATAAAATCTTAAAAAAAATAAAAATAAAAATGTGAGCCAACAGTCCTCATTCAAGGAGAAGAGAAAAAGAGGATTGTTAATAAAGAAGTACAAGCAGTCAGTTCTAAGAAGCATTTTTCTCCTGTGACATGATAGCATTAGGGGACTATGTACATTACTTCACATAGTTAGTCTAGTTAAATCATTAGCAGGTCAGCAGCCTACCTATCCATCTATCCAGGCAATTCTTTGCTTGACTCAACAAATATTTATTGAATGTCTACTATTTGCTAGGCATGTACTGGGTTTTGGTTGGTTCCAGGTACAATGGGATGTGATTCCTGTTTTTAAAGGGCTTAGAGTCTAATGGGGGAATAAGCATTATACCATAATGATGCAAATAACAAAATGGTTATAAATGACTGTTATGATGAAAAAGCAAAAAATTTAATAGAAGATACAATAGGGTGGTCCAGTCTATTTTTTCTTAGATATGAAAAAGCATGCCTTTTAGGAAAAATAAAAGTTGTTCATTCAATATGGATGTATGGAAGGGTTGGAAGGCAAAAATATAAAGCTGGTGTTAAGCCAAGGGAAATCACAACAGGCCTTTTAGACCATATTAAGAAATATGGACTTCATCTTGAGGGTAGTGGGGAGCCATCAAAGGTTTCAAACGAGAAAAAGAGATTCCCCTGCAACACCATACTTGTAATCCTAGGCATTCATCCTGACAATCCATGAATACTGATAACCAAGTATAAAGTCAATGTATCAATACTACTGAAAAAGTAACTCAAATTTAGTTGTCAGTCAAGTGACTAAAATCACACAACTAACATTCAGAAAGTGTTATTGCCTTCATTGCTTACATTTAAGAACAGAAAAGAGAAACAATGCATCAAAGATATGCCTTTTCAAGACTATGCCTCCCCCCCCCAAAAAAGCAGAATCTGAGACTGTCTTTAGGAAAAACAAAAAGACCTGTGAACTAAATTTTGAGAGCTAAAATCTTTTCTTTTTTTTAATTTTTATTTGACAGAGAGAGAAATCACAAGTAGGCCAAAGTAGGCAGAGAGGCAGGCAGAGAGAGAGAAACATGCTCCCTGCTGAGCAGAGAGCCCAATGTGGGACTCGATCCCAGGACCCTGAGATCATGATCTGAGCTGAAGGCAGAGGCTTAACCCACTGAGCCACCCAAGTGCCCCCAAGAGCTAAAATCTTTTCAATCATTAAAATGTATTCAAAACACGTAAATGTTTTGGTTTCCATGTAAAGAAAGCTAAGTACTATGGATGGTCATTTGGAAGAAACACTTAGATCACTATGTCATACTCTAGACTAAAATGATCTCAAAAGAAATGATTATTTAAATATAAAAAAATGACACCATAAAAACTTCTAAAATAATTTCAGGTGGATCTTTAGTTACTAAGCAAGACACAAAAGGCAAAAGTCGTAAACTAAAATCAGTAAGTCTGACTATATACAAATAATACATAATGAATGGACTTCTGCTTTCAGCCAAGATGGAGTAATAGGGATGGGTTTATTATCTGCCACCAGAAACAACTAACATCACAAGAAAGAAAATAGACCAAAATTCTTCATAAACATAGATGCAAAAACTGATAACAAATTTACAGCAAATAAATCCAATAATATATAAAATGGGTAATACATCATGAGTAGATGGGATTTGTCTCAGGAATGCAAGGTTGGTTTAACACTCAAAAATCAAGCAATATAATTCACCAAATCAACAATCTGGGGGTTAAAAAAAAAAAAAAAAGCCAAATCATCATCTCTAAAGATGCAGAAAAATCATTTAACAAAATCCAGAATTCAAACCTGATAAAAATTCTAAGCCAAATCAGAACAGAAGATAATATCCTTAACCTGATAAAGGAAATCTATGAAACATTTACAGCTAATATCAAAAATAATGGTCAAAGACAAAATGATTTCCTCCTAAGATCAGGACTGTGGCAAGGAAGTCTACTCTCAGCTCTTCCCTTCAACATTGTGCTGGATGGTCTATAAGTGCAATTAGGCAAGAAAAAAATAAATTAGAGACATCAATATCAGAAAGGAAGAAGTTAGATTTTTACTGACAAAGAATATAACCACCTTTGCAGAAAATTCAATGCAATCTACAATAAACTACTAGAATTAATAACTGAGTTAATCAAAGTGGCAGAACACAAGATCAAGATCAACGTATAAAACTCAATGTATTTTTATATATGAACAACGGAAATCAAAACTCTGAAACATTACAATAGCATAAAAATATGAAATACTTAGGGATAAATCTGACAAAGAATGTGTAAGACCTATACACTGAGAATTACAAAATAATGGTAAAAGGAATTAAAGACAGAATGAAGAGAGATAACTATGGTTACAGGTCGGAACAATCAATATTGATTTTTCTTTACAAAAAGAAATTGAGAAGCTGATTCTAAAATGCATAGAAGAGGAGAGAGGAGTCCAAAATGGCAGAGGAGTAGGAGACCTTAGTTTCATCTGGTCCCAGGAATTCAGCTAGATAGCTACTAAATCATTCTGAACACCTGCAAACTCAACCAGAGAGCTAAGAAAAGAAGAGCTGCAACTCCACAAATACAAAAGCAACCACTTTCTCCAAAGTAGGAGGTATGGAGAAGTGAATCTAAGGCAATATATGGGAAGATCAACCGGGGGGGGAAAGGAGCCTCCATAAGCTACTGGAAAGTGTTAGAGCAGCGAGCACAAAATCTTTTAGAAGTCTGCTCCAATGAAGAATGTTGCTAGGCAGCTAAGCAAGGGGCAGAACCCTTGCTGTGGTCTCAGGATCTGGGGGTCAAAGGAGGACCAGGGTGCCTGAGTGAGGCAGAGCTCCCAGACATCAGACCAGGGAAGCCAGCTGCAATCAGGGAGCCCAGGAATGGGCTCTCAGTTCGGGGTTGTCATAAACCATGAACCACAGCACGATTGGGCAACTGCTCCCCAAGCCGGGGCCCAGCAAGTGGCAGAACTGCTGAGACCACCCCCTCTTCTTCCCCGGGGTAGGAGTGGTGCGGGAACACCCTGCAAGAGTCTACAGGGTTTGGAGACTCGAAATGGGGTCGTGTGCCTAAGACAGAAAACCTTGGTTACGGGCTGGGAGAGCACAGAGTGTGGCCAGAGACCAGGGAGACAGCAGTGATTGACTGCTTTTCTCTGAGGGTGCACTGAGGAGTGGGGCCCCGAGTTTTAGGCTCTGGGCCCAGAGACTGGGAGGCCGCCATTTTCATTCCCATCCTCTAAAGGTGCACAGAAGGCCTTCAGGGAACAAAAGCCACGCAGAGCAAACCAGAACAGATTATTTAGCCTGCCCCAATGGCAAGGGCAGTGCAATTCTGCCTGGGGCAAAGACACTTGAGAATCAATGCAACAGGCCCCTCCCGCAGAAGACCAGCAAGAGCATCCAGCCAAGACCAAGTTTACTGATCAAAGAGAACTGCAAAACTACAGCACTAGGGGAATATAGCACATAGAATTCACGGCTTTTCCCCCATGATTCTTTAGTCTTTCAATTTTATTTTTAAAAATTTTCCTCTCCTTTTTCAACCAATTTCCTATTTTAGCAACTCCTTTTTTAAAATGTTTTAACTTTCATTTTTACAGTTACATTCTATCCCTTCCTTGTATTTATTTTTGTATATATATAAGTTTTTCTTTAAAAATTTGAGAGGGAGTTTCTTTTAACATACCAAAATACACCCAAAAATCTAGTGTATGGATCTGTTCTATTCACCTGCCTAATCATATGCTCTCTCTCTTTCTTTTTTTTCTTTTGGTTTTGTTTTTTGTTACGATCTTTGAAAATTTTCATCTTTACAGTTACATTCTATCCTTTCAATGCATTTATTTCTATTTTTGTATATATGTAAGTTTTTCTCTATAATTTGAGATGTAGTTTCCCCTAACAAACTCACCAAAATATACTCAAGAGATAGTGTATTGTGCATCTATCTGTATATATCCCTTCCTTCATTGTTGTTGTTTATCTCTGCTCTTTTTTTGTCTTTTAATTTCATTAAATTCTATCCTTTCATTATATTTAATTTTATTTTTGTACATATATAATTTTTACTTTCTTTACAATTTTGGGATCTAGTTTTTTAACAAACTGACCAACACACACACAAGATCCAATGTATTGCTCTATTCCATTCACCTGTCTGATTATATTCTTTTTTTTTTTTTTAATTTTAAAAAATTTTCATTTTTTTTTTCTCCTCAGTTTCAGGTCTCTTCTGATTTGTTTAGTTTATATTTCTCTGGGGTTGTTGTTGCCATTTTAGTATTTTGTCCTCTTTTCATCTTTTCTACTCTGGTCAGAATGACAAGACAGAAAAACACATCAAAAAAGAGAACAAGAGGCAGTACTGACTGCCAGGGACTGAATCAGCATGGACAAAATAAGATGTTAGAATTAGAATTCAGAATACTGATTATAGTCACATGATACAGAAGAAAGATAAATTGGCTCAATCCCATTTACAACTGCACCTAAAGCCATAAGATATCCAGGAATAAACCTAACCAAAGAGGTAAAGGATCTGTACTCAGAAAACTACAGAACACTCATGAAAGAAATTAACACAAAGTAATGGAAAAAATGTTCCATGCTCATGGATTGGAAGAACAAATATTGTTAAAATGTCTATGCTACCTAGAGCAATCTACACATTCATGGCAATCCCTGTCAAAATACCATCCACTTTTTTCACAGAGCTAGAACAAATAATTCTAAGATTTGTATGGAACCAGAAAAGGCCCCAAATAACTAGAGGAATGTTGAAAAAGAAAACCAAAACTGGTGGCATCACAATTATGGACTTCAAACTCTACTAAAAAGCTGTAATCATTAAGACGATATGGTATTGGCACAAAAACACACACATAGATCAATGGAACATATTAGAGAAGCTAGAAATAGACCTTTTAGCTCTATGGTCAACTAAATCTTGACAAAGCAGAAAAGAACATGCAATGGGGAAAAAGTCTCTTCAATAAATGGTGTTGGGAAAACTGGACAGCCACATGCAGAAGAATGAAACTGTAACATTTCCTTACACTATACACAAAGATAATCTCAAAATGAGTGAAAGACCTATATGTGAGACAGGAATCCATCAAAATCCTAGAGGAGAACACAGGCAGCAACCTCTTTGACCTTGGCAACAACAGCTTCTTGTTAGACGTGTCTCCAAAAGTAGGGAAATAAAGGCAAAAATGAACTGTAGGGACTTCATCAAGATAAAAAGCCTTTGCACAGCAAAGGAAATAGTCGACAAAACCAAAAGAGAACCAACAGAATGGGAGAAGGTATTTGGAAATGACATATCAGATAAAGGGCTAGTATCCAAAAATCTATAAAGAACTTATCAAACTCAATACTCCAAGAATAATCCAATAAAGAAATGGACAGAAGATATGAACAGATACCTCTCAAAAAAAGACATACAAATGGCCAACAGAGACATGGAAAAATGCTCAACATCACTTGGCACCAGGGAAACAGAAATCAAAACTACAGTGAGATACCACCTCACACCAGTCAGAATGGCTAAAATTAACAAGTCAGGAAATGACAGATGTTGGCAAGGATGTGCAGAAAGGGGAACCCTCTTTCACTGCTGGTGGGAATGCGAGCTGCTGCAGGCACTCTGGAAAACAGTATGGAGCTTCCTCAAAAAGTTGAAAACAGAGCCATTCCACTCTTCAGTATTTACCCGAGAAAAATGAAAGCATATGTCCATTCAAAGCCCTGTATACAAATGTTCATGGCAGCTTTATTTTTAATAGCCCAAATTGGAAACAACCCAAATGCCCATCAAGAAAGGAACAGATAAACAATCTGTGGTACACGCAGACAATGGAATGCATTTCAGCAATAAAATGAACTACTGACACATGCCACAACATGGATGAATCTCAAAATAATTGCATTGAGTGAAAAGAAGACAGACCCTGCCAAGAAAAAGAATGCATACTTTATGACTTCATTTCTATAAGATTCTAGAAAATGAAGTAACAGAAAGAAACATCAGTGGTTGCCTGGGGATTGGGCTGAGTGAGAAGAGATTGGAGGGATTCAAAAGGGGGTATCAAGAAGCATTTGGCAGTACTGGATATGTTTACTATCTTCACAGATATACATTACAGCAAAACATATTTTCACTAAATATGTCCAGATTATTGTATGTCAGTTATAGATCAGTAGGTTTGGTTTGCAATGATGCAGTAAACAAAACTGAAAGGCAAATAAAGTAGGAATGATGCAAAATATGTGCTGGTTAAAAGTTGTTCTTATCAGACAGGTGACTATAAAACACTGATGAAACAGACTGAAGATGACACAAAAAAATGGAAAGATATTCTATGCTCATGGGTTGGAAGATGTCCATACTACCCAAAACAATCTGCAGATTTAATGCAATTTCTATCAAAATACCAACAGCAGGGGTGCCCGGGTGGCTCAGTCAGTTAAGCGTCTGCTTTAGGCTCAGGTCATGATCCCAGGGTTCTGGGATCAAGCCCCATGCGGCACTCCCTGCTTCTCCCTTTTCCTCTGCTCTCCCCCTGCTTGTGCTCTCTCTCACTCAAATAAATAAATAAAAATCTTTAAAAAAAATACCAACAACATGTTTCACAGAACTAGAATAATACTAAAATTTGTATGGAATCACTGAAGACCCTGAATAGCCAAAATAATCTTGAGAAAGAAGAACAAAGTTAGAGGTATCACAATCTCAGATTTCAAGATGTATTACACAAAGCTGTCATAATAAAAACTGAATGGTACTGCCATGAAAATCGACACAGAGATCAATAAAACAGGACAGAGAGCCCAGGAATATGGCCAATTAATCTAGAATGAAAGAGGCAAGAATACACAATGGGGGAAAAGACAGTCTCTTCAACAAATGCTGTTGGGAATACTGGTCAGCTAAATGCAAAAGAATGAAACTGGTGGACTTTCACACCATACACAGAAATAAACTCAAAATGGATTAAAGATCTAAATGTGAGACCCCAAATCATAAAGCTCCTAGAAGAAAACATAGGCGCTACTTCCTTTGACATTACCCATAAAAACATTTTTCTCAATATGCCTCCTTGGATAAGAAAAACAAAAGCAAAATTAAACTACTAGGACTACACCAAAATAAAAAGCTTTTCAACAGAGAAGGAAACCAGCAACAAAATGACAACACAGCCTATTGAATGGGAGAGGATATTTGCAAATGATATATCTAATAAGGGGTTAATATCCAAATATATAAAGAACTTACAGGACTCAACACCCCTAAAACCCAAATAATCTGATTAAAAATGGACAGAGAACCTGAATCAACATTTTTCTGAAGAAGACATATAGACTGCCAACATATAGGAAAAAATGCTCAATATCACTCATCATCAGGGAAATGCCAATCAAAACCACAATAAGATATCACTTTACACTTGTCAGAATGGCTTAAATCACAAACACAAGAAATAACAAGTATTGGTGAGAATGTGGATAAAAAGGAGCCCTCATGCATTGTTGGTAGGAATGCAAATTGGTGCAGCCTCTGTGGAAAACAGTATAGCGTTTCCTCAAGAAACTAAAAATAGAATCAGTAATTCCATTACTGGGTATTTACCCAGACAAAATGAAAACACTAATTTGAAAAGATATATGCACCCTTATGTTTACTGTAATGTTATTTACAATAGCCAAGATATGGGAGCAACTGAAGTGTCCATCTATGGATGAATGGATAAAGAAAATGTGGTGTACACACACACACACACACACACACACACACACAGACAGGCACAATGGAATGTTACTCAGCCACGAAAAAGAATGAGATCTTGCCATTCACAACAACATGGATGGACCTAGAGGATATGACGCTAAATGCAGTAAGTTAGAGAAAGACAAAAAAACCCATATGATTTCACTATGTGGAATTTAAAAAACAAATGAAGAAGGGAAAAAAAGACAAAAAACAATGTTTTTTAAAAAGACTATTTATTTGAGGGGCGCCTGGGTGGCTCAGTGGGTTAAGCCGCTGCCTTCGGCTCGGGTCATGATCTCGGAGTCCTGGGATCGAGTCCCGCATCGGGCTCTCTGCTCGGGGGGCAGCCTGCTTCCCTCCCTCTCTCTCTGCCTGCCTCTCTGTCTACTTGTGATCTCTCTCTGTCAAAGAAATAAAAAAATCTTAAAAAAAAAAAAGACTTTAT
Organism: Enhydra lutris kenyoni; assembly: GCF_002288905.1. Classification (NCBI taxonomy): domain Eukaryota; kingdom Metazoa; phylum Chordata; class Mammalia; order Carnivora; family Mustelidae; genus Enhydra; species Enhydra lutris. Next base: position 13,156,431 of record NW_019154130.1, read on the forward strand.
TTATTTGAGACAGAGAAAGAAAGAGACAGAATACAACGTGGGGTGGGGTGGCGCACAGAGGGAGGAGGAGAGAAGCGGACTCCCTGAGGAACAGCGAGCCCAATGCGGGGCTCGATCTCAAGACTATGAGATCATGACCTGAGCCGAAGGCAGACATTTAACTAACTGAACCACACAGGTGCCCCCCCCAAAAACATTCTTAAATACAAAGAACAAACTGGTAGTTGTTGCCATAGGGGAGAGGGTGGGGGCAGGGGTGAAATAGATAAATGGAAGGGGTTAAGAGTACACTTATCTTGATGAACACTGAGTAACGTATAGAATTGCTGAATCATTATATTGTACATCTGAAACTAATGTAACATTGTATGCTGATTATACTTAAATGAAAACATATACATCAGACAAGTGAACACATACATATACATACATCTGCTCACACAGTCAAAGGACACATATAGAAAAAGAATATAGCAGTGGCTTTTAAGAATATGAAACATAAACAGTTTCATTAGTAATCAAAGAAGTAAAAACTAAAATAATGACACACCTCATTTCACCTACCAAACTGACAAAGTAATAGAGAAAAGATACAGTTTTCGGTAAGGCCGTAAAGAAACAAGTCATTTTTATACATTGCCAGAAGAACAGAATGGGTACATTCTTCGACCAGGTAATATCCTTCTAGGAATTTATATTAGGCGATGTCTTTTTTGTTTTGTTTTAGCAAAAGAGGCAGGACGTAAGTAGGTAGAACATAAAGAGGGATGAGACCATGAAGATGCGAAACACAGCTTCTTTCACCTCTGAGTTTGGATTTCTTTACAGGCTTGTTTTATCTGAAGTAGGTGTTGTGATTTCAGGTAACTTAGATTTCCTTCTTTTTGCTTATATGTATTTTCTAAATTTTCTGCAAAGCCTATTACTTCTGTAATTAGAGGAAAAGTGGTGTGAAAAATTTTATGTTCCTTCATAGTCTAATTACAAAGCACTACAACAAAAAAAGGCAGTATGTATTTCCAGAAAATAATTTGAGAACAGGAATCAAGAAACTTTAGGTAAGCGCATTTCTTTTAACCAGGTATTTTTCCAAATTGTAAGCTGTGACTGAAAATAATGAAAATCTATAAGGAAAGAACTTGAAACTAAAAAGTTTTTATAAAAGAATTTTTATCCCAATTTTATTAATATTTTCACTTCCCCTTTTTTCTTACAAATATAATAAAATTATAGAAAAACCAGAAGACACAATCTCTTCCCATTTTGTAGGAGAAAGCTTTGTCACAGATCTATGAACAATACCTTTTTGTGAAAGGCACAAAATATACTGTATTGCTCAGATTCATCTTAGCTGCAAACTCTTTGTCCTCTTTTAAAACTTCAGTCTTCTGCATTTATGGTGCACCTATGGAAAAAGAAGAATAAGATATTTAACTATAAAAGCAAAATTAAAGAAGCCACAATTGATCATACGGTAGCTTTAAAATTTTACACATATGTAATACTACAAAGTTAAAATCTTATCTTCATCTGTTTGTGAATGACAAATGTAAAAGGTAAGATCTGTACATCAAAGACTCCGGCTACACCCTCACAAGCAATACCAGGAAAACAAAACTGTCCTTAAGGGAGAGAAAAATGAAGCGAGATGAAACCTGAGTGGGAGACAAACCCTATGAGAGACTTAATTTCAGGAAACTGAGGGTTTGCTGGAGGGGAGGGGTGTTGGAGGGATGGAGTGCTGGGTGATGGACATTGGAGAGGGTATGTGCTACGGTGAGTGCTGTGAACTGTGCAAGACTGATGAATCACAGACTGAAACAAATAATATATGTTAATAACAAAAATTTTTTTAAAAAGTGTCCTTGGATTTCAGAATCTATATTGAGACATCCACTGGTTTGAGTCCAGGGAAACTCAACAGAGTCTACCAGCAGACAGGACTCATCTGACAGTATGTAGTGATGCTACTCATTGTCAGTAAGGCTTACATTAGAATTGCTTTTCCAGTCAGCATGACGACTTACATTGGCTCATCGATCTGCCCATCCCTAGGCTCTCCTATAACCAGTCTTCTGCATTTGGGGGGTGATGGTTATTCTTTATCATCTATTAAAGAAATATATGACCAATGTAGAAAATCTGGGAACTAAATTACTATTATGAAGAAAAATTTATAATCCTACCCAGGACAAGGTTCTTTAACAATTTGACATACTCTTCTTCACATTCGTATTTATTTATTCATGCTCATATTTGTTTTGTTACGCATAGTTGAGATCATATATACATATAATTCCATAGTCTACCTCTTTTATCTAATTTTAGATTACAAGCATTTTTGCCATATTATCACTGTTCACAAAGATCATTCTAATGATTGCTCAGTGTGTATCTCCCAGCATATATCTTCCTATTCAATCACAACTCCTTTTCCACAATTACAAGCCAAGGCTGAATTCAACTCTTTGTTGAACTATTAAATATTACTATGTTTGGAAGATCTTTGTGTGCATATTATTCATCTACATTTTAGGGCTTTCTTTGTAATGATTTCTAGAACTAGAGTTATTCAGTTAAAGAACATAACAATTTTAAACATATAATATGGATACTGAAATAATTTTTAGGTCACCTGACTGCTTTGGAGATGAAGGCCTTATAGAGGGGGTTAAAAACTAGCAAAAAGGTATTGACCTCCACTTTCACATTTTTCCTGTTGAGGAATCCCCATCTCCTCTAATGTCTATACTTATAAACTAATCTTTCTCATTATTTTTATTATTTCCTCTGATTCTAGGGCTGTGAAATGTTACATTTAGTGGTAGCTATTATTACCTGAATTTTATACTACATTTTACCCAACCATCAAACATCACACCAATCAATAACTCCCATGTCTGCATATCTTGCGAATCTAGCCTGACTATAGCTTCAATAAACTAAAAAATTCTTTGAATGCTAGTTGCAAGATTTCTAAGAAAGTAATTTAAAATAAGGCATTTACTAACATCCTCACGTCTTAATTTCAAATGCAAGAGGAATGATGCACTGCATTTGGACATGCTATGGACATGCATGCTCAGTACTTTCTTTCCCTAAATACTTCATTTTTACACAATTTTCTTAAAACGTGTTCTCTATGGTTGTATAGTTCTATAAACATTCAAAAATAAACTGTATGACTTCTAGGAATTGAATTTTCTTGGTTTTACCTTTTTCCCCCCTCTGCTGGAAGATTGCACCTGCTACTGAGGCTGAAAAGTATCCTCTGACATTTATCTGTTGCACCTAAGGGATTTTCTCAGCTTTCTTCCATTCCACAAGCTCCTTTGTTTCTTTATAAATGTCTCTTTCATTCCATAAAACTGTCTTTTCTTCCTTTTCCAAATTATGCCTCTTATAGTTTCACTTCTTCTCTCTGATTTCTAAATGAAAGCTCCTCCAAGTATTTGCCTGGAAGCCCTGTGTGTGAGTGCAAGCTGCTCTCCTAACTTCTGCCCATTCAATGGTTTCCAGGAATGCTAAGGCATTAAACTGTACTGACATCCTTTCCAAGCTCCAGCCCCATATTTTCAAGTATCTTTTTGGCATCTCCCCTCACTTATACCTTACATTAACTTTGACATTTCCCCATGCCTTGTCTCAATTAATTCACAATTCTGTTTAAAATCTTTCTGGTTCTTTGCTTTTTCCACTTTGTTATCTCTTTTCTCTCCTTCTACTTGGTCGGAGTCTAGACTATCTTTTCTGGAATTCATCCTTTTTTCTTTCTGGAGATTTTATTTATTTATTTGAGAGCAGAAAGAGAGAGAACAAGTGTGTGGGGGAATGCAGAGGGAGAAGCAGACTCCCTGCTGAGCAGGGAGCCCAATGCGGGGCTCGATCCCAAGCCTCTGGGATGATGACCTGAGCTGAAGGCAGCCACTTCACTGACTGAGCCACCCAGGCGCCCCTGGAATTCATCTTAAAAACACTATTACCATAATCATCTTCCTGAAGCAAAGGTGAGATAGCACATCTGTGCTCAAAATCCTGGCCTACAGTATAAAGAGTAACTTTACCTAATATTCGAAACTGGCCTCAAACCACTACTCTAACCAAAATTCTTCAACTTCATAATCAGGAAAAATGAACTACTATACAGTTCCATTTTCATATCTTTATCTTTGCTTTTGCTGTTCCCTCTGACTGGAATATCCAACCTCCAACTATTCTCACAGTCCAGGAGAACACCACCTCTGGTAGAAGACCTACATTTTCCCCCTTTGCTTCAGTTTTAAATACATATATATATATATTAGTACTTTAACTGTATGACAAGGGCTTCCTTAGAGGAAGATACATTGTCTAAACCTAATTTTTAAAAAAGATTTTATTTATTTATTTGACAGACAGATCACAAGTAGGCAGAGAGAGAGGGGGAAGCAGGTTCCCCACTGAGTAGAGAGCCTGATGTGGGGCTCGATCCAAGGAGCCTAGGATCATGACCTGAGCCGAAGGCAGAGGCTTTAATCCACTGAGCCACCCAGGTGCCCTAAACCTATGTTTTGATTAATCATTCTATCCCATGACATCTTTTTCTAAAAAGCATGTTGGCTTGGTTTTGTTTTGTTAGATATAATTCACATATCATACAACTCACCTGTATAAAGGGTATAAGTCAATGGGGTATTTTTTTGTTTTTTAAAAGATTTTATTTATTTATTTGACAGAGAGAGAGAAAGCAAGAGCATGGGGGAGCGGCAGGCAGAGGGGGAAGCAGGCCTTCCACTGAGCGGGGAGCTCTACATGGGGTGATCCGAGGACCCTGGGGTCTTGACCTGAGCTGAAGGTGGACACTTAACTACCACCCAGGCACCTCTATAATTCAATGGTTTTTCGTATATTCACCTGTAAATGCACTCATCACCATGGGCAATGTTAGAATATTTTCATCACCACAAAAAGACGTCCTATACCCTTTAGCTATTATCTTACCACGCCACCATTCCTAAGCAACCACTAGTCTACTTCCTGTCTCTATAGATTTCCCTCTTCTGGACATTTCCTTTGAATGGTCTTTGTGACTGGCTTCCTTCACTTGGCATGCTGTTTTGAAGGTTTATACATGCGGTAGCATGAATCAGTATTTAATTTCTTTAACTGCTGAATAATACCCCGCATTATATAATATACCATGTGCTGTTTATCCACTTATAAGCTGATGGACATCTGAGGTTGTTTCTACCTTTTGGCTACTATGAATAATGCTATTATAACTGCTTGTTTTACAGTTTTTTTGTGTGGACCTACGTTGTCTTATATACCTAAGAGTCAAATGGCTGGGCCCTCTGACATCTTTATATAGAAGGTACTCTATAAAAATCTGCTGAAATCCCTTTTCCATCCCAGTCGTACTCTCAAAGCAATCTCTAAATTCATCCTTCCCCCAAAACACGAACGAGGACATTTTTCCTTCAAGAGGATTGCATTTTAAGAATTAACTAAAGATGAAATGATACGCATGGAATTATTTTTCCCTCTTCCTTGACCTCCTGCAACCTCCGGTACTGCATTTATAGTAAGAACTGAGAACTGTGCCAAGAATGCAGTATTTCTGGTCTTGGGCCCTTGGGCCAACTGAACTATCCAGCCAGCTTAGAGAAGATTTCATCAGAGATGTGCAACTGGAATAATTTTCTTCACTCTTTACTCCAAGAAATGGAAATCTTTCAACAATGATAATCAAATTAGTTTTCACAGACCTCCTAACTTAATATAAGGAAGAACGCTTGATAGAAAGTAGAAATATAAATATTTTTCATGATTTCCCTTTTCCCAGAAACTTTCAAGAAAGATGAGTCACAGAAGATTTTAGGTGACTTTCGGTGTTGTAGTCACACTAACTTCAACAATAAACCTGAAGACAATTGGTTTGAAAGACCCCAATATTTCAGCATTACGGAGTAAGAATCACAATATTTCATATTGGAAAGATTTTAAAGCTGAGACATTTCAACTTTTTTTTTAAAAACTGAATCTCAGAAAAGTTAAGTGTCAAATCACACCTACATAAGTAGCATTATCCCAAATTAAAATCCAGGTCTTCTGATTTCCTACTTCAGAAAACTTCCCTTCTGAATCAAGCCGCCTAAGTCAGACTTCAAAACACCAAGAAGTTTTTCTATTTCGCTATATATTGGAGGGTGATCAAGAAAAGCTTAATCAAACATAAAATTGGACTTCTGTGTTATTATTGCTCCAAAATATTTCGTAACACTTGCGTGTGTAGTGGTAGATTAAGTTCTTATGTACACTGAAGCATAAACAAATCTGGGAGTCTATTTAAGAAAAATTTTTTAGTAAAATTCCCACACAGAATTAAATATTAGGGCCTCAGAAAGGGCTGGTGCAAACAAGGGGCTCTGAAGCTTCAACCTCACTGTAAATTAGCCCATGTAAATTGCTATTATTTCACTCATCATCTTGCTCCCAAGGGTAGAGGCAGGTAAAATCTTTATTTTACGGCAATGAAAAATGAAGTACAAATAGGTGATAGAACTTTTTCAAAGTCAGAACTAGTCCAGTTTTTCTCCCTACTACAACACAATTACCCATACAGACTTGAAGAGAACTTTTTTAAAAAAGATTTTTATTTGTTTATTTGACAGATCACAAGGAGGCAGAGAGGCAGGCAGAGAGAGAGAGAGAGAGGAGGAGGCAGGCTTCTTGCTGAGCAGAGAGCCCGATGCGGGGCTCGACTGGGATCATGACCTGAGCCGAAG
>NW_019154130.1:13163297-13219649 GCF_002288905.1 Enhydra lutris kenyoni
AGCAGAGAGCCCGATGCGGGACTCGATTCCAGGACCCTGAGATCATGACCTGAGCCAAAGGCAGCGGCTTAAACCACTGAGCCACCCAGGCGCCCAAGAGAATTTTTTTTTTTTTTTTTAAGATTTCATTTATTTATTTGACAGACAGAGATTACAAGTAGGCAAAGAGGCAGGCAGAGAGAGAGGAGGAAGCAGGCTCCCTGCTGAGCAGACAGCCCCATGTGGGGCTCGATCCCAGGACTCTGAGATCATGACCTGAGCCAAAGGCAGAGGCTTTAACCCACTGAGCCACCCAGGCGCCCCAAGAGAATTGTTTTTAAAGAAAGAAACAGAAAACTGTTTTGATTAGTTGCTGCCACTGTCTGGCATTAATATTTAACTGTTATTCTGAAGTAAGAAACCATTTTTATAGTACTTTCATTTTGAAAATAAAACTAGATGCGAGTTGCTTTTTATGTCACTATGATCGTGTAGCTCATTGTAATCACATATCATAGCACTGGAGAACTAGAAAGGGACCCTTAAAGTCATCTAATTTCTACTCAGCAAATAATGCAAAAGGGGCTGGGGTTTACTGATTATCACAACAATGATAACTTTTAGTCTACTCCTGGGTCAACTGATGTTAAATATTATGAAGAAGACTATTCTGAGTCACCCTTTAAGACTTTACATGTGGGGGCGCCTGGGTGGCTCAGTCCTTAAGCGTCTGCCTTCGGCTCAGGTCATGATCCCAGGGATCAAGGCCCGCAACCAGCTTCCTGCAGGAAGCCTCCTTCTCCCTCCCCACTTCCCCTGCTTGTATTCCCTCTCTTGCTGTCTCTCTGTCAAATAAATAAAATCTTAAAAAAAAAAAAAAAGGACTTTACATGTGGAGCACCTGAGTGGCTTAGTCGATTAAGCATCGGATCTTGATTTCCACTCAGGTCATGATGTCAGTGTTGTGAAATCAAGCCCCACTTCGGGCTCCTTGCTTAGCGTGGAGTCTGCTTGAGATTCTTTCCCCCTCTCTCGGTGCCTCTCCCCCAATTCATGTGCACGCTCTCTCTCTCTCTCAAAATAAACAGAATCTATATGCCCATTATTTTTGTTCCTTATGGATATTATTTTCCCCCTCCATTAAAAAAAATATGGTTAGGTTGAGAAACAGATGGGAAAGCAGAAGCTTCTTTGGATTTCATAAGTTTAACACTGAAATTTTTGCTCTGATACTGTGATATGAGGCTAGCAACTCAAAATCAATGATGCATCAATTTGGGGAAAAAATGGTACTGAACATAAGTTAAGACCAGTACAAAAATGGTGCTGATATGCCTACACAAATCCCAAACTAGGGACACCTGGGTGGCTCAGTGGATTAAGCATCTCCCTCTGATTCAGGTCAAAGTCCCACATCCTGCTCCTTGCTCAGCCGGGAGTTTGCTTCTCCTTCTGCCTGCCACTTCCCCTGCTTGTGCATTCTTTCTCTCTGACGAATAAATTAAAAAAAAAAAAAAAAGAGGGGCACCTGGGTGGCTCAGTGGGTTAAGGCCTCTGTGTTTGGCTTGGGGCATGATCTCAGGGTTCTGAGATCGAGCCCCACATCAGGCTCTCTGCTCGGCGGGGAGCCTGCTTCCCCCTCTTTCTCTCTGCCTACCTCTCTGCCTACTTGTGATCTCTGTCAAATAAATAAAATCTTTAAAAAAATTCTTACAGATCTTAACATTTTCTTATTTTTAGTTATTCACTTCATTTACTTATTTATTCATTCATCCAGCAAATATTTACTAAGGGCCTAACATATATATGTCCAGTACTGAAAAAGGCTTTAGGTTCTTCCCTTTTCTCACAGGCTTATATTTTAGTAAAGAGAGACATATGAATATTGGTAAGTCAAGTAATAATGAGTATTATAAAGAAAAATTAAAAAGGAAAAAAAGAAGGTTAGTGGTCAGGACAACTCTCTCTGATAAATTAAAAGGTAGCAGAGGCCTACAGGCTAAAGGAAGTAAAGTAAAAGCTCTAAAGATACCCAGAAGGAAGAACAATCGAGGCAGAGGGCCTAGCAACACTGCCTGGTGTATTTCAAGAAAAGTCAGGCCAATGGAGCATTTTAGAAGTGACTTATGTATTTCAAAGGACCACTCTGACAACTGTGTGGAAAACAAATTCCATGGGAGCACGGTTAAAGGCAGAGAAACCTGGGACGCCTGGTCTGGGACGCGCAGTCAGCTAAGCGTTGGACTCTTGGTTTTGGCTGAGGTTGTGAGCTCAGGGTCATGGGACTGAGGCCCACCTCAGGCTGATGCTGAGCATGAAGTCACCTTCTGCCTTCCCCCTGAGAGTGCTGTCTTGATCTCTCTCCAAAAATAAATAAATAAATCTTAAAAAACAAAAATAGAAACAAAAAACAAAAACACCAGGAAGACCTGTAAAAAGCCATTATAAAAGTCCAGGCCAGAAATGATAGTAGCCACTACCAAGGTGGAGGTGTCAGTGGAGCTAGTGAGAAGTGGCTTAATTCTGGAATAACTGAGAAGGAAGAGACAATGGGCGTTGCTGCTTTAACTAAGTAAGAAAGAGAGGAGAAAGAAAAGAAGAGAGGACTCAAAAGTTTGTGGCCTGAGCTACCAAAACTACCCATTTATAGAACTATAATAAACTTCTTACAGCTTTTATACAACTTACCAAACAAATTTACAACCCCTCCAGATCAAAATTAACAAAAACTGATTTAATGTAACAGATATTATTATTTTATTTCTACAGTAACCCCCAAAACAAATATGGCCCCATGCTTACTCACCATGTGATGCCTTATTTCTCCCACCACTTTTCTCTATCTGTACTCCTGGGGAAAAATCATTTATACAGCCTGATTTGACATTATCTGGTCTTCAGAAGGCAAGAACCCAACATCTATGTATTAATTCCACTTCTATACTTTTCTTATTACTCTGAGACAGAGCAGTACCACTTGGTAGTGGGGCCATGGCAAACACAAACTCATCTCCCAAAATAAGAGTAAATCACAGAGGTTTACTAATAAGGTTATCCACATGATCCACTATGCATTTTTTAAGGAGATAATCATTAAAATAAACATAACATTAAAAAAAATCTCACGGAAAACTTTTAGAACTATTTTTCAGGTCTTTAAATTCCCAGGAATCTGTGGATCTATTTGAAAACACTTTAGAATGGAGTTGTATCTTACCCAGGGTGGTTAGGTACAAAGGTGGGCATTTAAGGCCAAAACTTCATATACTGCAAATTATCCTTAGAAATTCAGTCTACAGTTGACCCTTGAATAACGCAGGAGTTAGGGACACTGAACTCCAGCGTAGTAAAAAAATCTGTGTATAACTTTTGACTCCCCCAAAACTTAGCTACTAATAGCCTACTATTGAGTAGAAGCTTTACTGATAAAATGATACTGATAACATACAAAATTGAATGTATATGTACCATATACTATATTCTTATAATACAGTAAGTTAAAGAAAAAAATATTAAGAAAATCATAAGGAGCAGAAAATACATTTATAATACTCTGCTGTATTGACTCAAAAAAATCTGCATATAAGTGGACCCATGCAGTTCAAGCTCATGTTGTTCAAGGGTCAACTGTACATGGTTTTGTTTTTAAACTCTTTACATTAATTCTCATGGACAGCTAAATGTGGGAATCACTGAGCTAATTTAAAGGAGAAAAAGAAAAGTCTATCTATAAAAATAATTCTTAATTTTTTTAACTAAAATTTTTTAAAATTTTTAATTATTTTAATTCCAGTATAGTTAACATATGGTGTTACATTCGTTTCAGTAAAAAAATAATTCTTTTTTTTTTTTTTTTTAAGATTTTATTTATTTCTTTAACAGAGAGAGACACAGCGAGAGAGGGAACACAAGCAGGGGGAGTGGGAGCGGTAGAAGCAGGCTTTCCGCCAAGCAAGGAGCCTGATGCGGGGCTCGATCCCAGGACCCCTGGATCATGACTTGAGCCGAAGGCAGACACTTAACAACTGAGCCACCCAGGTGCCCCTAAAATTAATTCTTAACCTTTTCCATGACATTGACCTCTTTGGCAGGCTAGTGAAGCCTACGGACACCTTCCCAGATAATGTTTTAACTGAAAGAAATTAACCACTTGGAATTACAAAGGAAAGCAGTTATACTGAAATAAAGTTATCAAAATATTTTTTTAAGATTTATTTATTTATTTGAGAAAGAGAGAGAACAGAGGAGAGGAACAGAGGGCGAGGGAAAAGAAGACTCCCCACTGAGCAGAGAACCTGATGTGGGACTCCAGCCCAGGACCCTGATATCAGGACCTGAGCTGAAGGCAGATAATTAACCCACTGAGCCATAAAAGTTATCAAAATATTTTTTAAAAATTTGTGACACAGTTATAGGTATGTTTCCTTATTAATTCATTTAGCAATGAGAGCTAGTAGGGAGTCTAATAACTATAACAATTTCAAAGAGCAATGAACATAAATAATATTTTAAGATTTCTATAACTAATGTGTTATAAAATGTCAGTCTACTGGAGACTGATGACAAAGTCTCATATTGCTCGTACTTGTGTGGTTTGTTGCCAACATTAATAAATTAGAGGTTAGTAAAAACAAAACCAAATGTTTTCTAACACATTCCTTGATGTACAGAAATTTGAGCACTGAAACCATTGTCTCTTCAAGATAACCAGTATAAATGGGTACTGCTGAGGAATTCTAAAGGGTTCCATTCTGTTTCTTATCAAGCTTCTCTAAGTTCTATGAATAGAAATTAATAGCATGCTGTGTGGATTAAGTGAGATAACACATGTCAAGCTTGTAGTAGATGCAGGAAGATGTGCCAGATATGAATGTAATTCTTACTTCATCACATTCCTATAGCATGCATTGTTATTTGAGAAGTTGTAGGGAATTACTTGGCATTTCCCACTGTGGTTTCATTGAACAGCTCTCACTCCTATACCTTTTGGCACTGGCAGTCCCATTTCAATAGAATTTCATCTTTTGTTCTGGAAGCTAGTTGAAATGCATTGATGCTGCTGCTCCAGTGTAAGTACCAAAGATAACAGCCGTTATTAGGGGTTTTGGTTGCAAATAATAGAAGTCAACTCTGGCTAACTCAGGCCAGACATTTGTCTATAGCTGTTATATTGTGATTTGTAGTAAGAAATAGATATTTGGTCTTCATCTGGTATAGAAGCCCTAAAAACCTTAGAATTTCCTAAGTGATAAGAGCAATAAAGGTAAAGAGTCTTTTTTCTTATTCCTAAGAAGCCCTTTTCAACCACACCTGAGTTTCTGTTAATGAAATAGCTTTGGGAATGGGGACTGGTTATCAGGGGAATCAACCCTGATTAGAGGGTGGGAGTGTCAGGCACACCTCCTGACCCGTGGGAGGAGTGTGGGGCTGGAGATAAAGAATTCAATCACCAATGACATATGATTTAATCAGTCATGCTTATATAATGAAGCCTCCAAAAAACCCCAAAAGGATGGTGTCTGGAGAACTTCCAGGTTGGTGAATGCGTCCACATCTGTGAGAGTGACATACCCCAGGTTCCATGGGGACAGAAGTTCCTGTGCAGGGGACCCTTCTAGATCTCACCTTACGTACCTCTTCATCTGGCTGTTCATCTGTATCCTTTGTAACATTATTTACAATAAACTGGTAAACAAGTAAATGTTTCTGTGACTTCTGTGAGACACTCTAACAAGTTAACTGAATCTGAGGAGGGGGTTATGGGAACCTCTAATATGTAGTTGGTCAGTCAAAAACACAGGCAACAAGTTGGACTTGCAGCAGGCTTCTTAAGTGGGGGGTTTGGGGGGAAGTCTTGCGGGACTGAGCCCTTAACTTGTGGGTCTGAAGCTACCTCCACATAGTGTCAGAATTAATTGTTTGGTGGTTTTGGAAAACACACATCAGAATAGGCTATCTCACAGAATGAATCAGAAAGCTCTGAAAATGGGCAGGCCCTTAAAAGGGCAAATGCACATTCTAGATCACGCCACAGTAAATGTCTGAGATGCCACTGCCGCTTGCTTTTATAGTAGACTCTTCACCCTTTCACAAGTGCCACAAACTGTCTCTGCTGTGCCCTGAGCTATCAAGATTCATAGTCCTGGGTGGGGGCATCTGATTGATCAAGGTCATATGTCCACATGCCAGCTGCCAGGCAACTGAGAAAGAAATATCTACCTGTACTTCTTCCGTACCCAAAGCAGAAGGAGTACCATGGCCCCCTTTCTAGTCAAAACAGGATAATCAAGCAATGGGCAACTCACACTGTATCTACTCATTAATGATCCCAAACCACATCACAACTCAGAAGCTAAGAGATAAACTTTGATTTGTAGCATTCCAGTATCTAATTCTGTCTCTTTAATCAATTCCTTCCAACCTAAGTTTTCATTTATTTAAGTTTCTTCTGTATCTATAAAATCTTATTCTCATGAGTTAAGAGGTGTCGTGACCCTGAAGTACTGCTCAACTATTCATTCATTCATTTATTCAACACTTACTAGATATCCATTATGCTTAAGACATCAATCTAGTGTTGAAAAATACGTAATGCAGAAACTAATTATCTAGAACCAGTGAATGTTGCAGGTAGTGTGCAAGTTCAAATGAGAGAAAGAGAATTTCCAGTTCTCTAAGGAATAGGAGATGGGGATGAGCCAGTGATTGATGGGTTCATGGAAGAGATGACATTTGGACTGCTTGACGAAGGATAGGTAAAATTTTCAGGAAATGCTATGAGCATATGATGGGAGGCTGCAGCATTTTGGGAAATGGCAAGTAACCTCAGTTCTGCAGATTTGGGACAAGAATCCTTTGGAAACAAAGGCAGAAGAGTCTACTGGGTCTAGATTTTCAAGGATCTTGAATATCATGCAAAGGATTTTATGTTTTTTTCTGGGAAATGATGAAAAAACTTTTAAATTAGATTCAGGTTTCAAGAATAGTACTCTAGTAATATATATGCTGAACTGGGAAGATTTTGTTTAAAAATACTATGCACACATCATAAAAAAAATTGATGGAATATAGACCCAAATGTTAATAGTTGTATCTTTGGGTATTGGGAATATAAGCATTTTCTATTTTCTTTTTACCTTTCTGTATTTTCTATATTTTCTCCATTGAACATACATTACTTTGTAATGAAAAAAGTAAGTAAAAAATATTTTTAAAAGATTGAATTGGACTAGAAGGAGACTAGATCAGGGAGGTCAGGTTAGGGTTACTAAAGCAGAAAGAATAACAGTCTCATCCTAGAATGTTGGCAATAAAGTTGAAAGCAAAAGGCAGATACCAAGACTCTGGATACAAGAATAACACAATAATAATATAGCTCAGAGTCAGGAATTGACTGCCTGAATAGACTGGAAAAGACATGGGAGTCAAAGTTAGCTCTGAGGCTCTAAGAACAAGTGACAGAGGAGATAATTGTTCTGTGACAAACACAGGGAATTTAGTAGAAGGGACTAGTTCAATGGTAGAAAAATGATGAGTGTTTTCTTGCCAAACTAACTTTTAAGTGCTAGATAGGCATCCAGGGAGAGATATACAGCAAGTAGTAAGAAATGAAGGTTGCAATTCAGGGGAAATGACAGCTAGACATTCAGATCTGGAATTATTTATATAAGGTAGATAAGAAACTCAAGAAGGAACTACAGTAACTCAGGTAAAGGAGGGAGAGAAAAAAAAAAGGACTGAGAATAAAATCTTGGGGAAATATTTTGAAGTTGAATTCTTCGTCAATGCTAGATAAATGCTAAGTCAACATTGTATTTCTGTAATTAGGCATTCTGTCCATTTTCCTCCATTCAATCAAAAGGTTTAAAATGACTTCCCTAGCAAACTGAGGGTTGCTGAGGGGAGGGGGGTGGGAGTTATGGGGTGGCTGGGTGATGGACATTGGGGGGGATATCTGCTATGGTGAGTGCTGTGAATTGTGTAAGACTGATGAATCAGAGACCTATAGCCCTGAAACAAATAATACATTATATGTTAATTTAAAAATAAATAAATAAATAAAATGACTTCCCTAAGTCGACAAATTGAGATGAATAGTCAAAAGAATACTATCAGGAGTAAAATTTAGATTTTTATACGACTGGCTTTTGCTTCACATCAATTATGAAAAAAATAGAAAAAAGTTCCCTGTCTTTGGAAATGTATTTTTAAAAAAGAAAATATGTGCAGTATAGCAACACAGTGAACCAACTGATCTTTTAATTGTTAATATATATTTTAAAATATATTTTTTACATTTTTGTAATCAAAATTTTAGATTGAGAGTATATCTACGATAGGCTCAAAGAGGTTAATTCGCTTTTAAGTAGTTTAATGTTAATGTTTTGGTACTTGTGCCGTTATAGTCCAGACTGAATTCCTGATCATAGAATACTTGCTGGTTCTGATGGGGAGCAGCATCACGGTACAGTGGAAGAACCCTGAACTGGAAGTCAGAAATCATAGCTCCTACTCCCATATTGGTCCCTAAATGGCTCTGTGACATCGATAAAGTTATTTAATTTCTCTAAGCCTCGGTTTCCTGGTGTTGGGGCTAGTTGCCTAGAATTCTATGATTTTGGTGTTTGGCTCCATTTAAAATCTTATATTCAGATTCACACACACAGAAATGCCCTGAGTTCGATATAACTAAAATTCCCAGCAATCTTCACTTTAATTGTTCCAAAGTCAAACAAAAGAAAAACCCAACATATAAACACCTTTAGTCTCTGCAAATTTTACCTGCCACTGATCACCAAATACATGAAGGTACCCGTGAGAGCCCTATATTTATAACTTCTGACTCCTTGCTACAGGATTACAATGCCAGACACTGGAGATAATAGGACATGCAGAAATAAAGGCTTTGAAAATAAACCTTCTTACAGCTAATGAAGGATTATCTGGCATGCAATTTTTCTAAAATGTCACAGCTATTAGCAAGTTCTTTTTGTGATTGTTTGGGACTATTTCTCTCCTGTCTCCACTTCATTGCCCTGAAAATAAAAGTTTCCCTTAAGCACAATCAGATTTAGGGACCCTAAAACTTCAAAATTAAATTGTATGTATTTCTATTTACTTCTTTGGAAAAAGGTCTACTTGGCCTCTGCTATAAACTGAATTGTGTTTCCCCTATCCCCAAATTCGTATTTTGAAATTCCAACCTCTAAAATGATTGTATATAGAGATAGGGCTTTTGGGAGGTAACTATTGTTAAACCAAATTATAAGGATGGGACCCTAATTCAGTGGGATTTGTGGCTTTTTTTTTTTTAATAAGAAAAGAGAAAGATCTCGATCTCATCTTTCTCTCCCTATCTCTCCCCTCCACCCTTCCTCTCTCTCTTTCCACCTCTCACTCCCTTCCTACCTGCCTTCCCTCCCTCTCTTACATTGGTTAAGAGGAAAGGCCATTTGAACATAACTCCAGAAGGTGGCCATTCTGGAAGCCAGGAAGAGAGATTTCACCAGAAACTTAATCTGTTGGCACCTTGATCTTAGACTTCCTAGACTCCAGAACTGAGAGAAAATTAATTTCTGTTGTTTAAACTACCCAGTCTGTGGTATTTTGTTTTAGCAGCATGAGCAGGCTCAGAGAGCCTCCTTAAGGAATTTCTGGACTAAGATTTGGACAATATTTAAGTGGTTACTAAATTAACAGTGAATATTTATTCTTTTCCAGGTAGCTAGAGAAACCGATCATTTGATAATCCTTTTCCTTTCAAAAATACATCTAGATAATTCAAAGAACTGTGGAGAAATACTATCCTTGAACTAGAAGAAAAAGTTTACAATGATTTCATTATAATAATAATGTAAAAACACACACAAATGCAGTAGAGTACACAAATTTGACTAAGTCTAAAATCTGGACCTAAAATCTCTTTCCAAAGACTCAACATTTATTTGATCTTTCAACAATACTGCCTCTGAATATGAATGTCAAATGTGTAAGTTCCACAAGATATAAGTGATTACAAGTATTTTCTTGTCCAGGTAGTTAAAGCAATTTCTTCATGATTGAGGGATTTACTTGAAATTTAGAAACTGAATGAATTCCATCAGTTCTGTATATACCACCTGACTAAAAAAACAAAACAAAACAAAACAAAACCTCTCTAAAGCTGTTTATGAATGGACTCCATCCCCTACACTACTGCCAAGCATTATCAACCTGAAAGTCAAATCTGACCATGCCACTCTCCAGCTTAAAACCCTTTAATCCCATCATGGACAGGGTATAAAATCCAAACTCCTTGTAGATAGATGGCAAATGAAATCCTCTGTGATCTGCCTCATGTCTGCTTTTGAACCTTGTCCTTCGTAACTCCAGGGTTTCACACTGAACGCCCCAGCTATTTCAAACTATTTCCTTGGGATATCGAGAAGTACCTGTTGGCACTCTGTTTCTTTTCCTTTTTTCGAGATAACTAGAATTCATTCAAGAATCTGCTCAGATAGTACCACTTCAGGAAAACTTTCCTTATTCTCCCCTAATCAGGGGTGGTTCTTTTCCCCCACAGAAGGATGCTGTAAACATTTATCATATACATGGTACAGACACAAGATTTAGATTATCTCTGGCAAATGTCTCCTAGACATTACCATAAAATGATGGCGTGCAGGGATCACATTTAAATCATCAGTGTCTAATATACTGTCTGGTCCACTGTATGTGGCCAAAATATGCTACTGAATTACATTAATTCATATATCAAATGCATTAAAACATTTTTTATTTTAAGGAATATTATAGCAAATATTTTTGTTAAGCAAGTAACCATCACTCCTTAATGTTTTTTAAATTAGTATTTCTGTAGGATGCTTTACCTAAAATGAACCTGTTCTTTATTATGGAAATTTGGTGTTTTATTGAAATACATTGCACCTAAATATTAATAACTTCAGAATTATCAGTACTCTCCACTTATTTGTTCAAGAACCTATCTATTTTTTTAAAAGATTTTATTTATTTATTTGAGAGAGAGAGAGAGAGATCACAAGTAGGCAGAGAGGCAGAGAGAGGGGGAAGCAGGCTCCCTGCTGAACAGAGAGCCCGATGTGGGGCTCGATCCCAGGACCCTGGGATCATGACCCGAGCCGAAAGCAGAGGCCTAACCCACTGAGCCACCCAGGCACCCCGTGAGAACCTATCTATTTTTAATGGATATCTTAAAAAAAACTGGCAGTTGATACCATCCTATTTTAACATCTAGAAAACCCTTTGGAGTCCAACTCTATAGGTATTCATTTGAAAAAAGTGAAAATGCCATTAAACAAAAACTTAATCCTACTATGCAATATTTTTTTCTCATGCATGGTCATATAATACACGATATTCTTCCATTAAGGAGTTGATAGATCCATTACTTACTTAGGCCTGCCTTCAGTCAGCAAGTCCAAAATATCATTTATATTGGTTTATAGGACATCACTCATTTATTAGGATTTTTGAATATTCATTCATTGTTTCCTTTGATAAATGAACTAATTTTAGAACAATTTTAATAGAGAAAATCAACAAGCATTTATTTTAGACTACTACAGGCACTCAAGCTAGCAAGAGGAGTTACTTTTGTTAGTCAGTCCTGGTTTAATATAACCAACAACACCATCAGCATATTAACATTTATCAATGCTCAGTATGTGCCAGGGACTGCACACTACCTCATTTAAACCTTAACACAACAATAACAGTTACTATTATTGATCTCATTCTACAGATAAAAATCTGAGGTCAAACTACACAGTGCTACCATATGATAGAGCTGGGATTCAATCTAGACTGTCTAACCTCAAGCCCACTGTCTTAATCACTGTAGCAGTTTTCAGCTAAATCACTGTATGAGAAATTTTAGAAATTAATGACTTGATAAATATAAGGGATTCCATATAGCCAACAATATTCCTGAATGCTAGCAGCTTAATTATTTGATCTGCTTTACCCAAGGCCAAACCAGAAGATCAAGACCCTCCCATCTAAAACTTTTTTACCTTGTGCTTTAAAAAAAAGTCAATGTCATCACTGAAAATTTCTGTTCAGTAAAAAGCAGTGTGCCTATTAAAGGCACGAGAAGCCTGAGTATCTAAAATCTTCTGAGGTAAGCCTGTCCTGGGATTTGAGAGATGTATTTATACCTTAGAAAGTTAGCATTTAAAACTTGAAACTCTTGCCTAATTTCTAATGTTGAAAGGGTAACTCAGTATTCTTAGTCACTTTTAATTTTGCTTTGCCACTGGCAGGTAGGGCACGAACCCATACACGTTGGCAGAATACATGTTAGAGCAGTTTCCTCCTGTTAAGAGCTGCCTTATTCCGCTTCAACAATCCTCTCCCGTAGGACTGCCTTCAATGGTGTACAAATCTCTATCTATTCAAGAAAAACTCTGAAACCCAACATTAAACTTCTTTTTAAAAGTAAACATTCCTATAACATCTGACTTGGGGTATCTCCGTGTCCTTAAGTTAACTTTGAGGGGTAGAGAAGGTGTTACAGGAGCCAAACTTAATATTCAGAAGAATGTTAGCAATACACAGGAAAGTTTGATCCTTTAGCTATTGTAGATATAGGAGAGATGAGTCATAGGAGCAAACAATGACACCTACAGTAAATTCAATTGTCTCCTAAATTTTCTTATTTCCAACCTCTCCCATACATGGTCTGAAATGTCATTTTCCTGAGACAGAGACCTCTGAGAGTATCACACTGCTATTCAAGGATCTTTGATGAAGACGTCCAAACTCCATAGAAAGATACTCAAGGCTGCTATGATACAGTTCCAATGCAACTTTGCTATCTAGTTACTCCTTAAATGTGCCAGATACTTTCAGTCTCAGCACTGCTTGTGCCCTTTACTTAGAGTGGACTATCTTGTTTCTTTACAAGTCAAAAATCCTATTGCTTCTTTAAGACCCAGTTAAATTCCACCTCTCTTCCTTACCTCTGACAGGTAAAATTTCAAAGTACCATGGCAATTTATTTGTACTCTTATTATAACATGTATCATCTATAGCTGATATTACATTAGTGGTTTAATGTGAACATACTTGTTTCCTCAACTGGAAAGTAAGCTCCTTGATCTTTTCCTCTATACAGAAGTAAGCCTTCTCTTCTGCTCTTTAGCAGGACAATGTCATTTTTAAATATGTGCATTTAGAGAAGCTGACTTGAGCTGTAGTTTCAATGTAATTCATAATCTACTAAACAATATTTATTTAGTGCCTGACTATGTGCCACTCTAAGCACTTGGAGAAACAAAACAGAACTCCCTAACTTGTGGAGCTTAAATTTTAGCGGTGAGAAATAAACAATTAACAATGAACCCAGTAAAGTAAATTACTGTATTAAAAGAATTATGAGTGCTTTGGAAGAAGAAAAAAGTAGAACAGGATGGGAAACAGGAATGCCAGGGGTATGGCTTTAAGATCTCTGCTCAGATGTGACCACCCCAGAGGGCCCTCCCAAAGCATCCTTATTTAAGTATTTTTTCTCCCTCTCAGTGACTGTCATCATTCTGTTTTCCCTACATTATAGCATTTGAACTTATCTAAAATTATTTTGTTTACATTGTTATTGTTTCTTCCCTGTTTGTTCTGTTTACTGCTACATTCTCTCATACATAATGGACACTCAAAAAATCTGTTAGAAGAATACAAGAAGATACCCAAATTTTATTTATATATATATATATATATATATAAACATTCTTTATTTGGGAGGGGGAGGGAGAGAGGGAGAGAGAGAATCTCAAGCAGACTCATGCTGAGCGAAGCACCATATGGGGCTCAGTCGCATGACTCCAAAATTATGACCTGAGCCAAAATCAAGAGTCAGTCACTTAACCAACTGAGCCACCCAGGCACCCCTCAAATTATATTCTTATACTGGAACCAATCACATGATAAAAAGTGATCTGCTAAATCCCACTAAGAATCCAAAAGAACTAGTGGCTATTCAGATAAAGCACTCTGTTTAAAGTATTATAAAAATGTAATGACAGTTGGGAGGGTGGATAACACAGTCAGTAATGCCAGGGTATATGCCCAAATATAAGGTGGTTTTTATTTTAGCCCAAGCTATTTCTCAGAAACCGTGAGTTGCTCCATATTCTAACCCTTCCTTACAAAGCCTCTCAAATTCCAAGGTACTCTCACAATTGCTTTTGAACAGTAAGTTATTAGCTGGTAACGACATTAGTCTGAAATGACCCAGTTAACACTACTTTTACCGCTTACAGAGGTCACTAAAAATAAAAGGAAAATCTAGCTACTACTCTTGAGATTTTCAGCTCCAAACTGCAAGTTCTAGGTCAGCATTTCTCAGACTTTGATGGACATCTGCTACCTGGGTACCTTGTTAAAATGCAGATTCTGAGTGTCAGTAGGATGGAGGCGTAAGAATACGTATTTCTAAAAAACCTCCAGGCCATTATGGCTGATCGGTGGACTACGCTTTGAATTGCAAGGCACAAAGTAAAGTTGTAAAAACAAAGCTCCTCTATCACTATATTTTTATGATTTAAAAATGTGTATTTATATTCATAGGAAAGGAAAAGACCATGGTAGGCAGCTGAAAGCTGCAAAGGGGATGTGAGCTTTTCATAAAGCTGTTCCTACTAATTTCTCTTCCCTTACCCTTTGCCCCCATAAATTCAATCCCATTTTTACAAAACCAGATTTTTTTTCAAGGCAACACCTTTAATCAGAACTATTCAACTAATCAACTATTTAATCAAATAAAAAAGGAAAAACACAGGGCTGCCTGGGTGGCTCAGTGGGTTAAAGCCTCTGCCTTCGGCTCAGGTCATGATCCCAGGGTTCTGGGATCGAGCCCCGCATCGGGCTCTCCGCTCAGCGGGGAGCCTGCTTCCTCCTCTCTCTCTGCCTCTCTCTCTGCCTACCTCTCTGCCTACTTGTGATCTCTGTCTGTCAAATAAATAAATAAAACCTTAAAAAAAAAAAAAAAGGAAAAACACATTTAAAACCTCCATTATTTTCTACCTTCCAATGTGCCAAAAAATTTCATTTTAATCAATATACATGGAAGTGTTAAAGTTAGAAAGCGAGTACTAATTTTGATAGTTTAATTTGGATGATTTTATTACTCAAAAATGGTTTTCTCTTCTTTTAAAACCTTGCCATCTCTCAGTAGGTCATTAACCCATATGACTACTTTTATTTTATTTTTTAATTTAAAGATTTTTGTTTATTTATTTGATAGACAGAGATCACAAGTAGGCAGAGAGGCAGGCAGAGAGAGGAGGAAGCAGCTCCCTGCTGAGCAGAAAGCCCGATTTGGGGCTCCATCCCAGTACCCTGGGATCATGACCTGAGCCGAAGGCAGAGGCTTTAACCCACTGAGCCACCCAGGCGCCCCCATATGACTATTTTTACATATATCAGTTATACTGGCCCTAGCTTTTTTTAAAGACCAAGTAGTTAAAAGATAAGATTAAACTGAAAGGATAATTGTGCTTAAAAAAGTCAAACAAAAAAAAAAAAATAGAATTCCTCTAATATATAAAACGTTAAAATCTCACAAAACTACTAAAATCTAACAAAAATGAAGAATATTCATTTATTTCAGTACTGGTTTTCTCCTCCACATAGATAAACTTCTCTCAACTTTATATAAACACTTCGACTCATACGACCTTTTTTGCCTTTCACAGCTATCTTGAGATCAGAATATGGTACCCATTAGAAAAAAGAAGATAATAGCTCTTAATAGCAAATAAAAAAAAAAAGCACAAAATGTGTTTTGAGATCCTTTTTATAGGTCTAAGGTACTTAGGGTTTCTCAGAATTTTGTGAACTATTATTAACACAGTTCTGTTTGTGTTCAGCTTAAATTACTAAAGGTTTGTTGTTATTGTTGTTGTTGTTTTTAAGTGTTTATTCTTCCTGACTGGCAACTAGGGCTAAAAACAGTTATGATATAAATGTATTCCTCCTGCAAGTCTCTGTTGAGGGAGTCAAGCTGATTTGATAGAGCTTGATTTGGGGACAGTGGACATTTTTTGCTTTCTTCTCCATCCATCCTCTTAACCCTATAATTAAAGCCTAATATGTACAAATCAGGCAGGACTGCTGGGCAAGAGCCATTTCATGAGGGTATGAACTGCTTCTGTGCTAGTTACTTCTAGAATATCAGCCCGGAAACATCATCAAAGGAAATCAAGGCCATTCCTTTGCTGATAAGGAAATTGTGAAGAATCTCTTTAGAACTAGAAACAGCAAGCTCAGTAATGCAAATGCACCCGTGTTCATCTGAACAACAATCTCCCCATTTACTATTTAGCAAAGATTGAAAGAGCAGAACCAAAAGCTCAAAAGATGGAAGGTGTAAAAGAAAGTCTCTTTTCTGTGCATTTTGGCAGGCATAATACTGAATTTGCATCTGTCTGAGTGGTAACTTCCAAAAGTCTGAGTAAGTAAATGTGAGCTGAATTTCAAGTGATGAAGGAGATAATTCTCAGAGACTGCGTTTGTGTGTAGGGATGGTGGCTAAGTATCAAAGTGGCAAGGATTAATCATAGTGAAGCCAGATCTCAAACCCAAGATTCACTCTAAGTAAAGGTGAGCCCAGAGCTAGTTTTCTAAACAACCTCACAACATTAAATACACACATTGAAAAATCTTTAGTATACTGAAGGGGATTTTGCCAAGTGCTTTTTTCTTCCTAAATTTCTGCTATTCTTTCTGTTCCTCAACAATTATATGTGTCCTATTCTCTCTCATCTTTTTCCTTTTTAAGGACTGCCTCCTTCCTCTTTTTCACCTCCTTCCTACAGCCAGAAATGACCAAATCTAGTTCTCATTCCAGTATGGATGTTTTAGCCAGTTTCACATTTTTGTTTCCTCTTCACTAGTACTCATACCTGCCTGCACTTGATAAACGTTAGCTGTATAGTGCCATCAGTAGAAGCAAATGTCATCATCAGGAAGGCTTGACTAAAGTGGCAAAGAGGGGGAGACATAAAAGCAAAATAGCTGATAGAAGCTGAAAAAAAATATTCTAGCACTTAGCAAAGTGCCTGGTATAGAAGGAACTTGGTAGTAATACATTTGTTTAAGTGTTTTGGAGCAGTGTTAAGGACCTTTCTCACCACAACTAACCTTGTGCTTTGTAACTAGACTCCTCCCCAAAGCAAGAAGAATTCATGAAATTCTTCATGATTTAGCAGAGATGCTTTCTTTTTCATTTCGATTTGCAGTTATTAAAGCCTGAAGCTGTGGTCAGAATAGGTCAGAAATCAAAGCATGACAAAAATGAGTGCACCAAATCTGAGAAAGGCTGGAGATGATATTTATTTCTTTTCACACTAACTCCCTTTAACTTTCCTAGAATTACATTACATATGGACAAAATACTTCTTTTAAAATTTTTGTACGTTTTCTGATGTTTTTCTAGCAGATGTCTTTTGTCACTGTTTCTGTTCATTCATATCTAAGCACGGGGGAAAAAAAAAAACCCAAAAGAAAACACGGTTTTCTGTACAGATCAAGGAAGTCATCTAGAGTAACCTGTGTCATTTTTCTAGTTATGTAAGATTCTGGAAAAATAGTTTCCAATAAATATTAAATTTCCAACAGCTCTTAGTAAAACAACAGAGAATAATAAGTAAATTGTTAACCAAAGGGAAGTAATGAAGATGCTTCTCAGGTTGACTTTGCTACCTGCAGTAGACACGTGTAAGGATTAGTCATGTATTTGGTATCCCTTGGGAATTAACATGGTATCAGCTGATGTGAATTAGGATAAGGAAATGGGAAAGAAAAGTTAAAGATGGTTTCAAGTCTGAGTGATTAGGGTGATGAGAATGTCACTGACTAAATCACTAAAAGGGAGTACCATGTGAGGTCACACTGATGAGCTCTGCTTCAAACAGTTTGAGCTCAACATAATAGCAAGTCAGCCCAGGGCAAGCAGTTGGGAGAAATGGAATAGAACATGAATTCTTTTTTAATTTAAAGATTTTATTTATTTATTTGAGAGAGAGACACTGAGAGAGAGAGCATGAGCGAGGAGAAGGTCAGAGAGAGAAGCAGACTCCCCGTGGAGCTGGGAGCCGGATGCGGGACTCGATCCCCGGGCTCCAGGATCATGACCTGAGCCAAAGGCAGTCATCCAACCAACTGAGCCACCCAGGCGTCCCTAGAACATGAATTCTTAAAGGCACGTGTTCTGATGTCACTAGCATATAACTAACTGCTAACTGAATTTGGGAGAGTAGGTAGACTCTATTAAGTGAAAGCTGAATGTAAAGAAAGGGCATAGAGCTAATATTCGAGTCCTCTAGAACAATCCCAGTTAGTTTAATTGGTGGCTTAACCATGTACTAGTTCATTGTGTGACCGGATAAGTCATGGGCGAGTGCTAAGTCTCATTTTCCTCATCTGTAAAGGAGAAGTAACCTCCATATCAAGTGGGTGAGAGAAATAAACGACACAATGAATATAACGCCTTTAGCACAATGACTAATATGTAAGTTCTTAAACACATGTTTGGGGTCAGAAAGAGGAAGAAGAACCATGC
This sequence comes from Enhydra lutris kenyoni, assembly GCF_002288905.1. NCBI lineage: Eukaryota > Metazoa > Chordata > Mammalia > Carnivora > Mustelidae > Enhydra > Enhydra lutris. Next base: position 13,181,854 of record NW_019154130.1, read on the forward strand.
AAAGAGACAGAGAAGTGATAAGTTCATGCATTCATTCAACCATAAAACAAATACAGGGACGCCTGGGTGGCTCAGTTGGTTAAGCAACTGCCCTCGGCTCAGGTCATGATCCTGGGATTTCCGGATCGAGTCCTGCATCAGGCTCCCAGCTCCACAGGGAGTCTGCTTCTCCCTCTGCCCTTCTCCCCTCTCATGCTCTCTCTCACTGTCCCTCTCTAAAATAAATAAAAATCTTTAAAAAACAAACAAACAAATACAAAATACACTGAGTATCTACAATGTATAAAACGGGCTGGTATAGAACCAAGACAGTGTAAAGTCATATCCAGTCCAGATTCAACCAACATTTGTTGAGGACTTTCTGGTACCAGGCATTATGATATGCTTTCATTTATCTCACTTAAGGGATATAATGAGAGGTGGGAGAGTCTCCAAAAGGATTAAATGTTAAATAAAGTTAAATAAGATTCAGAAAAGATCATTAGAGTTGGCAAAATGGACCTCCTGATGATCTTTGAGGAAACTGTTTTAGTTAGCTGGAATGGGGTTGTGTTGGGAGTGAAGGAAATGAAAGCAGGGGGAAAATGTTTATAGGCACACCAGAGTAAAACAAAATAGAGAACAGGTCAAGAACAAGTTTTTATAGATAAGTAGAGATCTATGCTTACACGTAAGAGGAAAGGGGTCAGCGGAGAGGAAGAGACAAGGACAGTTAATACTTAGTCATTTTTTTTTAAACTATGGCAAAGCAAGAAATATTTAGATAAGTTTGAAAAAGAAAACGTCATCTGCACATTAGTCACTCAATGAATGAACAATGCCAACAATTCAATGTCAATTCCTTGATCAACTTTGTTTTACAGAGACTTAGCAAGAGGCAGACAGATTTTTCTTTAACTACGATTACTTCTCAAGATTTTAAGAGGACAGAGCAAAATTTTTTTACAAGTGCAAATCCCATTATCAGAAATATCATTCCATAATAGTATTCCTCAGAACTGCACAGGGTGTGTGCCGAGATCTCAGGGGAAGATGAACGGAACTGTGCTCTTTTATCAGGGATAGTATCTTTAAGACCATCACCCAATTTTATCTAAATGGCCAACTGACCCACCAAAAAGCTACATGTACTTCTCAAACACCTAGCCAAACAAATAAAAAAACACATCCAGAATCAGGAAAGAGAGAAACAAAGTACCTGACACCGTCTCATTTTCTTCACTAAATTTCTTTCACTTCTTCCTTCACCAGGGAGAAGAGTTTTGCCCTATTTCAACTTCAGCTTCTACAGACTAGTACAAGTTTAATCAAAGATATACTACAGCCCCTATCTACCCTTCTTAAAAGGGCAACCTCCCTTGCCCCCTTCCCTGGCCATCTTCTCTGTTTTGTTATTCCACAGTTTTTATCACCTTCTAAAATACTATGTACTTTGCATAATTTGTGTATCTTCCGTCTTCCCTCTGGAATGTAAACTCTGTAAGGGCAGGTTTTTTAGCCTGTTTTGTTCACTACTGCACTTCAATGCCTGAAACAATGTCTGACAGACACTAATTCTGGGGAAAAAAAAAAGTGATTGAATCAAGACTGAATCAATCAATTCCATTATAAAATGACATACAGATTTTCTTTCTGCACTGACTTCTATGTATTATTTTCCTATGTTAATATTACTTTACAGACATTATTTCACATGAATTGGTTTCTCTCAATTAGACTAACTTTCTGGAAGATGCTCTACACAGTATTTCCGAATTCTTTATTACTTTCATATTTTAAATGCTAGCTAATAAAAAAAGTATAGTTAACTCTTCTTTATGTTCCTGGTCCTGCCCTGTCTTCTGCCACCTCATGTCAATTCTGCTTTGCTAAAGAGAGTTTGGCCCCATTTCAGTGAAGTCATTCTCCATACTACTTTGTTACGAGGTGATTGAATAGACTGCTGTTTTATGTTGTTGAAATGGCAAGCAGTGTTTTTCAAACGAAATTCTTTAAGGAGTTACAATGCAATAAAATAGTTCAGTGATTCAACCGGCTGAATTACATTTCGTTCACTTTGAGGGAATTTCTACTAAAGAGAACTTACTTCTCACTTCTACTCTCCAGAAATTTCACGTTTCATGGTATTTCTCATACTGAATGCTAGAACCCTTGCAGTTCTCGGGGAACGGACATGGATTGTTTGGACTACAAAATGTATTAACCAAAAAAGGAGGTCTTTACTACCTGGTCTTAAACTATTAATTGCCTCCTCCTAGACTTCATGGTATCCTAGTTGATTATTTCTTCATAATCCAGTTTAAGAAAATTATCATAATTTATGTTTACAAGTAAGAAACTCCCTAAATATTTTTCAAGAAGTTTGCATGATTGTAATGTTCTCTAAAAATGAATATAATCTGAAACTAAGACAATGTTAAAATAAGGCTATTATAAATATCGCTGTTGCTTTAAGGCTTTTGATTTTTAAGTCACATAATTACAACCTGTATTTCAGCTTGTTTTAATTTGTAGCATTTTTAGCAATTTGTTTAGTGAATCTTGATGTGTAAATAATTTAGGAAAATTGTGCTTATAAGGGCTTCAAGAATTTCTACTAAGTATTACAAAATTATGGCCATTTCCTTCTTATTTTCAGTTGATATGAGAGGCATATGGCAAAGTAGAAGGAACACCATACTTGAAACTAGAAAGGCATGTGTTTAAATCTTACTCTGCTGCTTACTACTATAGTCTTCAGCCTGCTACTTGGAAAGGCAACCACAGTTAAAAGACTATGGGGTTTGAATTAAAGCAGAACTGCATTCAAGTCCCAGTCTGTCCCTAAGTAGCCATATGATCACTGGCAAATATCAAAACTCTCCAAGGTTCAGTTTCCTCATGTGTTAAATGAACATAATGTATTCAACTCCTACAATTGTTTACTGGAGGAATTTAATAATTTAGTGCACGTAGAGTGATAAAGAACATGGCTGGTACAGAACACACATTCAATAAACTTCATCTATTACTACTAATAAATGAAATACATAAATGTCTAGAATTTAGAACATATCTAAACATTAAAACAAATCTAAAAACCTATCGAAAAAGCATATCTAGAAATTAGAACGTACTTACCTATAAATTTTTTACTATGCTATTTATGTCCAAAAAATGGGATCAACTGGCATTTGATTATTCCCCTCTACTGCTCTGGGTATAGTAATAACATTCATTACTGTGAAAGAACTAAGAATTAGATCAGCCTTCTTTCTTTACTGATTTTATTTTATTACAGGAACTACTTTTAAGATACATTCAAGAGGACATCATATTTTCACAAAATAATAATGAATACTTTTTAAGTATCCTGTGTCACTGAACTAGATTCTTCATGTTTTATTCTATACCAATAACTTTAATTATATCAACATTTTCTCTAAATTCTTCATCTTAACTTATCCTGAAGGATTGTGAATGGAATGACACTTTTCATTATCCACACATGTTCCCCTCAAGTCCATGAGTCTAAAATTAACATCTATTTGTCCTTTTTCAGTTGACACTAAGGATTCATTTTAGTAATATTGTTATTTATGCCTAGAATAACCATCACAATGGTAGACTCCATCTCTAAAAGGTAATCATTTATATACTATACTTTTGACTTGAGTCTTCTGATTGTAAACTAGATACACTTAACATTATACATTTGCTCTTAGTTTGTTCTAGATCAGTGCTTTCAAATAGAATGTTTAATCATGATGGAAATAGTGTATCTTTGTATTGTCCAACAGGGTAGCCACTAACCATATGTGGCTCTTAAGCACTTGAAATGTGACTAGTGTGACCGAGGAACTGAATGTCCAACTTTGTTAAATTTTAATTTAAGCAGCTATATGCCTAGCAACTACTATGCTGGACATCACTATTCTAGATAGTTTTAAAAAACATTGGTGATTATGATGAAAATGAGCAATAATGATTCTTATAACTAAACCATAAAAGTTGGATCATTGCCTCAAGAATTGCTGACACATCTGTTGACTAATTGAGCAAGAAGTACTGAGGTTTCAGCACGGCTTTACCACTTTATGAATCAACCTTCCACCAGCCTCTCCCTCCCTCTTCCTGCCATTATTGGGGGCCTCATACTCTCCTTGAAGTCATCCATAGAACAAAAAGCTAAGATCTAAAAACCTAACTAGTACTCTAACGCTAAGGAGGCTCCAATCGGAATTCGATTGTTTTTGGTGGCCTAACCTGTGAGGGATGGAGGTACTGCTACTGATGCCATCTCTTCTCTCTAATACCTTCTGCTCAGGCTGCTTACATTCAGTTAGCTCCGGGACCAGCTGTCTTTGTTTTAAACAGGAATAAAAAAGAACCACAATAGCAAACAGGAACTGTTGCATTTAGTTATGGAGTAGCAATGGGACGGATGAGAATGTGTATGAATACGTGTTTTCACAGGGTCTAGGAGAGAGGCTATAGCTCCTCCTTCCTTCTTCTTCCTTTTAGACAAATTTCCAAGCACTGGATAGTAGTAGGCTTCCGCCACTAGCTAGAGGTGATGCTTCCCTCCCTAAACTGTTAATGAAGCTCAGGAGTTCTTGCCTCAAATGATTTACAAAATGTTGAACTCTCTATTCAAGGAAATGATACCTTATTACTCAAACACTATAAATGCTAGGCTGCATACTGCTCCAGGGAGTAGTTTAGGACTTGTTACCATCTTTACTGGTTGTAATACAAAAGACTTTGTCACTGTAGGGTAGAAGCTGGTACTTGTTCTCCACACGTGCATAAAAGAAGCTGCTGGAACTAAATTTGGTCTCTTTTACATTTTAACAAACAACATTAAAGCTTACATTTGTATAAAGCGCTTTCACATAACTGATCATATTTAATAATGTTAATATCCTGGTAAGATAGAAAGATCAGTTGCTATCATTCTGATTTTTTATTAGTATCTGATTTTTCATGTTTTCTAGTATACCAATACTTCTACATAGCAAGGGTGCTACCCAAAAAATGGCTCTGGAAAAAGTGGACACTGTAAAAAAAATGTTTATGATCTACTTCCTTATGATATTTGGATGTTCTTGAGCTCTCAAATTTAATTCCTGAAACTTTTCCTTTCTCTTCTTTATTATTTTAAAATGGCAATACGAAAATTATCCATAGTTTTTTTTTTTTAAAGATTTTATTTATTCATTTGACAGACAGAGATCACAAGTAGGCAGAGAGGCAGGCAGAGAGAGAAAGGGAAGCAGGCTCCCTGCTGAGCAGAGAGCCCAATGTGGGGCTCGATCCCAGGACCCTGGGATCACGACCTGAGCAGAAGGCAGAGGCTTTAACCCACTGAGCCACCCAGGTGCCCCGAAAATTATCCATAGTTTTGCTCAGATTTCTATTATCTATTTAATATCTATCTATTCGATATAATCTACTAAATGTTTATAATCACCCTTCTATTGTATTGTCACTAGTCCTATAAATAGGTTTACCACATCTGCTTAGAGAAGTTGGGAGCTCTACTCTCCTAGTATAGGAGAGAGTATGGAGGAGGGACAGAAGTGTGGGGCAGAAAGGAGTCAAGAATGTATAAACTCTACAATGAAAATAACTTAATATGTTCTGAATTTAGAGTTGTAGGGCAGTGGGGAGACTAATTGCATTTATATGACATTTCATGACTACATTATTTTCTTAGTCCATCTGTAAATAATAGCTAATGGCTATATCCACAAAATGTGTATAGATACTCAGATTGTCTATAACCTTACTTTTTCTTATAAAAGCTTCATGGATATTTATGCAGGAACTTTTCAAGTACAATTAATGAACTGTGTCCAGAAGATATGTATTGGCCCTCTCTTCAAATTAATGCAATAAAATTGCAAATCAATTGTCTCAGTAAAAGTAAAGACTGAGGCAGCACCTGGGTGTCTTAGTTGTTAAGTGTCTGCCTTCGGCTCAGGTCATGATCCCATGATCCAGGGATCTGGGATCGAGCCTTGCATCGGGCTCCCTGCTCAGCGGGAAGCCTGCTTCTCCCTCTTTCACTCCCCCTGCTGTGTTCCCTCTCTCGCTGTGTCTCTCTCTGTCAAACAAATAAATAAAATATATATTTTTTTAAAGTAAAGACTGAAGAACTCACAAATAAATTTGTTATAATCATTAAGTAAGGAAAACTCTTGCTGGCCTAAAACATAGCCTTGGACTCTTTCCCACAGGAAACCAAAGAGAATTCATCTCATTTTTAGATGAATAATTACAAAAAGGAAAGAATATCAGGTCTACCTAAAGATACTGTAAAAACAAAAACAAAGAAAACCATATGTAAACAGGGAAAATAAATGGCAGGTGAAGAACTCTCTTTAGGAAAAAAAAAGTCATATATCAGATGGAAATTATGTCAGAACATACTGATGATGAATTACAAAACTTGGTGAAGTAGTTGACAGTAAAACAGGAGCAGGGCGCCTGGGTGGCTCAGTGGGTTAAAGCCTCTGCCTTCAGCTCAGGTCATGATCCCAGGGTCCTAGGATCGAGCCCCGCATCGGGCTCTCTGCTCAGTGGGGAGCCTGCTTCCTTCTCTCTTTCTCTCTGCCTGCCTTTCTGCCTATGTGTGATCTCTGGAGTCAAATGAATAAGCAAAATCTTTAAAAACAAAACAAACAAAACAAAACAAAACAGGAGCTCGTAGCAGGAATAGAAGCGTTAATGGAAGATATGGTAAGCCAAAAGGGAATGAAACATGAGTTGGCAGAAGTCAAGAGAGATGTGGGTAAAAACATCAAACCACTTTTGAAATGAAGCCTCCACTGGAAGGACAAAGATGAACCTGTAGTGTTGAAGAAAACATGGTAACAGACATAGAATATAGAATTGAGAAAAATAACAAAAGGGCCCTGAATAAGTTAAAAAAAAAAAGTTAGGGAAAATTATACATACAAAAGATGAACATATTCATAATCTGCATCCTTGAAGAAGAGAATGGAAATATAATAAAATTTGAAAATTATAATTTTTAAAACTTCTAGGAATAAAAAAAAAGAAAAGGCACACAGTATACCAGAGAAAATGATACAGAATAAGTAAACACTGAGACAAGTCCTAATTAAGCTCCTAAATTCCAAAAATTAAAAATATTCTGCAGGCAATCAGGCAAAAAAGGCTCAAGAACAAATCTGAAAATATTTGCTACCTGGAGACTACCATAACTCCAATACTCTTCTGCTTGAGTTAGTGACTTTAAAATCAACCAACAAAATAGTTCTTCATGTGTATTACTTATTTCCTATAAGAAACATAAGACAAAAATCATAGCTATAGAAATTTAAGACAGATGAATTGAACAAAACTAAAAGCTAAGTGATTCCACCATGCTAAGGGTTAAAATTTTAAGAAAATCTAGTAACTCAATTTAGAATTTAACATTTATTAGGAATGATTAAAAACCCATAGAAGAAATATAGTTAAATTATAAACAATTGTGATTTAAAAAAAAAAAATATTTTATTTATTTATTTGACAGACAGAGATCACAAGTAGGCAGAGAGGCAGGCAGAGAGAGGGAGAAGCAGGCTCCCTGCCAAGCAGAGAGCCCGATGTGGGGCTCGATTCCAGAACCCTGGGATCATGACCTGAGCCGAAGGCAGAGGCTTTAACCCACTGAGCCACCCAGGTGCCCCATAAACAATTGTGATTTTAAAAATAAACAACATTACCATAATTATGGATTATGGTTGCTATAGTTGCCCACATTTCTAGAACCTGCAACCAGTCATGCCTCGGACAGTTTCAATAAAGATATTTTTCTTGGGAATAGAGAACTGGATAGTACTGAGGGACTAGCTTCTTAAAATAATTTATTTGTTATAAGTTGATTACTATTATCCAATTCAATAGGCATCACAATACACAAATGTTTGATAACCAAATTATTCACAAAATCCACAAGACAGCTTCTGCGTCATTTTACAGATGAAGAAATGAAAGCAAAGCTAAAGGAAATGAATTGCCCAAAGTTGCATATTGAATCAACAGAAGAAGAGTATCACTTCTACCCCGATTTTTTTGTTTGTCTCTAACAGCTTTTGTCACAACCTTGCACTCTCACATTATTTTTGGCTGCTGAGTAACACTGATCTTAACCAGAGACCAGTAGTATCATGATCTAACAAAACAAAATCATAATGAGAGTGTTGAAAGGCTGTGGAGGAAAAAATACATTTGGGGAAACACAACAGATGTGAATTCCATCAATCAAAAGTGCTTATCTGCTGAGGCTCTTTTTCTGCTGAGCCTTATATTAAAAACTGGAGTGAAAATGAAACTGACAAAAAAAAAATCCCTATCATTAAAGAGGAAAAAAATGCAGAAAAGAGTCTGAACAGCTATTTAAAAAGAATTAAAAGCAAACAAAATGAAATCTGTAAAAAATGAGTTTAAAACCTGTATAAAAGGATAGCCAACCAACTAGAGGGAATACTGGGTGCCAGGCAAGACATTAAGGAAAAAAGGCGTTTTCAGCTCTATTACAAAGAAAGAAGGCTATCTCTTAGAACTTCACCTAAGACTTGAAAGATTATTTTTAATAGTAACCCCATTATAAGGTTGGATCAGATATTTCAATAGTAAACTTATACACAACAGCAATATCTAAACTCCCCAGTAATCTGATGCTAAAAATTTAGAGAAATGAAAACCAAACCTTTTACCTTAAAGGAAACCTAGGACAACTTCTTATGCAGAACTCAAACTGGAATAAGTAATTGCAGCTCTACCTTTTTGGTGGCTTAGCTAAAGAAGCTATTTACTGTCATTGCCCTTGAAGTTGTCTCTCTGCCCTTTTGGAAAGAATTTGATAAAACCTTCTCCTTTCCAAGCCTTTATGTCTGCCTGCCTTTTTCCTGGAATAGTCAAATGAATGATATTGCTAGCAGAAAAAACAAAGCCTAACATGGAAGTCAAGGCCCTTCCAAGCACACAAAATACAATTCTTTTAGCCGTGACATTTTAATTTCCATCACAGTACACATCATCCATACACCTTCTAGAGTAATAATTGTATATTTGCCTAGGATTTCTTGAGAGTAACATTATAGGAAGTCTCTAACTTGTAAATGGTTGGGTTCCAAATGTTCACTTCCAAGTTAGTTATCTATCTGTAACTATGTTTTTATCCACAAATCAATGTTTCATATAGAATTTAGGTTTTTAAGGTTAGTTCACAGAGTATATTAAGTGTAATGCATATGTAATACCTCAGCTTGCACTTAAAAAATCTTTAAAAAGTACTGCTGAAATACAACTAATTATGCAAATCAGAAAACATTTAATTGACTAGCAATTTTAAAACTATATCTTGAATTAAGAACCAGTATATAAAAATGATAGAGATTTGAGGATATTCTGAATTGAACTTTTGGATTACTTAAAGACGTTAGGGACTGCTGATATTAGTTTTTTATTGGATCTAATTTCATTTAAAAATGTATGGCTTGGGTGCCTGGGTGGCTCAGCTGGTTGAACGACTGCCTTCAGTTCAGGTCATGATCCTGGAATCCCAAGATGGAGTCCCGCATCAGGCTCCCTACTCAGCAGGGGGTCTGCTTCTTCCTCTGACCTTCCCCTTCTCATGCTTGGTCTCTCTCATTCTCTCTCTCTCCCTCAAATAAATAAATAAATAGATAAAATCTTTTAAAAAATGTTTGGCTCTTCTGTCTCTCAACATAAAATATATCATCAGCACAAAACCACAGATCAAGTTGAAAAGACTTCAGAGATTGTATTCAATCTGACCTTAACTGGAGATGGAAAAACTGAGACTCAGATAGATAGAAAACAACCAATCAGTTCTGGAGCTGAAACCGCATCCTATCTTTCATCCAGTTTTTTTCCATTATAACAGTGCTTACCGGTCATGATCAAGACCGTATTTTTGCTCACAAAATAAAAAAGAAACAGAACTATCAGCATTTTATCAATGAAATTTAGCAATATCTAGTAAATTTGGGGATGTCCATACTACATGACCCCCACACTGGCACATAAATATTCATTAAGGCCTTGTAATGGCAAAAAATGACATACATCTACCAATAGGGAAAAGGATAATTGTGGTATAATCACCTGATATAAATGCTGTACCATAATTTAAACCAATGACCTTAACCTAAATTGATTAATATAGATAAATGTCAAGAACATAATGGAGGAAAAACCAAACTGCAGAATCGTATGTAGGATATATTGAAATTTACTTCAAATTTCAACACAAAAACATTCATATTATTTGTAGAAGCACATATATGAGTACAAATGGGAAAGGCAGGAATACATACTAACTTCAGAAGAGTAGGTAGATCTAGGATGGATGGTAGGAATGGGACTAGGAAGGGCTACAAAAGAGACTTCAATTTTATAATGCCGTATTTCTTGAAAAAATTAATTCTGCGAGATAGGTTCATAGGTATTAATTATATTTTGCATGTTTGAAAAAAATATATTTTTTTAGATTTTATTTGTCAGAGAGTTAGAGAGAGAGAGAGAGAGAGAGAGCGCACAAGCAGGGAGAGCGGCAGGCCGAGGGAGAGGGAGAAGCAAACTCCCTGCTGAGCAAGGATCCTAATGTGGGACTCGATCTCAGGACCCTGAGATCCTGACCTGAGCTGAAGGCAGACACTTAGCCGACTGAGCCACCCAGGCATCCCTGAAATATTTTAACTTTTTTAAAAATAAAATAACCCTCCTCCCCCTCCCCCTACCTCCCAAGATTTAAACATGGAAGAAACTAGACTGAATGGTTTATTTGATAGTCTAGAGTGACTATGTAACATGTATATGCACATGAGAGAAGAAACTTGTTTGGGTTAAAATTAACGAAATTGTAAGTGTAAATCACAAGGAAAACTGATAGAAGAAAAAGCAAATAAAGAGATTGTGAATTTTGGATGGGGTAATTCTTCAAGTTCACCATGAGCTGGTGGTATTGATAAACAATATTTAGGTTGCTATTGGGATATTTTTAGGATGGAGCACTGAAAGGTAAGTTGTTATGAGGTTTTGGTATTAACAAGTGCACTTGCAAAGACTGTACAGGAGATGGGATATCATGTATATGTGACTTAGAGACTGATTTTTATTTCACTTTGTAGATATCTCCTCAAATTATTCCTAATGCTAACGGGTGACTCTGCCATCCTTTTTTCCTCCTTGAAATATAATTGACATAACATTATGTAAGTTTAAGGTGTACAACATGATGATTTCAAACATGAATATGTTGTGAAATAATGACTACAATAAGGTTAATTATAGATCGATCACCTCACCTAATTTGTGTGTGTTGAGAACATCTAAGATTTACTCCTACGACTTTCATGTATATAATACAGGATTGTTGATTACAGCTACCACGTTGAATATTAGATCCCCAGAATTTATTCATCTTCTAACTAGAAGTTTGTACCTTTTGACCAGCATCTCCCTACCTCCCTTATCTCTCAGCCCCTGCTCAGCACCATTTTACTGTTTCTATAAGTGTGGCTTTTTTTTTTTTTTTAAGATTCCACTGTAAGTGAGATCATACAGTATTTGTCTTTCTCTTTTCACTAAGCATAATGCCCTCAAGGTCCATCCATGTTGTTGCAAATGGCAGGATTTCCTTCTTTTTTTACAGCTAGTATTTGTGTGTGTCTGTCTGCCTATTTTACATTTTCTTTATCCATTCATCTAACAATGGACATTTAGGTTGTTTCCATGTCTTGCCTATTGTAGAATAGGCATTCTACATGGCGGGTGCAGATGACTCTGCCTTCCTAATACACTTGTGCAGGATACAGTTTTAAATTAAAATGTTCAATTAAAGGGTGAACAAAGGGTGATCATGGATTTGCCCATAAAAATCTTACTGTTTTAACCTCTTTTACTTTATTTTTTTTTAAGATTTTATTTATTTATTTGACAGAGAGAGAGAGAGAGATCACAAGCAGGCAGAGAGGCAGGCAGAGAGAGAGAGGGAAGCAGGCTCCCCGCTGAGCAGAGAGCCCGATATGGAACTTGATCCCAGGACCCCAAGACCATGACCTGGGCCGAAGGCAAAGGCTTAACTCACTGAGCCACCCGGGCACCCCTATTTTAACCTCTTTTAATCTTCTCTTTAACTATGGCATAGCTGCTACTCAAAAGAATCTGATTAAATGCACTAGTTTGGGACACCTGGGTGGCTCAGTGGGTTAAAGTCTCTGCCTTCAGCTCAGATCATGATCTCAGGGTCCTGGGATTGAGCCCCACGTCGGGCTCTCTGCTCGGCAGGGAGCCTGCTCCCTCCTCTCTCTCTCTGCCTACTCCTGATCTCTCTGTCAAATAAATAAATAAAATCTTTAAATAAAAAGAAATCTTATAAATGCACTAGTTTACTTGTTCTTCAGAAATTTTATGTTTATACAAGGGCTCCTTTTTAGAAAATAGAAATGGTTCCCCAATTAAAAAAACAAAAACAAACAAAACATAAAACTGAAGAGCTTCTATTCATTTGACATTAATTATGTTTTTTTTATCTTATTCAGAAAAGACATGATGTTAACAAAAAAATCTACCTTAGGGTGCCTAGGTGGCTCAGTTTGTTATGTGTCTGACTCTTTGTTTCAGATCAGTTAATGGTCTCACCAATTGTGCAATCTAGATCCACACTGGGTTCCTCACTCAGCAGGGAGTCTGCTTGAAAGATTCTCTCCCTCTGCCCCTCCCCAAACTCTCTCTTTCTCTCAAAATAAGTAAATAAATCTCCAAAAAAAATTCTGCCTCGATGACCTGATCTTATCTCTAGAATACCCGAAAGAACATAAAAAACCTATTATTGCTAATAAACAGATGCAGCAAATCTGTAGGATACAAATCAACACACAAAGTGAGTTGTGTTCCTATGCACTAGCAGTGAATAATATGAAAAGGAAATTAAGAAAACAACTACATTTACAGTACCATCAAAAAAAATGCTTAGGAATAAATTTGATCAAGGAAGACTTGTACACTGAAAACTAAAAAAGAGTGCTGAAAGAAATTTAAAAAGCCCTGAATAAATGGAAAAGCACCCTGTGTTCAAAAGCTGGAAGGCTGTCAAGGTGACAATGCTACCCACAGCAATACACAAATTCAATTCCTATCAGAATCCCAATCGTGTTTTGTGCAGAAATGGGAAAACCTGTCCTAAAACTTTTACGGAATTTTAAGGGACCCAGAACAGATAAAATAACCTTGAAGAAAAAGAAAGTACTTGGAAAACTTATATTTCTTGATTTCAAATCTTACTACAAAGCTACAGTCATCAAACCAGTGTGGTACTGGCCTAACAATAGACATATACAAGTCAACAGAATATATTTGAGAGCACAGAAATAATCATTACCCCCCCATATATATATACACCTGATTTTCAACAGGAGTGTCAAAACAGTACAACGGAGGAAAGACAGTTTTTCAAAAAAGTAGTGCTGAGACAACTATACACCCACATGCAGAACAATGAAGCTGGACCCTTACCTTATGCCATATATGAAGATTAACTCAAAAAAGACCCAAGCTCTAAATTTAGCAGCTAAAACTATAATATTCTTAAAGAAAATATAGGGGTAATCTGCATTACCTTGGATTTGGTAAAGGTTTCTTAAATATAACACCCAAAGCACAAGCAATGAAAAATAAAAAACAGATTAAATGGACTTCATTAAAAATAAAAATGTATGTGCAAAGGATACAATTAATATTGAAAAGATGACCCACAGAATGGAATAAAATATTTGCAAGTTATATATCTGATAAAGGCTTAGTGTCTAGAATATATAAAGAATTCCTACAACTCAACAACAGAAAAAAAGCAATCTATTTTAAGAATGGGCAAAGGAGGGAGCCTGGGTGGCTCAGTGGGTTAAGCTGCTGCCTTCGGCTCAGGTCATGATCTCAGGGTCCTGGGATCGAGTCCCGCATCGGGCTCTCTGCTTAGCGGGGAGCCTGCTTCCCTCTCTCTCTCTCTCTCTCTGCCTGCCTCTCTGTCTACTTGTGATCTCTCTCTCTGTCAAATAAATAAATAAATAAATAAAATCTTTAAAAAGAAAAAAAAGAAAAAAAAGAATGGGCAAAGGACTTGAATAGACAATCATCCAAAGAAGACATAAAAATGGCCAATAAAAACTTGAAAAAATGTCTCACACTCTTAATTATTAGGGAAATGTAAATGAAAGCCACAGTGAGATACTACTTCATACCCATTAGGGTGGCCGTAATTTAAAAAATGGGAAATAACAAGTGTTGGTGAGGCTGTGAAGACTTTGGAACTCCCTTACATTGCTGGTAGGAATGTAAAATGGTACAGCTACATGGAAAACAATTAGGTGGTTCCTCAAAAGTTAAACAGATCACCATTTGTTCTAGCTACCCCATTTGTAGGGAGAGGTGGGTGAACCAAAAAACTTGAAAACAGGAGTCAAACTGATACTTGTATACTAATGTTCATAACAGTATTTTTCACAATAGCCAAAAGGTAGAACCAACCTAAGTGTCCATCAACAGATGAATGGATAAACAAAATATGGTAGTATACATACAATGAAACATTATTCAGCCATAAAAAGGAATGAAGTTCCAGTACACGCTATAGCATGGATAAACCTTGAAAAAATTATGCTAATTGAAATAAGCCAGATACAAGTAGACAAATATTACATGGTCCCACTTGTATGAAATATCTAGAAGAGGCAAATTCATAGAGATAAAGTAGATGAGAGGTTACTAGGGGCTGGGAAAAGATGGGGAAATGGAGATTAGTGCTCAATCGGTACAGAGTTTCTGTCTGGGATGACAAGAAAGTTCTGGAAATACATGTGGTAATGTACCCATAATTATTTCCTTAGGATAAATTTCTACAAGTGCAACTGAGTTGTCAAAAGGTATGTAATAATTAAGACAACATTAACTAACATTTTTTTAAAAGATATTATTTATTTATTCGAGAGAGAGCACACGAGAGAGCACAAGCAGTGGGGAGGGACAGAGAGGAAGGGAGAGGTAGACTCCCTGCCAAGCAGGGAGCCCAATGTGGGGATCAGATTCAAGCCCCCTGAGCAAAAGGCAGACACTTCACTGAGCCACCTAAGCACCCTTCTAATTTACATTTCTATATTACTAATAAAGTTTAATAATTTTTCACTTAATACGAACCATCTGTTCTTTCAATCACATGTCCTAGTAAATGTAGGATCAGAGGTCTAGTGAAATCTTGAGATTTAATAAAGGTTTATGACTTAAATTTTGAAAAATAGGTTTATGTGTATTTCAACCTTTAATTTTTTTTTTTTTTTTAAAGATTTTATTTATTTACTTGACAGAGAGAAATCACAAGTAGGCAGAGAGGCAGGCAGAGAGAGAGGAGGAAGCAGGCTCCCTGTTGAGCAGAAAGCCCGATGTGGGGCTTGAACCCAGGACCTGGGATCATGACCTGAGCCGAAGGCAGCAGCTTAACCCACTGAGCCACCCAGGCGCCCCTCAACCTTTAATTTTTGAAGCTGATGCTGTTAGCACATGAATAATGAAACAAGATAGCATATCCTGGAATTCCAAGATACCCAAAGGGATTTACATCCTTTTTTTCTGTTCCCCTCATTAAAATATGTACTTTAGCCTAGTAGATGAGAGATCTGTTTTGGCACAAACCCACCAATAAACAGCATTTTGCTACCATTTCAAATACATTTTGTTTCATATACTGGATTAATCAACCCATTCCCCCACAATCTGTTGGAAGCCCAAGGCAAGTTAAGTTTATCGGCTCATAGTCATGACTGACATTTTATAAACAACATAATTAGTCATAATTATGACCAACTGGGTACTCACTGGCCAGCCATACTAGACTGCAAGCTCACTGCTACAAGGGCTGTTTTATTATTAAAGAAACGAGAACAAAAAACAGAAAGGACTTCTGGTTAGCACACTGCTTTAAAGTAAAAGGGCCCTTACTCTGATGGAAATTCATGAAAAAAAGGGTCTCTAGGCTGGAATATTTTAGAGTCAGAGTAGATGAACTGAAAATGAATCACACTGCTATTTATAATGATAATTACAGTATGGTTTGTAATAGAAAACATTTGGAAAAACCCAAATGTCCATCAAAGAGGAATTGGTACAATTACACATTACTATGTAGCTAATACAACCAAAAGCAGATTTATAGGAAAGCAGATTTATATACTAAAATATCAAGTAAATAGTAATATCCATAATATGATTACATTTAAAAATAATATTAATAATATGAACAATGTTAAGAAGGATAAAGGAGAAATTTAGAAGAATATGCCTCAAACTGTTTACAGTGATTTTATCTGTTGGAGAAAAGGCTAGGGACTTTTACTCGACTGGAGACAACTATTTTCTATATTGTGATTATAGTATTTAAAACAGAAGTATACTTTTAATTAAGAATAATTTTAAACTAGATTTTAAACTAAAATTAGTTTAAATTATTATTTAAAATTATAAACTATAATATTTCTAAAGTATTTTTGTCTTTGACTCAATTAAAACATGTACTATGTCAGGGAGCACATGGGTGGCTTAGGCAGTTAAGCATCTGACTCTTGATTTTAGCTCAGGTCGTGATCTCAAGGTCCTGAGATCAACCCTGAGTGGGGCTCCATGCTCATTACAGAGTATGCTTGTGGATTTTTCTCTCCTTCTTCTGTTCCTCCCTCTCTTTCTCTCTGAAATAAATAAATAAATCTTTAAAAAAAGAAAAGAAACTAAGTTAGATCACAAGATATTTCAAAAAAATGATAATGTAAAATTCCAGGAATAATTTTGTTTTACCATTTAGTAGCATTTACAATTTAAATGCTACTAAGAGATATAATAAAAAACCTAAATAAATGAAAGACATATCTTTTTCTTTGATGGTAAGATTTAGTTTGAAAAGATTATTTCTCCTTAATCTAGATGTTAAGTGAAATTCCAATAGATTTCCCTTTTAAATGGTTTAAACTTTGATCTAGAACAGGGGTCAGCCAACTTTTTTTGTAAAGAAAGTATCTGTAATATTTTAGGCTATGTGGGTCATACAGTCTCTGATGTAATTACTCACTATAATTACTTATAGTGTGAAAGCAGTCATGGATAATAAATAATAAATGAGCACATGTTTCAGTAAAACTTTACTGGACACTAAGTTTTGAATTTCATGTCAATAAATTTTATTTTAGGGGCGCCTGGGTGGCTCAGTGGGTTAAAGCCTCTACCTGTGGCACTGGTCATGGTCCGGGGTCCTGGGATAGAGCCCCGCATCAGCCTCTCTGCTTGGCAGGGAGCCTGCTTCCTCCTCTCTCTCTCTGCCTGCCTCTCTGCCTACTTGTGATCTCTGTCAAGTAAATAAATAAAATCTTTAAAAAAAAAAAAAAAGAAATTTTATTTTCATTTTTTCCCCAACCATTAAAAATTTAAAAGCCGTTCTTGATTCTCGGTTTATACAAAAACAAGCAGCAGGACAGATTCATTCTGTGGGCTATCGTTTGCAAATTCCTAATCTAGAAAAATAAACATCTAATAAATAGCCAAGGAAATTCAGGAAGAAAAAAGAGTAACGAAGGAGGACTTGTTCTATCAGCTATTAAAACAAATGACAAAACTACAACAAATCAAATATTGAGATCTAGCACTGGACTAGGACAGCAAGGTCAATAAAACTGAACAAGGGTCTCAAAACCAGAACCAAAATCATATGGGTATTTAATAACATATGATACTGGTGACATTTCAAATCAGTGTGGGAAGATGGTTAGGTTATTCAATAAAATGATATAAGGACAAGTGACTTGTCATTCAAAGTTAAAAAAAAAAAAGTAAACCTCTTCCTTATTCATTACACCAAGATAATTTAGAGATACATGGAAAAAATAAAATCATTAAACCACTAAAATTATGGATGAATATTTGTATGATCTCAGATTTTAAGTGTGACACAAAATATAGAAACTCAGAGAAACACTTATTAATTTTGCTAAATAAAAATGTAAATCTCTAGGATGCTATTGAAGGGAAATCTCAGGATAACTGTATACTAGTGAACAACCAGTCCAGACTGGAATAGAAGGATACCGGGATCCTGTATGGAAGTCTTCAATAAAAAGATAAAATTGATAGTTACCCAATATATATAAATATATTCAATGGATCTATTGATGTGTTATTTACAATTTTAGCATAAAATATGGGAGTTAGGGACGCCTGGGTGGCTCAGTTCGTTAAGCGGCTTCCTTCGGCTCAGGTCGTGATCCCAAGGTCCTGGGATTGAGTCCCACATCTGGCTTCTGGCTCAACAGAGAGCTTGCTTCTCCCTCCCACTCTGCCTGCTGTTCTCCCTGCTTGTACTCTCCCTCTCTGTTAAATGAAAAAACCTTTACAAAAATTTCTTAAAAAAAAAGGGGGGGGGGAGTTAATATACATTAACAAAAGAAAAAAATTATTTACTCTAGGGAAAACAAAATGTTACATAGAGGAAGTAAATTTACTCAGAGTACATGAAAAATCACAGCTGCAGGGGTACCTGGCTCGTTCAATCACTACAGCATGCAACTTCTGGTCTCAGGGTCTTGAGTTTGAGCCCCACTTTGGGTGAAAAGATTACTTAAAAAAAATTGTAGCTGTGACTATACACAGTAATGGAGCTATATATTGAGCTAACCAAAAATTATGATGTAACTATATCTAGAAGATGAGGGTAAAATGTGTGTGTGCATAAGATAGTTAAATTCTCATTTTTCACTTAAAACTAGAAGTCTGAGATGTCAGTATAAATATATTCTTTAGGGGCACCTGAGTGGCTCAGTCAGTTAAACATCTGCTTTCATCTCAAGGTCATGATCTTGGGGTCCTGGGATCCAGCCTCAGGAGCCCCACCTCCCTGCTCAGTGGGGAGCCTGCTTTTCCCTTTCCCTCTCCCCGCCACACTCTCTCCCTCTTTATCTCAAACAAATAAATAAATCTTAAGTATATATATTCTTCAGAAATATGGAGAAGAAAAACCAGAGAAAACCCTTATGAAACTTTAAAGTGGTTGCTTCTGGGAAGCAGGATTTAGAAGTGGGAGTGGAGATGTGAGAGGCAGGAGACAATTTTATATTACAAGGTTTGAAGAAAATTTTAGTTTTAAACTATATAAATGTATAATTCATGATAAAAATAAAATTACATAAAATTATTGTTTCTTTGGCATAAAATACTAGTAAACAGAAAGACAATAAAAGGGGAAATAATTTTTCATATACTACAATGATAACCTTTTCTAAAATGTATAAAGAGCTACAAATGAGAAAAAGGGAGAGTGGGCAAAAGGAAGTGAGTAGCCAATTTACAGAATTATAGATTCAACCACACTGATAATCAAAGAAATGTAAATTAAATTACAGCATATTAATTTATTCATACCAGGCCAGGATGTTAGAAGGGATAGTGTACATTAGTGTGTTAGAAGGCGTAAACAGGCAACATATCAGACCCCGTGGGTGGGTGGTTGTGCAAGTTGGTGTAATAAGAGAACTTCACTGGTGGCTGGTGAGGTCTATCAAATTTTAGACTCAGGATATCTTGTCATCCCAGCAATTCTGCTTCTAGGCATTTGCTCTATTGAAATACACAAGTGAAACAGGAATGCTCAATATAGTAAGGTAGTGCAACTTTTAGTTTCATCAGTGACATCAGATAAATTAAGGCACAACAGAAGTATCTATGTACTGATCTTAAATAAATATGTTAAGCGAGAAAAGCATGTTACATAACAGTGCATATTATAAAATCCCACTTTTATTTAAGAAATACATGCATATAATTATGGGTAGGCTTATGGACGCCCATAGGAAAATTTTCAGAAAAATATACACCAGACCACTATCAATAAATAAAGGTCAGTGGTAGTGTCACTAGGGAGGGATTGCACTTTTAACTTTTGTTGTGCTCATTTTTAACTGAAAAGAAAATACTCTGAATTAAAACTTTCAAACATACATCTTTAAGGTATCCAGCACTGTGTCCGTTCGTTTGAATTAATTAACCATAATTTTAACAGAAACCTCTCCATATCACTTCATTTTTAAAATCATGGACATAACTCTACTGAAATTATGAGTTATGATAAAAAATTACTTAGATTTCATAGTGGGCAGTTTATTAGTTCTATTTCCAATCTTCACTCCACCAACTGCTGCTAAAACACTCAACAGTCTTTATTATAAGAGTATTGTAGCTCCACCATTCCAGCAGTACAAAGGGGTGATGAGGTGACGGACATCTCTCTCTTCTCACTGCTCAAAGGTAATTACTCCTAAGAAACCATTGTGTATTTTTTTTTTAAAGATTTATTTATTTTAGAGAAAGAGAGTGCAAGCAGGAGGGGCACAGGGAGAAGAAGAGAGAATCTCAAGCAGATTCCACACTGAGCCCAGAACTCCACTCAGAGCTGGATCTCAGGACCTTGAGATATGACCTGAGCGGAAACCAAGAGGCATACGCTTCACCGACTGGGACACCCAGGCACCCCCTATTGTGTGTTCTTAAAAAATTTATCTGTGAAGTATGCATAGTGATCACATCCTTTTTATTACACAAATGGAGTCATACTACAATACCAATCTGCAACTTACTGACATGACATATGTCTTCAAATTAGCCTAAATTAACTACATGATGACTGTAAAATATTCCTTACCAGTACTTCATATTTAAAAGACACAGTGATCAAAAACAAGCAAGCAAAACAGCTAACTCCATCCCTGCATTGGCTTTACCAACGCAACCTACTGATCTCACCCTATCACCATCTATCCACAACATGCATAGTTAGTGTGAGAGGTTTTATGTATATTGCGTTAATTAATTCCCAGAAGAATGCTAAGAGGTAGGCACTATTATCCCAATTTCACAGACGAGGAAGCTGAGGTTCTGGAAAGGTTAAGAACCAGGACTAGAGAAAGTTCATTTGACAATTTTCTAATCATAGCAGGAAAGCTCAAGTCTAAACAAGTTTGAGCCACTTGCTCATACGCAGTAAGCATATACCACTTTGGAAAGAAAAGCATTCATGTATGTTGAGAAACGATAGCAAAAGAAAACGTTCAAAACATTCATATAAATGCTGTGCTAAGCTATTTTGACTTTGTGCCAAAAATAATAAAATCAATCTGTGTCAGTCAAAGAGTTAAGTTCATTCAATATTATCAAGTCCTTGGAGACTGGTTCTTAAACTCAAGTTTCCTTTCTGGCAGAAGACGAACTTTTATAAAAATCCTAAAACATAATGTTCACAAATAAACCTCGGGATTATTGGCATTTAGAGTTTCCATTTTATGTCTTTCTGAATAAAGATCTACTTAGAGGCCACAAATACCATCGTTCTCAACTTCTATTGTTAGATTAAAATTTGCAAAGTCCATTTGCTCTTTATGGATTAATTTTAGACCTACTTTTCCGGAAAGAGTGACAATATGATATAAAACTGACTCAAAAGTTGTGATTTTCCTAATCTGAATGGATTTTGCTTATTTTCAGAAAGCATATTATATTTAGACAGTAAGTTCTACTTTGTAAACCGGCTATTTACATTCTACAACAAAGCTCACACAAAGAACTAAGATCTCTACTGTAATGTTCCTTCATTCATGAAATTATTCAATAAATTGTGAGTTCCTAAAATGACCAGTTTGTGCTACGTACCAGACATAAATATGATTGACAAAAATCCAACTTTCAGGGAGGTTGCAGCCTAGAGAAGAAACAATTTAATGCTCTACCCACTTGTATGGGAATAGGGAGTCCAACTCCACTCCCACTCAAGCTCAAAGCTCTGTACTAGAGTACAGCAAACCCTGAAGCTTACTATTAAAAAAACAAAACAAAACAAAACAAAGCAAAAAACCTAGCTATTTCAGAAAAATAACATTAAGAGTTAACATGTGATACTAATTAATTCCTCCAGAGAGAGGATTACAATTTTTTCTCCAAGGGAAATTGGAGATCTCTTACTAAGGAATCCATTTTGTGAGTCCATAATTTAAAATGTAACCAAATGGGGCACATGGGTGGCTGGGTCAGTTAAGCAACCAACTCTGGATTTTGGCTTAGGTCATGATCTCAAGGTGGTGAGATAGAGCCCTGTGTTGGGCTCGATGCTCAGCGTGGAGTCTGCATGTCCCCATCTTCCCCTGTACCTCCCCCCACTCTGTCTCTCAAATGAAAAAATAAAATATTTTAAAAAATAAATAAAATGTAACCAAGTAACTGAAACTTTCCAGTTAGTGTAGTACTAACCAAGATAACAAACGTCTTAGTATAACAGATTTATAATGGTTTTTAAATATGAAAGAAATATGAAATTAAGTAATTTCTTCCTGTAATTTTACTTGTTTATTCCGCAAATACTTATTTAATATCTATTATGTGCCAGGCTTCATGCTACTTAGTAAAGATATAATCACGAACATGTTAAAAATCTCTACCCTCAAGGAGATGATAACTGGTGAGAAAGCAAGTCTGAAGAACAGGCAGTAACACAACAGTGTAGTACATATGAAGGATAACTGACCTAGTCCCTTGAGAAAAGGGGTAAGGGAGTCTCAGAGAAACCAGAAAGTATCTGAGGTGGGAGCAGTTAACACAAAGGTCTGGGGGCAAGAGAGCACAGCAGAGTTAACGACTAATTAACAGGATCAATAGACTGGATAACAGAATATAGACTCTTGAGCCTTGAAACCTCCTTTAAACACTATGTGGTATTTCCTGAAAGAAGTGATGTGGTAGGGGCGCCTGGGTGGCTCAGTTGTTAGGCATCTGCCTTTGGCTCAAGTCATGATCCCAGGGTCCTGGGATCCAGCCCCACATCAGGCTCTCTGCTCAGGGGGATGCCTGCTTCTCCCTCTCCCACTCCCCCTGCTTATATTTCCTGTCTTGCTGTCTCTGTCAAATAAATAAATAAAATCTTTAAAAAAAAAAAAGTGATGCGGTAGCCCCTTCTATGAAGAAAGGTGGTTTGGATTTGGGGATTTGGATTATTTTCTCCAGAATAAACACGGGAACACACCAGGACTCTGTATCCTCAAAGACTTGAATTCCAAAGCAATTCAAACTGAATTTCAACCTTTTAAAACCCATCAAAACACCAAAAATACAAAAGTAAAATGGAGAAAAAGAAAATAATGTATTAAGAATAAACATTGGTCAGAACCATGAATAACAAAAAGACTATACTCTGTAACATGAGTCATTTTTCTATATGTTCCATACCTATAGTGGTTGGAGGAATATGATTTTTATATCAAGATAAAAAGCTAGCTATATCCTGTGACTTAGGTTTACACTAGGAAGAAGGTCATTCTCTGCCCATTTTATTACTATTTTTTAAAAAGATTTTATTTATTTATTTATTAGAGAGAGAGAGAGCGCTTACTTGCGCACACGAGGTGGGGGGATGGGGAGGGGCAGAGGGAGAGGGAGAAGCAGACTCCCCACTGAGCAGTGAGCCCAATGTAGGGCTTGATCCCAGGACCCTGAGATGGTGACCTCAGCCAAATGCAGAGCTTTAACCAACTGAGCCACCCAGGTTTCTGCCCATTTTAAAAGGGAGTAGTGTTCATTTAACCCCTACACAACTAAGTAAAAACCAAAGGATACGTAAACACAAGTATCTCCTCAATTTTGAGATTTTCCATACGGATCTAAGATGACTTCTCTGTCATGATATTGGTAAAGACAATCAGGATTTGCATAAAGTGGCTATATAAAGGTACTTCTGGCATGATTTTAAAATGGAATTCTGGTATGTGGCTGACCAGGAAGGCAGAACAACAGGTTATTTGCTTTTTAATTCTCATAAGCAATGACAGAAGAATAGCAATGCGCTATCAATGTTCACCATTAAGTTAGAACTGTCTGTCAATAACAACACAAAAAAATATTTGGAGATCTTCAATACTTAGGGGGAAAATTCATTAGTGGGTACAATGGTGTGTGCTTTCCACAAAATGACAAAAGTCCTAAAATAAAACCTGAGCTCTCATTTCCTGTCTTTTTTCCTTTTAAGAGAAATTGTATCTAGAAATGTTGGTATGGGAAACAGAAAACAAAAGTTGAGAAAATAAATGTAAAGATTACATTCAAGTCAATGAATGAAATTGTTTCAAAGTGGTTTGCTTAAGTTATATTAGAATAGTGAGGTCTGATAAGCTTTTATCCACTTCTTTTGTCTACAAAGAATAGCTATATATATTTCTACAATGCCAGTATAAACGTATCTACTGGTGGTAGAAAAAAAAGGTCCCATTGCTGAATGAATTTTAAATTGTGCCAAAGTAGCTCTGTGTAATTTAGGTAGTTGTTCACATTCTTGACTCAACACCATTATCATAACTTAGGCCCTAGGCTCCCTCCAGATAGTTGAGATACCATGCTTGTGTATATCTGGTCTTGGCTGATAGTAGCGCAAAGAGGAAGTTATCACAAAGAGGAAGTATACAGCACTGCAGCTCCTTTGGATTACAAAAGAAGGCAGTTGCTAATTAAACTTTAAATGTGTTCGTTGATAAGCAAAAAAAGAAAAAGAAAAGAAAAAGAAAAAGAAAGAAAAAGAAAAAGAAACCAAGAGAGCAGGGGGTAAAAAAGGAGGCCAAAACAAGCAAAGGGGGAACAAGGAAAGGAAAGAAGGTAGAAAAAGAAAAGAAAGAAAAACAAGGAAAAAGGAAGGACGAGAGACACAGAAGTGGGTAGAAAGGTGCAGAAGGTAATCATGGTGAACAATGATCCTTTGGTTTGACAGTACTCATTTGTCTTTACGAGGTTCTTAAGTCTGAAACTGCCATAAACCCTATGAAAATGTGAGACATCTGTTTCCTTTGGTGTGAAGAACGAGAATATGGAACTTATCTGTGCCTAACCGCCACCTACCCAAAACAATCAAAAGACAAATAAGGAATATAAAACTCTAGCTATGGTACACACAGGTCAGAGTTTCATTTTATACTGGGGAGGGATTTCTTGAAACATACATATAGTGTTTTTCAAGAGGGAGTAATTATTAAAGAATATAAATGTAGGGGTGCCTGGGTGGCTCAGTGGGTTGGTTAAGCCTCTGCCTTTGGCTGGGGTCACGATCCCAGAGTTCTGGGATCAAGCCCCGCATCGGGCTCTCTGCTCAGCAGGGAGCCTGCTTCCTCCTCTCTCTCTGCCTGCCTCTCTGCCTACTTGTGATCTCTATCAAATAAATAAATAAAATCTTTAAAAAAATTAATAAAAGAATATAAATGTAACTTGGAATTAAATTTCATTTTCTCTAGAAGAGAGTCTATAATAACATTTAACCTTTGATTTCTGAATTGATGTAAAGAGGGAATGAAGATAAGAGGCAGACAACGTGGGCTCCCAGAAAATGACTGTACCACACTAAATCAGAAAGAAAGAGCTTGGTTCTGCCCTGGCCACACCATTTGCTACCTTTGTGCCTTTGGGCCAGTCATTCACTCCAAAATAAGAATAATATCATCTAACCTCACGATAGTCTTGGGGATCAAATAAAATAATGCATGTAAAGGTATATTACAAGCTGCTATAAAATATCATGTACTACTAGTAAGTAAAAACCTTTTGAAATCTATAAAAGTATGATTATTATCACATTACAAATAAATTTATTTTAACACTTATACCTATGAATAGGATTTAAAAAAATAGGAAAAAACCTATTGTTTATACTAGTTCTTTTTTAGGAACCAAGGATAGTCTTTCCTTACGTGCTTTCTTCTTGTCATCTACTGCCTACCCCACTATCCAGCTTTCAGTTTCTATAATATGACTTTATTTTCTCACATTTGAGTTATACACAAAGCTATCTTTTCTAAAATAGTCTTCTCTTGTTCCCCTTTTTCCCCTCTATTAATAAATCTATCTTGTAGGATTCTCTTTTCTTTGTTTTCTTAAAAATTTATTACTTTTAAAAAATATCACTATAGAAATTTTTCTTTCTCCTCTTTGTAGGCTAACCAACACCTTAGCAGCACTTATCTTGTACTTCTTTTCCAGTATAAGTCTATAGTTAGGTCAGAATAAAGTACCTTCATTAAATAATTTTTTTTACACTGCATTCCTTCCTTAGGAGACACAGAAAGAAACTATGCTGTTGTCCTGTCATTAAATCAGTTAGTCACTCTCCACTGCTCGGTGATATCATTTTCCATAAGGAGAACTGCACAGTCTCTAACACAATGGTGTGGGTAGGGGGCAGAATTAGATCACTGTAATCACTAAGCAGTTTTTAAACTTAAATATTTGAAATCATGCAAAAGTAGACTAAATTCTCATTTATCCGAATCCAAAATAAGATTTTTAAAAAACTGAACTGTTTTTATAAAATGGAGACAAATACTTAAGTACTATTACAGACTTACAAATTATGTCACTTAATCATCACAGATTTAGCCCAAGATCCTGTTCTTTATTATGCACTAAAAATGATACTCAGGGGCTCATGCCTGTGAAGGTCCTGGAAACATCTCCAACTTTTGTGATACCTATGATGCTGGCCAGCCTGCTCCACCTCAGCTTAAAGAGAAAGAAGTGAGAGACCGGAAAAACCTCATGTTTGTTATAATAAAAACTGGAAAATCATGGTTATCTTAGGATAAGGAAATGTTTATTAAACTCAGCATCTTCTGTGGTGTTTTTTTTTTTTAAATCACTGTTTTGTTTTTAAAGATTTTATTTATTTATTTGACAGACAGAGATCACAAGTAGGCAGAGAGGCAGGCAGAGAGAGAAGAGGAAGCAGGCTCCCTGCTGAGCAGAGAGCCTGATGAGGAGCTCGATCCCAGGACCCTGAGATCATGACCTGAGCCGAAGGCAGGGGCTTTAACCCACTGAGCCACCCAGGTGCCCCTTCTGTGGTGTTTAAAAAAAAAAAAATCTAAAAAAACCCCACTATACTTTGCAACAGATACATCATGAGAAATTCAGTACTGTTCAGTATTGCTTTAGTACTGTCCGTACAATATTTCTCTTTAAAAATCCATGTAAGGGGCACCTGGGTGGCTCAGTGGGTTAAAGCCTCTGCCTTCGGCTCAGGTCATGATCCCAGGGTCCTGGGATCGAGCCCCGCATCGGGCTCTCTGCTCAGCGGGGAGCCTGCTTCTCCCTCTCTCTCTGCCTGCCTCTCTGACTACTTGTAATCTCTGTCTGTCAAATAAATAAATAAAATCTTTAAAAAAAATAAAAATAAAAATAAAAATCCATGTAAGCTTCTTGTTCTGGGACAGGAGATGGCACATTTCTCCCTGTTCTTTCCCTCTAAATACAACTATACAATCTGGAAATAATTCTGTAGACAATCACAAAGGACCCTGAACAGTAGAAATAGGAAGGCAGACCGGCTAGGGATTTTAGGACTAAAGAGAACCCGACTGTTTCCCTGAGGTTGGGTTTTACCTCCCTTATATCCCAGACTGGTCATGGGAAAGGTCTGCACACTGAACCACTGATAGGCATACAAAATCAGAACAAACAAAACAAAACAAAACCCTGTTCTCTCTGGCCAAAGGACTGGGAAAGGGGAAGCATATCAGGGACTTAAAAGGGAAATCCACATTCAGTGGCAGCACTAGGACCAATCTGTGACATTGGTGGCAACAGTGGAACCCAAGCAGGACAATCCATTCTTGTCTCACAACTGGTGGCAGCAGGTGTGCACCTCTACCTACTCTAATGACCCCAAGAGGCCCGATGTCTCTTAGCCTCAACCCACTGGCAGAGAACCACCCAGCACTGGTGGCTTCTGGCCATCTACTCAGAGGCAAAAGACAATTTAGGCCGGCATCTCCCAGACTTCACCCAAGAGCCCAAAGCAAATCGGTCACCTGGAGTCTCCTACCCTCTACCAAGTAGCAGATCACTACCCAAAGCCTTCCATAAGCAGGAGAATGTGGTCCAGGGTAGGTGCTTCTGTCCCCCAGAAGTACCACCAGAGAGAGAGTGGTACCAGTAGGGACCCAGTGGATCCTCCAGCTCATGTGAAGCCAGAAGAATGAAGTGGACCAAGATAATGTTGAAAGGACAAGTAAATTATCACTCAAACTACCACCCATGGGGTTGGGGGGGGGGAAGAGGTGAAACAGGTGAAAGAGACTAAGAGTATATTTATCTTAATGAGCACTGAGTAAATTTGCTGAAACTCTATATTGTATACCTGAAATGAATATAACAATGTATGTTAACTACACTGGAATTAAATTTTAATTAACTAATTAAATCTATTTATTTATTTTAGGGAGAAAGAGAGGGTGTGCGTGCGTGCATGTGAGCAAGCAGAGGGAGAGAACCTCAAGCAATTCCAAGCTGAGCATGGAGCCCCACAAAGGGCTTGATCTCATGACCCTGAAATCATGACCTGCGCCAGAATCAAGAGTTGGATGCTTAACCGACTAAGCCATCCAAATGTCCCTACACTGGAATTAAAATAAAAAAATAAACTACCACCCACAAAAGTAGGACAGAACCTACACATTGAACTTAAACAGGGTAACTGCCCGGTAAAATAGAAGATTTAAATAGGATCCGAAATTCAACACTAAGATGAATCAGAAGTTGGAATTATTTGAAAAAGGTTTTAAAGTAGCCACCACAAGAGATCGACAGATGACAGAGAGATTGACATGGCCCAACAATATGATGATTATAAGAAACTCAATTCGAATACAACATCATAGGCAGGATGAAAGTAAAAGCACAGAAAAAGATATATCATGCTATCTTGAATCAAAACACGCAGGAGTAGCTATATTAACATCAGTAAAGCAGACTTCGGAGAAAAGAAAATCACCAGGGACAAAGAACAACATTACACAGCAATATAAGGATGAATCCACCAAAAAGAGAGCAATCCTAAATGGGCTTCACCAAACAACAGTTTTTAAAATATACAAAACAAAAATTGATACAGCTACAAGGAGAAACAGACAAACCTACAGTTATAATTGGGGACTTTAACACCCTACTCTCAGCAGTTGATAAAAGTACTAAACAGAAAATTAGCAAAGATATAAAAGAATTGAAGAATACCATCCACCAACATACTCTAATTGACATTTATAGAATACTCCACCCAATAGCAGCAGAATATACATTCTTTTTAAGTGCTCATGGAACATTCACCACATCTGGGAGAAAACAAACTGCAACAAATCTAAAATAACTAAAATCATATAGAGCATGTTTTCCTGACCATAATGAAATCAAACGAGAAATTAATAATAGAAAGACAACAGGGAAATCTTCAAACATTTGGAAATCAATGCCACATTTCTAAACAACACATGGCTTTTTATTTCTCAAAGGAAATAAAAAAATACATAGACCCGAACAAAAATGAAAACACAGCATATCAAAATTTGTGGGATGCAGCTAAAGGAGTGCTCTGAGGAAAAGGTTTTCTTTCTTTTTTTTTTTTTAAAGTAGACTCCATACCCAGCATGGAGCCCCATGCAGGACTTGAAGTCAGGGCCCTGAGATAAAGACCTGAGCTGAGACTGAGAGTCAGACACTTAACTGACTGAGACACCTAGGCACCCCTGACAGAAACTTATAATATTTAATTCTTATATTACCAGACAGGAAAGATCTGAAAGTAGTGATCCAAGTTTCTACCTTAAGAACCTAGAAAAACATTAGTAAAATCAACCTTGAGTAGGCAGAAAGAAAGAAATAAGAGAAATCTATGAAATTAAAAATGGAAAAATACAAAAAAATCAGTGATATTTAAAGCTGATTTCTGGAAAAAAAATCAGTAAGATTGATAAATCTCTAGCAACACTAACAAAAAAGAGAAGACAGATAAATTACTCATACTATACATGAGACAGGAGATAGAACATCCTGCAGTCATTAAAAGTGTAAAAAGGGGGGGGCACCTGGGTGGCTCAGTGGGTTAAGGCCTCTGCTTTCAGCTCAGGTCATGATCCCAGGGTCCTGGGATCGAGCCCCACATTGGGCTCTCTGCTCAGCAGGGAGCCTGCTTCCACCTCTCTCTCTGTCTGCCTCTCTGCCTACTTGTGATCTCTGCCTGTCAAATAGATAAATAAAATCTTAAAAAAAAAAAAAAGTGTAAAAAGGGAATACCACGAACGACTCTATGTTCACAAATTGACAACTTAGACAGAATGGACCAATTTCTCCAAAACCACAAACCACTAAAAATCCACCAACCTTAAACTGTAACTTGAATAGTTCTATTAAAAAAAAAAAATCAACTATGTAATATCAAGGCTCCCGAAAAAGAAATGCCTGGCTCCAGATGGCTTAACTGGAAAAATTTACCAAATAGTTAAAGAATTAACACCAATTTTATATAATCTCTTCCAGAAAATAGAAGAGGAGATAATTCTTCCCAGCTCAATTTATGAGGCTATTATCACCATGACACCAAAACCAGACAAAGGCAGTGCAAAAAAGAAACTACAAACCAGTATGTCTTATGAACTTAGACACAAAAATCCTCAACAAAACAGGGGCACCTGACTGGCTCAGTCGGTGGAGCATGTGATTCTTCAACTTGGGGTTGTGAATTTGAGCCCATGTCGGGTACAGAGATTACTTAAAAAGCTTAATAAAATTATGAAATGGAATTATGAATTTTTAAAAAAATTCTGAACAGGATATTAGCAACTTAAATCTAACAATACGTAAGAACTATATATTTTTATATTATTATTATTTAACATATTCAAGGCTAATGTAACATTTGAATGTAATTTACTTCATGAACAGGTCAAAGAAAAATCTTATGATCATATCAATGGCTGCAGAAAAAGCATCTGTCAATATCCAACACTTATTTAGGACTTAAAAAAAAACAACGTATATATATGTATATCATTATACTTAATGGTGGAAGACTGGAAGGATGTCTTCTGCCTAGGATCAGGAGCAAGACAAGGAAGTCTGCTCTTGCCACTTCTATTCAACACTGTACTGAAGGTTCTAGTCAAGGTGGCTAGGCAAGAAAAAGAAAGAAAAGCATACAGATTGGAAAGGAAGAAATAAAATGTCATTATTTGCAGAAACATGACTTTCAATGTGGAAAATCCCAAGAACTATACAAAACTAGTAAGTGAGTTGAGCCAGTTCACAAAGATATGAGATCAGTCCTTAAAAACCAGTTTCTATATACTAACACTAAACATGGGGAACGGACATTAAAAACAGTATCAAGTATAATCATTCCAAAGGAAATTAAATACTTAGGTATAACTTGGCACAACATGTATAGAATCTGCATGTTTGCAATCACAAAATGCTGATAAGCGAAATCAAAGATCTAAGTAAACAAAGAGACATACCATGTTCATGGGTCAGAAGACTCAATATAGAAAAGACATCAATTATTTCCGAATTGATGTATAGTTTTAATGCAATATCTATCAGAATCCCAGCAAAGTTTTTTGTAGGCATAGGCAAACCTACTCTAAAACTTATAATGAAAAGGCAAAAGAACTAGAATAGCTAAACAATCTTGAAAAAGAATAAATATCACTTTATCTAATATTAAGGCTTAGTATATAAGTACAGTAATCAAGACAATGTGGTACTGGTGGAGAGAAAGACACATCAACTGAACAGAATACAGAACCCAGAAATAGACACACACAAATATGCTCAAGTGATTTTTGACAAAGGTGCAAAAGTAATTCAATGGAGAAGGAATACCTTTTTGAAAATTGGTACTGAAGCAAATGGATATCCATAGGCTAAACCCTGTACCTTATACAAAAGTTAACCTAAAATGGATTACAGATTTAAATGTAGATAAAACTAAAAAATGTTTAGATAGGAAGCATAGGTGAAAATCTTTGGGGTTTAACAACAGTCTAGTAGAGTTCTTAGATTTGACACCAAAAGCACAATCCATAATGCAACAATTGATAAATTATTCCTAACCAAAATTTAAAACCTTTTTTCTGCAAAAGATCCCATTAAAAGGATGAAAAGACAAGCTGCAGAGTGAGGAAAAATATTTGCAAACCACGTATCCAACAAGAGCAGTATGTAGAATATATCGAGAACTCTTAAAAATCAAAAGTAAAAAAAAAAAAAAAGCCAAAAATGGGCAAGGGGCACCTGGGTGGCTCAGTTGGTTAAGCATCTGCCTTTGGCTCTGGTCATGATCTCGGGGGCCTGGGATTGAGCCCCGCACTGGGCTCCCCACACTCACTGGGGAGACTGTTTCTCTCTCTCCCTCTTGCCTGCCACTTCCCCTGGTTGTACTTTCTCTCTGTGTCAAATAAATAAAATCTTAAAAAAAAATAAAAAAAAAAAGAAAATGGGCAAAAGAAAAATAGATATTCCACTGAAGAGGATATACAAGTGTCAAACAAGCACATGAAAAGATGTTCTACTTTATCGGCTATTAGGGAAATGCAAACAAAAACCACAATGAGAAATTACTACATACCTATCAGAATGGGTAAAGTAAAAAATAGTGGTATAACCAAATGCTGGTGAGAATATGGAGAAACTGGATCCCTCGTATGTTGCTCTCTTACATATTCTATGGTATAATCCTCTGGAAAAACAGTGTTTCTTTATAAATCTAAACATTACCATATGACCCAGCAGTTGCATTCCTGGGCATTTATCCCAGAGAAATGGAAATTTGTGTGGAATTTATACACAAATGTTCACAGCAGCATTATTTGTGATAGCCCCCAAACTAGAAACAACCCAGATGTCCTTCAATAGATAAATGATGAACTGTAATACATCCATACCACGGAATATTATTTAGTAATAAAAGGGGATGAACCAGTGACACGCCAGCGACTTCAAGGATGCCCGGAGAATTAAACTGAGTGGAAAAAAGGCCAATCTACAAAGGTTACATACTATAGGATTTCATTTGTATAACTTTCTTGAAATGAGGCAGAACAGGTTAGTGGTTGCCAGGGGTTAAGGACAGGGGCTGGGGAGATGGGGATGGGAGTAAATGTGGTGACTGCCATCACCTTGAGGTGACAGAACAGTTTTCTGTCTTGATTGTGGTGGTATATACACAAACCTACACATGTGAAAAATTGCATGGATCTAAATACATACACATACACATACGCAGACAGACAAGTACCAGAGAAGTCCAGCGAAATCTGAAAAGTATCAATATCCTAGCTGCGCTACTGTACTACAGTTTTGTAAGACGTCATCTTTGCAGGAGACTAGGTAGAGGGTATGTGAAGAACCTCTATTTCTTACAACTGTGTCAATCTATAAAATCTTAAAATTGAGTTTAATCTAATAAATCCGTGTAGTTACACATGCATCACTCACTTCTTTAAGCATTTGTTGAGCTGATTCTTTGTGTGAGGTGTTAGCTTTTGTGCTGGTGGGTACAGGTGGGAAGACAGGGTAGGCAATCTACATAAAACCCCATCTTTACTGATAGCACAGCTGTAAATAAATAAAGAGCTTGTGCTGATTTTTTCTAAAAATATATGTGTCCCCCACTAGAGACTGTGACTATTTTAATTACCACTCTGTCTCCAGTGCCACAACAGTGTCTAGGACACAGTAACTTCTCAATTAATATCTGAAAGAATGAATGAATGAAATAATCAACAGAAAGGGTGATAAACACCACCAAGTGGTTAGAATATAGTACCAAAAATAGTGACATGATGAAAAGGGCTTACGAAAACAAAGGACAGAATAATATAAGTGTTGTCTGAGGGAACTGAGGAAGGCATCTTTCAACTGGGTCTTACAAGATGAGATGGGGGAAGGAAAAACCATTCTAAGCAGAGGGAACAGAGCATTCAAAAGCACAAGCAAGGGGCACCTGGGTGGCTCAGTGGGTTAAAGCCTCTGCCTTCAGCTCAGGTCATGATCTCAGCGTCCTGGGATCGAGCCCCACATCGGGCTCTTAGCTCCACGCGGAGCCTGCTTCCTCCTCTCTCTCTGTGCCTGCCTCTCTGCCTGCTTGTGATCTCTGTCTGTCAAATAAAAAAAAAAAAAAAAAAAAAAAAAAAAGGCACAAGAAAATCAGAAAAGCATAGGATTCCCTGGCACCAGCCAAAACTTTGTTGTGTTTGAGCTTAGCGTTCTCTCCGGGAACAGGCCAAAAAAGGATGAAACTAACCGTATGACTGTGGATACTTCACGAAGGCAGTCTGGATTTGGCATGAACAAGTGCGTGACACTGGCGTTTTGGAAGTCAGTGAATGATGGTCAGATTTGTCTTTTACAAAGTTAACTCTGGTGTCAGTGAGGGGGATGCAATACAGGGAGAGGGAGAAAGAGAGAGAGAGAGAGGCTGAGAAACCAAGACAAGAGCTTGAAGTGAATGAAAATTTCAGTTCTTCATAATATTCAATTTACCAAAAAACCTAATTCCCAAATGTACGGCCTTTGTGAAGTCTTCATAACTACTGGCCTGAATGGTCTATAACACTGTTATCTTTAAAATCTATGTAATGAGGGGCACCTCTGTCAAATAAATAAATAAAATCTTAAAAACAAACAAACAAACCTGTGTAATGAATCCTATCATAGGGCTGTGAAGTAGAGACATTTATTGAGAATTTTAGTTGTTCTTTTCTGTAGATTCTTCTAATACAATCATGCCACTTAGTTTATTTGAAATTCCCCTTTTCCCCTTTTCAAAATTTTGAAAAAATAAGCTATTCTTCGTATTTCACAAAATCTTGCATGTTGTGGTCAGTTTATTAGTATTCTGACCATCAAAAATGATCATTTCCACACACTGCTCATGCTATTGAGAAATGGCACTTATTCCTCTTAAAACACAAATTATTTTAGCAACAAGTTAGAGCTTCAGTAACTAAAATACTGACCTTTGTAGAGAATAAATTATAAGTCTGAATTATGGAGATAACTATAAGTACTTTCCATGCATTTCTGTGCATATATATATTTGTGATAAAATTAGATACAACTGAATGGAATGTAAAGATTATTATCTAATGATAACTTGGCTGCCTCCACCCCCACTCCCAAAAAGGGTGAGAACTCTCCACCAGGCTGGAGAGAGAAGAAGAGCAAAGAAATTAAAGATGATTCCTCTGGGCACAATGAAGTGACTTTCTTCTCCCTGCTCTTTTCCTACCATGTGACAATTTTAACAGCTCTTTGCTTGTTTGCTTTTTTTAATCATAGAAAATGTCAAACATAAAGAAATGAACTATGTCATGCCCAGCTTTAAATTATCAACTCGTGGTCCATTCACTTCCCCAATCTACTCTCCATTATTTATTTATTTTTTTAAGGATTTTTTAAAAATTTATTCATATGACAGAGAGCGAGAGAGCGAGAACACGAGAAGGGGGAGCAGCAGGCTCCCCGCTGAGCAGGGAGCCCGCTCAATCCCAGGTCCCTGGGATCATGACCTGAGCCAAAGGCAGCGGCTTAGCCAACTGAGCCACCCAGGTGCCCCAACTCTCCATTATTTTGAAGCAAATCCTAGATATGCCATTTCATCCATAAACATTTCGGACTGTACATATAAAAAAAACCCCTACTTTTAAAACATAGTAACTATACCATCAGTATATCTAAAATTTCACAATTTTAATGTCATCAAATACAAGGTCAAAATCTTAAATTTCCCAAATTGCCTCATTTTTAAAAAATTCTACTATCTTTATACAAGTCTAAATTAGGTACAAATATATTCTGGTTAATTGATCTATTCAAATTTTATTTTAATAGCAATAATACATCTTAAATAATTATAATTAGCTCAGAAGTTTTAATTAATTTAAATAATTAAATCTAATATAAAAGGAGTGAGTATTGTATTTGACACATGGTCAAACTAAGCAAACTTAGAAAAAAAGTAAGGGGAAGGGTTGATTTCATTTTTGCCTGTTTTTAAAACATTTCCTTCTTTGCTCACAGTTTTAACTACAAAACTGCCTCTTATGACTTTAATAAGATTTTTATCAAGTCCCCAAAAGCCTGCTAATGAAACTCTTTTGTAATCCCTCACTTGCTTGTTTTAACATTTTCACTGTCTTACTTTAGCCAAGGACTTGCCTCCTTCATTTGAAATTAGCTTGAAATCATAGGATTTCAGAGTTGGGAGGGACCATGTGGCTTCCTCATCTCAGAGAATAGTTAGCTTTGATGTTATTATAATATTGGTGCTTCCAGGGAAAAGCTAGCTTAAGGAATCAATCCGCTGTTAGTTACAGACTAATGTTCTAATTTAACAGATACTAATGTAAATATATTGGTATAAGTTTTTATTAGTACAAAACAACTTTGAATTTTATTTTTTTAAAGCTTGGTAAAGAATATTTTCTCCAATGTGTTGAAAAAGATTTTGTTATACAAGTAGGAAGGAAGCACATTTAGTTCAAGATTTGAAATAATAAAGGTTAGAAATTTATCACCCCCAGAAGTCTGCAGAATCAACATAGTAAATGTCAGACTCTTCACTCAGGTAATATAACACAGAGTTATAAACTTGTGTGCTATCAGTAAATAAAATATGTAATACAATATAAAATATTGGATGATACAGTGTTGTGAGACACTGTAAAAACCTCAGTTAGAAATTATTCGGTCTTGGGGAGCCTGGTTGGCTCAGTCAGTTAAGCATCTGCCTCGGGCTTAGGTCATGATCTCAGGGTCCTGGGATAGAGCGAGTCCAGCATCAGGCTCCCTGCTCAATGGGAAGCCTGCTTCTCCCTCCCTCTCTGCCTGCTGCTTCCCCTGCTTGTGCTCTCTGTCTCTCTGTCAAAGAAATTATTAGGTCTTCAAAAATGTGGATATCAGGTTCTATTCATATCTCTCAGGTTTTAAATACTCACATACACACATACACATACTTGTCCCTTCCACAGATACTGGTAGGATCGAGATAGCACTTCAGTGTGAAGTGATTTCATTAATCAAAAGCAAAAATTTGGGGCACCTGGATGGCTCAGTGGGTTAAACCTCTGCCTTCGGCTCAGGTCATGATCTCAGGGTCCTGGGATCGAGCCCCGCATCGGGCTCTCTGCTCAGTAGGGAGCCTGCTTCCTCCTCTCTCTCTCTCTCTCTCTCTCTGCCTGCCTCTCCACCTACTTGAGATTGAAATAAATAATATCTTAAAAAAAAAAAAAAAGCAAAAATTTGTCACAGAAATTCAGGAATCTCAGTGCACTCCATATATGTGACACTTTACATTAAACCTAGGACTTAGAATACTTAGTAAAATTGTCTTAAATACTTACTGAGCGTTTGATATGTTCAGGGAGCGGCATTTAGGTGCATTAGCAAACTGTAGAATAAGGTGTCAGAATGATACCAAATTAAACCATCAATACATTTAATTTAAAGGAAGTACTTAATGACAGCAATTCAGAGATGGCAATTTTGGAGTTTTAGCATTTTCTTTTAAACTCAGATTCTTTAAAAACGCCCTAGAACTTAATTTTTCCAAGTTCTACAACACAAGAAACCGTGTATATACTTACAAATTTAGAATAGTGACAACGGACTGACTTCTGATCCTGCTTTTTTTTTTTTTAACATGTTGATTTTTAATTTTGTTCAAATTTTAAAACTGCTGATATTTTCTACAGTTTTTTTCTTTTTTTTTTAATTTTATTTTTTATAAACATATAATATATTTTTATCCCCAGGGGTACAAGTCTGTGAATCGCCAGGTTTACACACTTCACAGCACTCATCATAGCACATACCCTCCCCAATGTCCATAATCCCACCCCCCCCCT
>NW_019154130.1:13224649-13359005 GCF_002288905.1 Enhydra lutris kenyoni
AGCCCGATGCGGGGCTCGATCCCAGGACTCTGAGATCATGACCCGAGCCGAAGGCAGCGGCTTAACCCACTGAGTCACCCAGGCGCCCCTATTTTTATTTTTTGTACTGACTTCACTCATTTTCCCCCAGAGTCCCTAATGTACTAATCACCCTTTATCTTATATACATCCCTCATTTTCTTTTTTCTGACTTGCCGGAATACAAAAACTCAAGCTCTTGATTCTTTTAAAACAAAGGAAAGCAAGTGTCATGGTAAATATCATCCACTAGATTCAGGTAAGGCAATTGTAGAGTTGATTTGTTCAGTTATTATATAGAAGTGCAGGTGTAAATCTCTGTTGATATACAGAGCAGACGGAACACCACATTCTAACACAACCACCTATCTTACCTGGCTCACAAGGGAGAAGCGGTGTTCACAGCAACAGTACCTACTCATCTGTTGACAATGATGGAGCATCCATCTAAGAAATGTGGTATCGGCAACTATCACTTTACGATATGTTCAGTAACATGAAAGATGTGTGGCAATTAGAACTTTTTGATCTCACTCCTGTTTTTATCACTTGCATGCATATTAGAAACTAGTGGAATTCTGCTAAAGTCTCCTTAACTGTAACAGAAATCATGCTCTACTAATAATACTATTAACAACAGTACAGCTTTTTAAATGACAATAGTAGTTTACTCTCCCATAAGTAACAATAGTCTACCCAACAAGGCTGTTTGGCTTTCTGCCATGCTTTTTGAAAGTCTGGAGGCCCGGGTTACAGTTCCACCTTTTTGTCTGTTTGTCTGTTTGTTCAGCCATTCATTGAATCACCCGGTTAATTTCGAGTCTTCCAGTTAACTTCTCATTAATACTCAGGCACCCCTTCACCTTGTCAAGGGCAATTACAACTTTAATTTGTTTTCCTAAGATGGTAGCCAGTTAAGAATCACTTAGCAAATTTTATAAGCTTAGTCCACTCAATCACCTAGCCATTAAATAAAATGTTAAAAACAAAGCCTACTAAACCGACTGAAAACCTTCTATACTTGTATTCATATTTACTGTTGTGCCATAAATTTAAAGTAGAAGTTTTAGTAGGATGAGAATGAAAATATCTATTTTTTAGGGTCAGATCAGGATATAATTTTTTTTAAATACAAAATAGAATAAATTGAAGAGGCTGAAATATAGCCGTTACAATAATGGACACAAAATATTCATTAATTAAATGACTATAGTAATTGGTTACTTGGACAAATTCAAAGTCTCCCCCCTTAATGATGATTTTGGCTTATAACCAAGAGGTTTGAATGCAAAAACTAAACAAAAAATTCCTGAATAGGCAGGAATATAAAAGGAAGGAAGGCTGGTGATAGTCTAAGGGAAGAAGGGGAGCTGGCGTTCCTCTGGAGGAGATGAAGGCCAAGGAAAAAGCCATGTGTTTAGCGAGATAAGTATGCATCCTTTCAAACCCTTTCTCGGTGGCAGAATTGTCAGGCACTATTAGCTTGTGCTTCTAGTGGGTGGGGAAAGAGGACATTTCTTAAGCAATGGGAGACTTTGTTGGGACACACACTATAATAATGCTATTCCCCCACCCTTTTTGAAAACAAAACATGATCTTGGAAACCAGGTTCTTAGGGTCCATCTGCTACAGAATCTTTTATGACTGTAAAGAAAACTAGATTATACTGGAGATGATTAACCAAGGAGCTATTCAGGACAATTTGTAAGAATAAAAACTACCCCCACCCCTCCGCAAATCCACCTTGAATATCCATAAAACAATGCTGGTTCGAAAATGATGTGGAAGCAATACACTCAGGCATAGAAATATGAATATATGTTTATATAGTATATTGATAAACTGCTGTTGAAGTTAAAAAAACAGCTTATAAGACAGTATAATAATGTAATATAATCTTCCTAATCATTATTATTTTTTAAGATTTTATTATTTATTTGACACAGAGAGATCACAAGTAATCAGAGAGGCAGGCAGAGAGAGAGGGAGAAGCAGGCTCCCTGCTGAGCAGAGAGCCTGATGCGGGGCTCCATCCCATGACCCTGAGATCATGACCTAAGCTGAAGGCAGAGGCTTAACCCACTGAGCCATCCAGGCACCCTCTAATCATTTTTTTTTAAGATTTAATTTTGGAGGGGCACCTGGGTGGCTCAGTGGGTTAAAGCCTCTGCCTTCGGCTCAGGTCATGGTCCCAGTGTCCTGGGATCGAGCCCCACATCGGGCTCTCTGCTCTACAGGGAGCCTGCTTCCACCTCTCTCTCTATCTGTCTGCTTCTCTGCCTACTTGTGATCTCGTCAAATAAATAAATAAAATCTTAAAAAAAAATATTTAATTTTGGAGTAATCTCTACACCCAACGTGGGACTTGAATTCACAACACCAAGATCAAGAGTCGGAAGCTCTACCAACTGAGCCAGCCAGGTGCCCCTCTAATCACTACTTTAAAAAATATATTTTTAATTAAGTCTGTGAGGTTATATGTAAAAATATATTTGAGTATAGAAGATAACTTTTACTTCCTAATTACTCATCTATGTTTTCTTTTTGTTAAAATGAAAAGCATGTTATTTACATAGTTGTTAAAAATTACCTAAGAGCTATCTTGGGTCAAGGACTCTCCACCATTTTGTGCAGAATAGGAGAAAATCTTAAAGGGAACAAGGGAGATATCTGCTTCCATTTCTACACATTTGCCAACAAGTGTTCTTGCTGGGAACTCCAAACTTCAGGACTCATAAGGACCTGATTTTGTAACATCTTACAACAGGGACATCTATTCATCATTACTGTTCATTATTATTTTTAACCAAATATTGTGCAGATTACAATGTCTCCATAGTGCCTGCTACACTATAATAGATCACTAAAAAATTTCTATTCTACAGAAAGCATAATAATATTAGTTTGGGGAATCTTTTAGAGAAAAAAAGGTTTAAAAATTCAAATGGGATTATGAAATTTTAAAGAAAATATTGTACTTGAGCAGTCAATATTATTAGTACTCAAAATACACACCTTGAATAAATAGCAGAAAAATGGACTCAACAAGCATAATTGCATCACACTGCTACGCTTTGGAGAGGAAAATGCATTTAAAGGCATGAGCAAAGATGTTCAGTACATAGCTAAAAGAATGGAGATTTATACAGGATGGAAAGACAGAATTTAATCCTTCTACATATGCCTGAGGTGATTCAAGATATTTTCCAATTATTTTTTTTTTAAGATTTTATTTATTTGAGAGATAGCAAGAGACAGCACAAGTTGAGGGGAGGGACAGGGGCAGAAGGAGTAGCACACTTCCCACTGGGCAGGGAGTCCTAGCCACAAGGTTCCACCCCAAGACCTTGGGAACAGCACCCAAGCCAAAGGCGGACCCTTAACTGATGAACCCTTAACCATCCAGGCTGGTGCTCATTTAATTTTAACTATTCTATCTATAGCCTAATTAATAAGCAATAATACTATAAATTCTACTTTGAGGCTATTCAGTGTAAGCTTCCTTGGTTTTTCTCCATTCCATCTTAAAATTTCTCTGTACACTCAACTGACTTCATCCTTTATTCTTTCTTCTACAGGTTAAACAACTCTCCCCCAACACCACCAAAGAAACTACCTTTTAATTTGGTATCCTGCTACCTTCTCCTATCACTAACCTACTCCTCTCACTTTTCTTAAATCTTCCATTGCTCTCCTTTCAGCCTACAATATGCTCAAGGTATCATTTACTGAGAGGAGGAGAGGGAACGATCCTAGAAACTCACTAGCTCTAACCTCCCAATCTCCAAATCCAACAGGACCATTCTCGGGTTGTTATCTTTCTATAACCTTTATGGAACACCTTGTTTCTTGACTTGTGTGGCACCTTCCTCTTAGGAGTTCCTTTCCAACCCACCTCTCCGGGCTTGTCCTCTTTTGCTCACCTTTTTTTTTTTTTTTTTTAAAGATTTTATCTATTTATTTGATAGAGATCACAAATAGGCAGAGAGGCAGGCAGAGAGAAAGGCGGGGGGGGGGGAGCAGGCTCCCCACTGAGCAGAGAGCCAGATGACGGCCTTGATTCCAGGACGCTGAGATCATGACCTGAGCCAAAGGCAGAGGCTTAACCCGCTGAGCCACCCAAGCACCTTTTCACTCACTTCTTAACACAAGGGTCTGTACTGGGTCCGTCTCTTCTCTCTGCACTTTCTTACTGATCTGATTCACTCTTCTGCTTTCAACTATCTCACTGAAGCTGCCAATGTCCTCAATAAATCTCTCACTAGCTGCTTTTCTTCTTTGCATTGAGGCTGTCCTAGTTCCAGAACCAAGTCCTCATCCCCAATCTCTTTCTTTTTTTAAATTGCTTTACCAACTACTGATGGAGTCATCTTTCAGAGACTGACTGCATCAGTCTCTTCTAGTCAAGCACCTTAAATGGCTCCCCACTACCTACTGTTCAAAGTTCAAACCTCTTCATATAGGATTCAAGGGTCTCTGGTTTGCCACTGTCCCTATATTTTATTCACAATGTCTGAACTAGGCTAAAAAATAGATTATGGCCTAGCACCCTTGCTGAAAAGCTACCCAGTGTTCAAGACTCTGCTCCAATTCTAACCCCAAGTTACTCCATTTCCTCATGTATAGAAAGTACTTCACTTCTTGTGGCATTGATGCCATTCTGTCTTACTTTGAAAAAACATGGACATTTCTTGATTCCATTAATTGAATATAACCAGCAGTAGAAGAGACACTATT
Source organism: Enhydra lutris kenyoni (assembly GCF_002288905.1). Taxonomy (NCBI): domain Eukaryota; kingdom Metazoa; phylum Chordata; class Mammalia; order Carnivora; family Mustelidae; genus Enhydra; species Enhydra lutris. Next base: position 13,229,405 of record NW_019154130.1, read on the forward strand.
GACTTATTTGTACTCCACAGTATCTTGAATGTACCAGGCAGTGCTGAACTCAGATTACATGCACTTAGACTTCTTGTTCAGAATCTGAGCTAAAGTTTGCCTCTGCCATACTTCTGAAGAACAGATGTGGGAAACAAATTAGCTGAATAAACAATTGTGTGTATGTGTGTATGAGACAGTTGTAAAGAATTATTTCAAAAGAAATAATTTCAAAGCACTTTCATTTGAATTATTTTACAAAAATAATTATGAGAAATTTAACTCCTAGGTATATATCCAAGAGAACTTACAACATATATTCACACAAAAACCTGCATATGAATGTTTACAGTAGCATTATTCTTTTTTTTTTTTTTTAAGTTTATTCGAGAGAGAGACAGTGAGAGAGAGCATGAGCGAGGAGAAGGTCAGAGGGAGAAGCAGACTCCCCATAGTAGCATTATTCTTAATAGACAAAAAGTGGGAACAACTCAAATGTCCATCAACTGATGAATGAATACACGGTGATCTATTGATCTAATGGAGTATTAGTCATCCATAAAAATTAAGCATTGACACATGCCATAGCACAGATGACCCTTGAAAACATTATGCTAAGTGGAGAAGTCTGACAACAATTCACATATTTTATGATTCCATTTATATTAAGTATCCAGAGTGGGCAAATCCATAGAGACAGAAAGTTAGTGGTTGCCAAGGGATGGGGGTAATTGAGATGGGACGCTAACAGGTACAGGGGTTCTTTTTGGAGTGATGGAAATGTGCTGGAACTAGACAGTGATCATGGTTGCATAACATTGTGGATACATTAAACATTTGAATTTTAGGGGCGCCTGGGTGGCTCAGTGGGTTAAAGCCTCTGCCTTTGGCTCAGGTCATGATCTTAGAGTCCTGGGATCGAGCCCCACATCGGGCTCTCTGCTCCATGGGGAGCCTGCTTCCTCCTCTCTCTGCCTGCCTGCCTCTCTGCCTACTTGTAATCTCTGTCTGTCAAATAAATAAATAAATAAATAAAATCTTTTAAAAATAAATAAATAAATAAATATTTTTTTTTAAGATTTGAATTTTACACTTTAAGATGACAAATTTCACATTATGTAAATTTTATCTGAACTGGAAAAAGGAAAAAGTATGAATTTTATCCCCTGAATAACTCAGTTCGGATTTGTGGTCTAAAGGAAGAGGTCTAACCTTTGAATCAGGAAATCTGAGTTGAAGTAAATTCTTCCACTTACTTACTAGCTGTGTGATCTTAAGAATACCACCTAACTTCTCTCAGTCTCAGTCCTCAACTAGTCTCGTCTATAAAGTGAGAACAATAGTGCCTCCCAAAGTTGTGAGATTCATGAAATAATGTGTAATCATTACAAAAATTCTAGAGCCCTTTATAAAGGAAAAACCTTATTGTTATTTTGGAAAATGATTTCTTAAAAACCCTAAACTGCATTGAATAGTCCGTAATTTCAACTTTTTATCACCGGCATGTTATCTAACCAGCTTTTATTGTTATTCATGAATGGCATCTTGGACTTAAAGCAGTTATTCTGTGGACACTAAAAGTACAACACTTTACAGAGTTATTTAACTTTAATGAAAGGTAGTCTCTAAAACCAAGCATTAACATAAAAATCTAAAGCATTAACTAGACATTTCCAAATATCCACTTTTATGAATGCAAAACATTTTGTATTTTAAAAGTTTTCATTTGGGTGTACTTTATGCTCTATGGCATCAGTACAAAGGAAGGCATACATTAAAAAAAAAAAAAAAGGTGGGGATGTGAATTTGTGCAGCCACTATGGAAAACACGGAGGTTCCTCAAAAGATTAAAGATAGAGCTACCGTATGATCCAGCAATTCCACTTCTGGATATATATCCAAAGGAAATGAAATCACTATCTTGAAAAGGTATCTGCACCTCCATGTTCATTGCAGCATTATTTATAATAGCCAAGACACAGAAATAATCTAGTATTCATCAATGAATGGATAAAGAAAATGTAGTATCTGTATACAATGGATTATTATTAAGCCATAGAAAAGAAGGAAATCCTGCTATTTGTGATAACATGGAGGAACCTTTAGGGCAATATGCTAAGTGAAATAAGTCAGAGGAAAAAAAAATACGGTATGATTTCACCTATATGTGGAAACTAAAAAAACTGAACTCACAGATACAGAGGACAGATTGGTGGTTGCCAGAGACAAGGGGTAGAGAGTGGGGGGAAATGAGTGAAGGTAGTCAAAAGGTAAAAATTTACAGTTATAAGATAAATAAGTTCTGGGGATATAGTGTACAGCATGGTGATAATAGTTAACAACACTGAACTGTGTATTTGAAAGATGCTAAGAGAGTATATCTTAAAAATTCTCATCACAATGGAAAAGGTTTGAGGTGACTGATGTCAACTAAATTTATTGTGGTGATCATTTCACAATATTTACAGAAATCATTATGTTGTACACATTGGACTAATCGAATGTTATAGGTCAATTATACGTCAATAAAACTAGAAAAAAAATGATGGGGAGTTTTCTTAAATTTTTTTTTTCATTTGTTCAGCCTATATGCTCTTTGGCATCAATACAAGAAGGCATGTATCATTTCAAAGGACAGGAAACGGACTGAAAATTAAAACAATAGGCATCCACTAGAAGTAACAAGTATTCTTATGTTTAAGCTTTTGAGTATATATTTTGTTCTCCCTAACAGAATTCCTTAATGGTTTTTTGAGGGAAGGGATCATACGTAATTAACTTCAATATCCCTTCATAGAGCCTAACATTATACACAACAGGCATTTCACTTACATTAAAGAATTGGATAAGAATACTTCTTGATTACATAAAATTGATCATATTTAATTTACAGTGACAGGATGGAAAGTTGTAATATCAAAACTAAACTTCTCTGAGAGCAGTTGGCTATCTCATTCCTTAACAGAGGAAGCAAACACACACATATGTATGATTATCCATATAGGTACACACATGTATAGTTTTTCCTAAAGAAAAGCAAACATGTCAATCTATAATCAGTTACAAAATTGTCTCCATTTGCCTCCCATTTTTTCTGTAAATGAGGTGGCAGACCTGACCTAAATTGGAGAAACATTCAGGTCTCTTTAATATTACTAGGATTGTTGACTTGACCTTAGATAGGAAGGATGAAATAGATTTGTTTTCTTTTCTTTTCCTTCAAATCAAGGTCAGGTGCTTCAGCATTCTGCAGGAACTGTGAAAGATTGAAGTGTAAGATATGGTCCTCATAATCAAATTATTTACATCATTAGTGAAGATAAAACTGGATGATTTAAGATACTATGCACATTTTTGTTCACTGGTTTGCTAATTTAAAAAGCTGGGATTTGGGGGCCCCTGGGTGGCTTAGTCATTGAGCATCTGCCTTTCACTTGGGTCATGATCCTAGGGTTCTTGGGTAGAGCCCCACATCAGGCTCCATGCTTCTCCCTCTCCCACTCCCCCTGCTAGTGTTCCTCTTTGCTGTGTGTCTCTCTCTGTCAAATAAACAAAATCTTTAAAAAAAATAAAAATAAAAATCTGGGATTTTTGCAGCAAAACTGATTTTACTTCAAACAGGAAGTAAACTTTACACAGGATCTTGAAGAAAAGTTCAATTTGAATAGGCGGAGAGAAGGGAGGAGGGCTTTTGGGGGGGGCGGAGGTGGGATGTGGCAGAGAAAGAGACTCTTTTTTTTTGTTTTTTTTTTTTTAAGATTTTATTTATTTATTTGACAGAGATCACAAGTAGGCAGAGAAAGGAGAGGAAGCAGGCTCCCTGCGGAGCAGAGAGCTCGATGTGGGGCTGGATCCCAGGACCCTGGGCCACGACCTGAGCCGAAGGCAGAGGCTTTAACCCACTGAGCCACCCAGGCGCCCGGAGAAAGAGACTCTTAAGCAGGCTCCATGCCTGGGGCCAATCTCAGGGCCTGAGATAAGGACCTGAGCAGAAATTAAGAGTGGGACACTTAACAGATTGAGCCCCAGCAAAGCACTTTACCCAGGTGCCCCACCCCTCCCCTCTCTGTTCCAGGGAGGAGGGCTTTTTGGATGAAGGAGATACAGTACCAGAAGTGCAGACTTAAATAAGTAAGGCATGTGGCAGAGACACATTCACCTCAATAAAGCAGAAAGAACAGGCCAAAGAACATAGGAAATGAAGCTGGATGAGCAGTGTGGGCCAGATTAGAAAGGACACTGAAAGTCAAGCAGAAGAGGTTAGATTTAATGTGGTGGAAACATGGAACCAGTGAAGTGTTCTGAAACGGGGAGGAGTAGCATTTAAAGAAGGTTAATCAGGAGGAGTTGGAAAAAAACGAATGAAGGAAGGCAACTGTGGTAATCCAGGAATGAGGCCATAAAGGTCTGAGTAAGACAGGTGCACAGAGATACAGTGTAGTCTAGCGGCAACATGCTGGGCCTTTGAGACTACAAAACTCGGGGGGCGGGGGGGTATCAGAAGTGAGAATGAAACACAGACTAATGCAAAGGCTGCCTACCACGTAAAGGGGTTGTACTACAGATTAAGACCTGGATATATCCAACAGTAAAAATATATCCACTAAGCTTAAATGTTTATCAAATACTCTATAAATAGTTTCATTGCTTTCTTTGATGAATTTACATTAACAGGCACCCCCAGATTTCACATTTGTTTTAACACAACCCCATGAAAATCTGCTTATGTAAAAATTAGTTGTTTTTCAATATATAAACAAAGTTAACTGAACCATTACAGGACATCAACCCCTGACACTAAGATGGTGAAAACATAAAACACTCTTCTTTATATTCAAATGTATATTCTTTACTGTGTGGTTCTACCCCCAATAAAGCCAAACCAAACCAGAACAACATCCCTAAAAAACCCCAACTTTTTTAGAGCTGAATCTAGAATCTGGAGCATATTCTTAACTTTATCTGATAGTGATCCAGTTGGAAGAAAACAAAATGTTGAGAAAATGACTTAAGAAATTAACACTTGGCCATGTTGCTTTCCTAGGCTGCGCTGTATCAAATGGGGAGGAAATTTTCTGAAGTGAAAAACAGCAACAAAATGTTACTAAAGCTCAATTTGGCACATTAACTTTTTATACTAAAAATCACTTAAATCTATAGTCAACTCTTCTCCTGCTTCCCCTCACTCCTTAGGATAGGTAGTATATGACGTTCTAAGAGGAGTGGCATAAATAAGTAAGACCTATAGATCTCATTCACGTGCTCCCATGGTACTTTTAAATGTATTTACTCTAGCAAGACAGATTCTATTATCTGTACATGATTGCATGTATTGTGCCCTATCTCTTCCCATGATCATTTTCTGGTAGAACTGTGAATAAGAACGGAAATGTCCAAAACCAGCAAAAATAGCCCATCTACTATCACTCACTGAGCTCTTTCTTTACAAAGTACAACCAAGCTTGTTCCTCTAGTACGTAATCTCACTTGACCCTCACAATAATCCACAAGTACTATGACTGTGTCCATTTTACAGTAGAAGAAACCAAGGCTTCAAGAGTTAAGGATTTGTATAAGATCACAAAGCTGGTGAGCTGTAAGCAGCAGACATGTTCATCTGATAGGTTCCTGTTAATTATTAGATTACACTGCCAACCTCAAACATGTGTGACCAAAGCCAAAAGTAACAGGTGTAAGGAACCTGGACATGTTACTCACTGTGTACAAGAGTTAGGGAAGAACGTCTAAGCACTGTCCTTGATACAAATGGACAGATTCCCTGACTTACTTCTAACCTTTCCTTATACTGAAAACAGTGCATTCTATTCCTGAAGGAGAGTGGGACCCTGCATGAAATGGAAGTTAACTGTTCCCTTGTATTACTATCCGATGGTACCCATAGCATCTCAGTATGTTCTCAATTTGGTTACATTTTTGACAAATGCTGTCACTGACACCAGCCCGGTCAAGACTAACTAGGCTGGTTGTTGGTGACATCAAAATGCTTTTAAAAGTATTTTCTTAATAGAATATCCAGTGCCCTGTGCAACCTATTTAACTGCTACCAGTAAGCATGAAACAGAAACTAAACGTTGAGAGACACTTCTCAGTATATGAATCAAATATATTCATAAGAAGACACCTCTAAAAATAACTCTCCAGTGTGATTCCCTCTTTATGCATCTGGGCAGAGCTGTCCTATTTCCTCTACAAAGCTTCCTTGTATGTTGAAACAGCAGGAATTTCAAACTGAACCAATACAATTGAGAACTACAATTTTCTTCACAAGACATGATTATTTTTATTAGTATTTTATAGAATTGCCTAAATATGATGGGACACTTTACATGTTAACTCTGCAATACTTTTGGTTAGAAAGCAAAGCAGTTATGGTTTAAAGTTCTGTGCACCCTTCCCCTTTTTTCTAACACTCGGTCTTCCACAAAATGGTCAGTGTGATCTCTGCAGAGTATGCAAGGAGCATGACCAAGGTAAACTAAAGAACAGCACATTAAGCGCATGTCAAGTGAATCAGAAGTTTAAACCTTGTCATCTGCGTGTGAAACCAGTAAACAGTTATAAGGGGTTACAAATAAATATGTACAAATTAATAGGATGCAGTTAGTAACTTCCACTTTTCCAACTAGTGGCCTTTTGGCAGGCAGCCACATAATCTGCAATAATCTGTCACTACTGTGAAGCCCCACCTACTTCCGCTGCCCCACCCCATCCAAGCTATGATTGGGATACTTGTGGAGTGCTGATATAACAATCATAAAAGGTCTCCCTATCTGTGAAAATGGAAATTAACATCATTTGTACTTTTAAGTGTTTAATATTCATAAATCTTAAAAACCACACTATGACATCACATTTCAAAGATTACTTAAAAGTTTTTTCTTTTTTGGGGCGCCTGGGTGGCTCCGGGGGTTAAGCCGCTGCCTTCGGCTCAGGTCATGATCTCAGGGTCCTGGAATCGAGTGCTGCATCGGGCTCTCTGCTCAGCAGGGAGCCTGCTTCCCTCTCTCTCTCTCTCTCTCTCTCTCTCTCTCTGCCTGCCTCTCTGTCTACTTGTGATCTCTCTCTGTCAAATAAATAAATAAAATCTTTAAAAAAAAAAGTTTTTTCTTTTTTATGTATCAGAAGCATAGAGTATCTATATCACTAATATGCTTTTTTTTTTTTTTAAAGATTTTTATTTATTTATTTGGCAGACAGAGATCACAAGCAGGCAAAGAGGCAGGCAGAGAGAGAGAGAGAGAGGAGGAAGCAGGCTCCCCGATGAGCAGAGAGCCCGATGTGGGGCTCGATCCTAGGCTCCCCGCGGAGCAGAAAGTCCAATTCCGGGCTCAATCCCAGGACCCTGGGATCATGACCTGAGCCGAAGGCAGAAGCTTTAACCCACTGAGCCACCCAGGCACCCCTCACTAATATGCTTCTTGAATGAAAATGCATCCTATGTATGATTATAAGACTTTACACATCTAACATGTAGAGTACTAGGAGTTTGGAAGTCAGGATAATATAGATTTCATTTCAGCCTTGTTCTAAGGGCCTAGCGAAATTGGTAAAGAAACTATTAAAGACAGCTTTCTTGGCTAATAAAATACTTCACATTAATTTTTCAACATACAAACCATGAGCTGTTAAACAAATTATTTACTTTCCTACCTCATCTAATTTCATTGTATGGACTAGAGTTGTGTCATAAATTACCTCATGGCTAAGATGTTTTATTTTTATACTTTAATAAGTAACTAACCTTATGTACTAAAATAAAAACAAAAAAAATTACAAAACAAGATAAACATGATCAAATCATCTGACTTTTCTGTCTCTAAATTTGGCATTATGTTTAAGAAATTAATGCTTTCTATATTGTTTTCCCTTGCTAGAAAAGAAGAAAAAATAGGACATGGCCTTGATATTTTTTAAGATCTTTAGGATGAATAGTGTGCCATTTTGAGTAGCTTCATTTTGAAATATTGTTTTACAGGAATATCAATCACAAGACCAAACTGCATCCATTTAGTAAGAATAGCCGTGAGTATATTTAAGATTTTTGTTTAAGACTTTTCTGACAAGATTATCATGTTTTATTTGCAGCTCAGTATTTACTTTACTTACCCAGAATAAAAGCGGGGAAAAAAAAAATCAAACAATTTCTGAAAAAAGTTCCCACTAATATTTATTTATGTAATCTCAAACTACAAACTAAAATAAATAGAGCATAGGAATCCAGTGATTTTCGAGGTTGATTACTCTCAGCTGGACTTTGAGCTAAGGCCATAAATATTCACATGAAATTCAACAAAGAATATATTAGCAATGTTTAGACACAAACCATATTTATAATAAAAATGCTAAGTGTAAAACAAAATACCAAGCTTACTCACAGCAGATTGTCTCAAATGCATGCCTACATCTCTAATCCAACATATTAAGACTTCAAAAAAATTCTTTATCTTCAGCAATAAGTAAGACTGCCCCAGAGACGACTTTCTTTTAAAAACTCCCTCTTGTTCATTAGGAAAGATAAAACGGAGCTCAGCTTAAGTTGTAAGAACAACAGCACGCTAACAGCACCTTCATTCCGAGAAAGGAAGTTATTATAGACACAGTTTTATAAATGAGGCTTCAAGAGAGTACTTCCTGGTCAGAGTGTTAACGTTAGCAGCATTACATTAATGTATACAGCTTTACAGTTTGACATTTTGGTAAGAACTTTCTAAAAACTTTTTCTGAATTTCTCCCCCACTCCCTACAAAAGGCGAAAACTTGGTGGAGCTAAACAAATCTATGAAATTCTATCAACACCTACCGTTAATGGTATCACGTAAAGATCACAACTGCTTATTACTATTGATAATGATACCGGTTTAAGTTGTAAAGTACAACTTACAAAGTACCTAATTTTACACTTACATGCCCTCCATACCCCTTCTCCCTGTGTGCCAGAGTGAGGTTTCAGGGGATACAACATTAGAAAGTAAAGAAAGAACTTAAAGGAGGACAACTCACCAATTCCTTGATAACGAAGAAAATGGAAATAACCGTTCACATTTTAATTCTCAAAGTTAAAGTTCATTCTCTTTTACACATATGTAAAAGAAAACGTGAAGAAATGTTGTACAATCCTAACAAGGAACTGCAGATAAAACAGCGTGACCCTGGCGCGGCACATTACTATGGGTATTGCAAGCTGAAAGTATTTCCTGTTAGGGTGCCCATTGGTTCCCACAGGTGCAAGTGCCTTTGGGTGTTGCCGATTTACTCTTCCTTTTTTAAGTGAACCACTAAAGGAGATTTTAGGTTGGTACAATCAATGCTAAGAACTATTAGGGTAGAACTACCTTGGGCTAATTCAAGAGCCTCCCAAACTCGCTTGATTGTGAATTGACAATTACCTAATTCAACAGGGCTGGAGAAAATTTATTTCAACAGACTTTCATTATTTTTGTAAGATGAGCTGTTATTAAGAATGTATGTGACTTCGGGCACCTGGGTGGCTCAGTTGGTTAAGCAACTGCCTTCAGCTCGGGTCATGATTTGGGAGAGCTGGGATCCAGTGCTGCATCCGGCTCCCAGCTCCTTGGGGAGTCTGCTTCTCCCTCTGACCTTCTCCCCTCTCATGCTATCTCTCTCTCAAATAAATAAATAAAATCTTAAAAAAAAATAAAGAATGTATGTGACTTCACTCAACAAATACTAAATTGTTCTCTCTGTACAAAGTACTGTTTTAGGCACCAGGAACACAGTAATGAACAAGACAAAGTCCTTGTGGTTCCTCATACACTATCTAGTAGACTTTTGACAATTTCACATAATGATGAGAAAACTCCCATAAAGGCAGGGACTAAAAAAATTTTATGGAAATTTGGAAAGTCAAATGTAGTGCTCATTACTTAAAAACATTGTAATTAAGACCACCACCCTGAACTTAAAAGAGCTTTTCCAGAATATAGTATATAAAAGTAGGATTCTTTATATTTTCAATGTTTTAAAAAGCCAGGTTGAAGGCAAAGGCATATGCTCCAGCAGGGAAAAGGAAAAACATCTTACCATGAGTCACCAGTGACTAAGTTCTTTTAATTCAGGCTTAAAACACATTTCAAACCCAATTACTTTTACATGCAGAAAACTGGTAACCCCAAATTAATATCAGAAGCTTGATCTGACCCATTTTCAGGGTTAATATTACCACCCAAGAAAAATAAGTGAAGTACTTTTAATGGGATAATGTCCCTGTACTGAATTTTATTAAAATTTTGGTCTTATTAGCCTTTAATGCCTAAGAGCTATGCCAACAAGCTTCTGTTAGATTTTGTTACAATGAACACAGTTTTCTTAGGATTTTAGCCAGATTGAAACATAATCATCTTGGATGTATGGTTTGGTGGCAGGAACGGCTTTTGTTTATAAACAATAAAGTAAAAATAGAGTAAATTCAAGATAGGTCAAAGACAAATGTAAAGCCCACAGAGAGTAAAATACACAGATAAATTCTACTCTTTCAAGCTAAACCTTACTTCCTTAGGATTTTGCTACCTGTGCTTAAAATAACAAAACATTCTTTTTAGCCAACAAATTGGAGGCCTTTCCCAAGACAAATTGATCTACTTAGTCCTTCAGTCTTTTACTGAGCACCTACTACATGGCAGACACTGTTCTACAGGTTGGGAAACAGCAATGAATTAAAAAAAATCTCTGCTTTCATAGTCTACATTCTAGTGTAGAAATATAAGATAAATAAAATATTTGGTATGTCAGAAGGCAGTAAGCACTGTGAAGAACAATATAATATGGGAGGTAGGAATAATAATACCTGTTTACAGTTGCAAATTGTTTACATCATGAAGTAAGGAATTTGCTCTGGAAGAGCAGAGCATTAGATCTCTCCCCGACTCTACCTCTGACTCAAGTGAACAACCACTTCGGATTGCAAATGAAAGGGAATCATATTTTATTTGTTGCTAACACTATGAGAAAGCTTGGAAACTTTCAAACCTGAAGTTTGAACCCATTCTTCAGAGATAAAAACATCACTTAAGGAAAAAAATAATATAACAAATCCCAAACACTCAGAGTCAAAATTCACTTTAGGAAATATTATCGAGCCAAATATGAACATACAAGTTTCCAAATACTTGGAAGCATTGGCACTGAATTTACCAACGGCCAGGGTCAGAAGTGAATTTTTCATTTAAGAATTATCTCTGTTATCAGGGCGCTTGGGTGGCTCAGTGGGTGAAAGCCTCTGCCTTCGGCTCAGGTCAGGATCCCAGGGTCCTGGGATGGAGCCCCTCAGGGCTCTCTGCTCAGCAGGGAGCCTGCTTCCTCCTCTCTCTCTGCCTACTTCTCTGCCTACTTGTGATCTCTGTCTGTCAAATAAATAAATAAAATCTTAAAAAAAAAAGAATTATCTCTGTTATCTTCCCTGGCAGCAATAATTATATTTAAATATTATTTTTGAACCTAAATTAAGTATTTAAATTTAATACAATTCAACAAATATTTATTGAGCAGATACTAGGTACAAGGTACCTGGTTAGATGCGTATGACACTGTCCTTTTAAAAATCAAGAAGATGGACATTTAGGAAAGACAAGTACAAACCCTACAATGTAAAATCAGAGAGAATATTAATGTAATAAGAAAACAAAATACTTAAGGAATTCAAGGAAAAGCAAAGCAAGGAGGATGATCAGAAAAGGCCTCATGAAGATGGCATGAATAGGAGGTCTGAAAAAGGAGAAAAGAAGGCATTCTAAGGAAAAGAAATGGCAGGAACAAAGATCTGAGGATAGCAAATCAGGAAGTATTCAGCCAGTAAGTAGGCTGGTCTGGTTGGGGCACAGGATACAAACACACACACAGATAATGGAGCATTAAGAACCTAAAAACAGTTGGATAAATCTGTATTGAATTCAGTAGACTATGAGAAGTTATTAATTTGAACATGTGAGTGACAAAACCAGAGCTCTAACTAGGGAGAATAAGACAGAAACAATGTATTTAGGAAGTATGAAAAAGAAAAGGAGACTGAATACTGGCACAATAATCCTTCCCAGCACCCATTAAGGTTCTTGTTAGCTCCTTCTTGGACCATTGAGAGGAATGAAGTGGAAACTGTAGTGAGCTGAAAAACCAGATCTAGGTCACAGGGGTCAAATTTACCTTTGTCTGACCTTGGGAAGTCACTTAACCTCACTGTCTCAATTTCCCTATATATGAGTCTCTTAACTATTCTTTTTGGAGTCAGGAGCCATGGGATTTAGCAACTAACTAGATACTGGGAATAGAGAAAAAAAAAAACAATAAAAAATTGTTTCAAGTGATTAAAATAATAAGCAGCTACGATTTATTAAACACTTTCATGTGCTTGTCACTGTGTTTGGCACTTTACATAAACTGCTTCATTTATTCCTTATAAGAATCCTGTGAGGTATGTATTCTTATTTGACGGATGAGAGAATTGAGAGCTTTAAGACTTAAGTAATTGGGCGCCTGGGTGGCTCAGTGGGTTAAGCCGCTGCCTTCGGCTCAGGTCATGATCTCGGGGTCCTGGGATCGAGTCCCGCATCGGGCTCACTGCTCGGCAGGGAGCCTGCTTCTCTCTCTCTCTCTCTCTCTGCCTGCCTCTCTGTCTACTTGTGATCTCTCTCTGTCAAATAAATAAATAAAATCTTTAAAAAAAAAATAAATAAATAAAAGTTTCTACATGCTTCAACCAAAACCTCGTTGGAGGATGGAGCAGAAACTTTAAAAAAAAAAAAAAAAAAAAAAAAAGACTTAAGTAATTTACCCAGTTGGCATAATGACAGAGCCAAAGTGGACGCCTAAGTCTCTCTGAGTGTAAGGTCCTTTCTCCTTCCAACGTATCATGCTGTTTCTAACATGACAGATGAAGAAAGCTAACATTTGCTCATGGTTTCCAACTGAATCCCCGTCTCTTCTGATGTATAAGAAACAAGGTGTGAACGTAAATACAATCTACTAATTTGCTCATCATTAATTCATCCAGTCATTCAATTCACATTTATGGAGTATCTTCGTATTTTGTGCCTGGTACTAAACTTGGCATGGGGAATGCGAAGATGAAAACTTCCCAGCTCTGCCTTGAAGAGCTCACAGAATAGCAAAAGACCAACAAATACATGTAAACAAGGACCTGGTATACAATGACAGAAGAGAAATTTTACACAAGAGACAACAGAAACGTAAAGGTACATGAAGCATAATATTATAATTTTGTATCTCTGCTATTAATGCTTGACCGAGATCGTTTAAAAGCAATGTGTGGCTTCTGGAAATACTTGTGTGTTCACGCACACACTCTTCAAAAAGTAAAGGCTAATGTTCACAATAGAATGGAAAATTGGCCACAATCTACCATTCTGTTCTATATGTCTATTGCCGAGACTAATTTGGTTATTATTTTATGTAAGAAAGCATTCTGCCTTGATTAGTGCCATCTTTTGTAATGGGTAAATAAAATCTATTTGAATTCTCATAAGCCTTGATTGTTGTGGACATAAGCCTGTGTCATTAGACAGAGCTGAAACATATAAAAATAAATATATACTGCCCATAGTCCTAGTTTGATCTGGAAATAAAGGGTTATCCCATTTCCATCAGAAATAATGGGTGGAAGTAAAACCGAAGTCTTCCAATTGGCACTTTGATAATTGACTGAAATATTAAATGTAACAAAATGTATATTGTGGGGTTGAATTTGCTATCCATCATTTCACTGAGGCTAGAGGTTAAGTGGAAGGACCCCAAAGACTAGACTCCAGCAAGTACATTCTCAGTGTGAATATCTAAAGCCACATGGGCCACACCTCTTTGTTTAATGGGAGTAGGTTTTCCTAGGTGTAAAGTGTCTATTCCAAGGCAAAATCTCTTTCTCCCTCACTCTGGGGATGAAAAATGTATATGCGTGGGAGGCTGATCTGTGTTAACAAATCAAGAAACTGACCCCTAAGTCATTCTGTTGTAAAATGGAAATAATTTAGTTTCAAAGTCTCTAACAAACCTCAGGTCAGAAAGGAAAAAAAAAAAAAAAACCACATTAAGTTGATTAATAAAATATTTAGGTAAATTTAATAATATATAGCTTGAATGATCAATTTAATTCCCACTGGTAATCCTAAAAATTCTAAATAGTTATTGTTTTTAATTTGATGCCTGTAATCTAGAAATGAGTTTGATCACATTTTGGTCCATAAACTCAATATAGCTCATCTGTAAGGACAGCTAGACTGATAGATACCACTTACTTTTTTGTTGCTGTTGTTGTTCTGTTTTGTTTTGACTCAGTCTGGGTTTAAGAATCAGTAACAAACTTTTAACATATCTTCATATATAACAAAGCAACCAATTAAATGGATGATAAAGCTAAACAATCAGAATCTGAGCTCCCTATGCTGAACTGCAACTGTACAATATCTCACGACTCAAAACTGCTAATTCAAAATGGTTCTCATGGATTGACAGAATCATTGAAGATGAGCTCATTGAATCTCACTGAAGACTGTAAAGAAGTCTTCCCTTAGGAGAGTCACAAAACACTTTTGGGTGGAAGATTTCTGTCTATTTTCTTTTTGTGGGGAGGGGAGAAACAAAGACTGAGGAAAAGATTATGAAAGAAAGAGGCTTTTCACAGAAGCTCTAAAATAAAAGTACCAATAGTTTTCATTCATTCTTCTATACGACTGAAAACCAAAAAATATGCACACTGGCAAGCAATGAGAACTTTTATTCAGGGTGGCTTAAACATTAAACCAAATTAGATATCAAGGTAGGCTCTGAGATGACAATGGTTTGACTGTATATGACTCAAGTGGTAAAGAAAGGGCAAAATGGGTTATTGTATTTACTGGGTAGTACTCGTATCCTGCTAAATCAAGAATAAGAACAGTTTTAAGAACTCCAAACCAGGGGCGCCTGGGTGGCTCAGTTGTTAAGCATCTGGCTTCGGCTCAGGTCATGATCTGCAGGGAGCCTGCTTCTCCCTCTCCTACTTCCCCTGCTTGTGTTCCCTCTCTCACCCTCTTCACCGTGTCTCTCCCTGTCAAATGAAGAAATAAAATCTAAAAAAAAAAAAGAACTCCAAACCAAAAGGACTTGCATTCACTTGTGGCTATAACCATTCACATGGACGTGGAAAGCTCCTTCTTAATTTCCTCTTCTCAGTATATTTTTTAATTTGAAAAGAAATAGTTTAATGAGCACAGGCGTAATGACATCACATATTTGTAGTTTCTCATGGTGTACTTTTCTTTTGTGAAATAAATGAAAATAAATTCCCACATAATTCCTACCCTCCTCACCCACCTTCTCATCACCCCAAAGCGTAAAAAGTCACTATAGGCCCTTCCTATCACTAAAAATTCTATTACAATGAATCTCTCTTCATCATTTCTGGATCAATACCATAACGTAATGTGGTTGAAATGACTGCTTTAGTCATCACTCCAGGGAGTATCAGAACACTTTCTTTTCTTATAAGGAATTAAAATTAATGTTTTGTCCTAAGAAACTACCATCTGTACCAGTCAGAAATGAGCTAACAAGTATGATCAAAGAGCTTATCTGTTCAAACGTTTCTATTTGTAGAATTATTGGTCCTCAGATTCCCAATCCTTCCACAGACCATTTCGTAAGTTATGGGCACTATATAATGAATATATGCCCTTTGTAAATAACCTCTTGGTTTAACTGACTTTATTTTTTACTTGAATTTGACCTAGAGTTCTGGAAAAATAAATTTAGCATAAAAATCATACTTAATACATCTTAAATAAATTATAGCATCATATTTTAAATTTGTATTTGCCGTTGTTGCTCTTCTTACCTCCCTGTTATTTCTTAGGGGAGGACTTCTAGTTGGTGGAATTTTCATAACCATATCCAGCTCCACACTCTCTGAAGTCATATAAGAACAGCTCTGTATCAGGTAATATCAAATAAAATTCCCCAAATGACACATGTCCTCTACTTACTATCACCCTGATGAAAATGACTTCAGTAACGTTTGTCGTGGATTTAAATAGGCAGTTCTAAGTAAGCTTTCTCCATTATGTCTTTGGGAAATAAAGCAGCATTTCTTTCTTCCCCTTCGTTGAAGCTGCCCATTACTACACAAGGGCAAAAGTTCCTAGTAAGACCTAGTCTAAACCAGAAGCAAAGAAGGTAAGAAGGTATCTAAGTAACTGTGAAATGATAATGACATTCTCTATTATGTTCCCCAAACCATCATCTTCTAAGTCTGCTCCTATAAAAAAAAAGGAATTAGTCGCAAAGAGAAGGAGTGAGGAGGAAAAACACATAGAGAAAAAGGTTAAAAAATTCAGAGCAAAAGTGCTGGGCACAACTCTAACAAAGCGTGTGAATTTAAGAGAACATTTGAAAGGTAGTCAGGGCAGTATTCACATATCCTAAGTACTGTGAACAACTAGCCTGGTCATTAGTTTAATTTTCACATCCATCAAAGTAGGAGGCTACCCCCCAATTCCCACCACCTCCGTCTTTCCACTATTTGTTTCATCATTTTAATAGACACACACTTGGCTCCTACCAGGGCATAGTGTCTGGTTTAAACAGGCTTATCGCTCTGCTTAGCTTGTCCTAGAATTAAGCGCAAAGCTCAGTCCTGGTAGCTTTTATGATGAGAAATCTAACTGGAAAGTGGCTATTAGCCACTGTGATACCTCCTTTCAAAATTTAGTTTGACCTCCCAACTACCTCCCACACATCAAAGCCAAACAAACGTAGTGTATAGTTGATTTGAATCTAAAAACCTTTCTTAGCTCCCTGAGCTGAAATGAAAAATACAGGGACGATCACCAACGACATCCCAACTAATCCAAGACATGGGTCTCCCAAAGGATCCCTTTCCCTTTCAACTGCCTTGGGCTTGGAGAAGCCCTCTCTCCAACTTTCCACGTTCTCGTTTAGGTATTAATGTCAAGAAGCCCCTCACTTTCAAGGCATCCACGCCAAACTCTGAGAAACACATCAGAAGCCAGGGGGCCAGCGCGGAGAGAGGTCGGGCGGTCGGTTTCTCGCTCTTGCCAAGATCTCTGCGCTTCTGCCAGACCCTCCAGCCCTTGCGTTCTACTTAGGAGAGGATTCATTACATAATCCCTGCTCTACGGGAGCATAACACCGGGGCTGGGGCTGCCCGGTATCTCACACACCACCTTTGGGGAGACTGGCTGACTGCAGACCCCGCGAGCAGCACGCCTCCCCTCGCCGTGCGCTGCCGGCAGTCCCGACTCGCCGGGGGCAGCGACCCCGACCCAGACTCGCTCCCCCCTCCTCCTTCCACTCGCGCGCTCCGAAGCCCGTTCCGGGTCTCCCTTCACACTCGCCGTCACGACCCCTCTCGGGGGAGGGGTGTCCCCCAGCAGACTTGGTGTCCCAAGTCCTCTCGGGGTCCTCTCCCTTCACACCCGCTGTCCCAAGCCCTCTCGGGGACTTCC
This sequence comes from Enhydra lutris kenyoni, assembly GCF_002288905.1. Classification (NCBI taxonomy): domain Eukaryota; kingdom Metazoa; phylum Chordata; class Mammalia; order Carnivora; family Mustelidae; genus Enhydra; species Enhydra lutris. The sequence continues at coordinate 13,246,873 of NW_019154130.1, forward strand.
CCTAAACCCTCTGTCCCGGCCCCTCTGGGGGGGGGGGGGTCCCTCCAGTCAGACCTGCTGTCCCACGCCCTCTCCAGTCCCCTCTCTCCACACCCGCTGTCCCAAGCCCTCTCGGAGTCCCCTCTTCAGACCTGCTGTCCTGGCCCCTCTCAGGGCTCCCTCCCTTCATACCCGCCGTCCCAAGCCCTCTCGGGGTTACCTGTCTTCAGACCCGCTGTTCCAGCCCCTCTCGGGGTCCCCTCCCTTCATACCTGTTGTCCCAAGCCTTCTCGGGAACTCCCCGTAGACCCGCTGTCCCAAGTCCTCTCGGGGTCTCCTGTCTTCACACTCGCTGTCCCAATCCCTCTCGGGGACTCCCTCTAGAATCGCTGTCCCCAGCCTTCTCAGGGACTCCCCCTAGACCCGCTGTCCCAAGCCCTCTCTCGGTTCCCGCTCAGACCCGCTATCCCGGCCCCTCTCGGGGTCTTCTCTCCCCGGTCCGGACAAACTAGCTCCCGGACTCCCGTCATGAGTCCTCCCCGACCTCACTCCACCCAGGGTCTCTTTGCCTCGGCTCACTTTGTCACCGTCCCGAGCCCCGGTGCTCTCACCTCAGACCTGCTGTCACCACCCGGGGCCCGGCGTCACCGCCGCCGCTTCCTCTCCCACACTTGTTCCCGAGTCGCTCTTCTGCCGCTTGTCCCCGGGAGGGTCCCCGGTTCGGGTCGCTGAGTGTCGAGTCCGGCCACGCGGAGCCTCCGCCGGCGGTCTCGGTATCGCGTCCCACTCTCTCACGCAGGACCCCACCGCCGTCGCCGCCGGGCGCCACACGTACCCTCCCGCTGCCGCCGCTGCTGCTGTCCGAGGTGCGGCTCTTGCCAGGGGTGGCCAATCGCACCCGACTGCGACGAGCGCGCTCCGCCCCGCCGTCTCAGTTCGCCCGCCCCCTGCCCCCGACCACGCCCCCAGCTCGGCTCCGATAGGCTCTCTACTGACCTCCCCTGACCGCGGGGCACGGGACTGGGGCCGGATATAGGTACTTGATTGGAGGTGCCTGGGAGGCCGAGCGGTCGATGGCGCCTGAGGATTGGTGGAGCGGGCGGTGGGCGGGACAGGGCGGGGCGGGGCGGGGTTTCCTAAGACGCGGAAGACCCTGCAACTTCAGTTACCCCGCGGGCCCGCCTGGGGTGCGGTCGGCCTTGTTTGTGCTGCACCAGGGTCAAAGTTCACGGCACTCCTCTGCAGCTTTACTTTTCTTGGAAGCCTCCCAGAGGCATGGGCCCCTGGGACTCCCGGGGACCACCGTGTGAGAGCCTTTGAGGAAGTCCCCATTCTTCCATTCTTACTCAGCTCCCTAAGTAGTGATGCCATCAGTTAATAGAGCGTGTATTCACTCCGGACTTGTAAATATTTCCTGAATTTAAGTTTTTTTATATCTTTGGCAAGAGAGTTGCCCTTGCATTGCGTTCGACAGACGTCAGTTTAATGCTGTTGGGGGCACAAAGATCTTTATACGGGGTGCATACTGTGAGCAAGCAAGGCATTCCACACCGATGGGGCTCATTTTGGTAGGAACAAGGACAAAACTGGAGAAATAATCAGTTTGTGAGTTTTGCTAATCGTTTTGGCAGTAGGAGCAGGAACTGTGTGGTAGGCTTCAGCGCGCTGAGTCAGCATATTCGTTTCTCCAGGGCCAATGTTTTTAATGATTCTGTGTGAACTAATGGCCAAAGTGCAACCTGTGATTATCAGAGACCGGTCTGCCCCGGGGTAAATGTGCGTCGTGTTACTGGGAGCCATTCTTTATATATTTTGAAGCTGTATAGGTTGATTAAGTCAATACCAGAAACTGAAAACTGCTACTCTTACTCATAAACCCCAAAGTTGACGGACTTTGGCAATTCAGCATTTTATGAAGAAATGGTTTCCTTTCAGGCACACAGTTTGATGCTTAGCCTCATTCAATGATGTATGTAGGACTTGGCTCTCTGAAAACTCTCCATCATTAACTCTTGTGTTAACTCCTGCTGACAAAATTTGTGTCCTAAACACTCTAAGTGTTTTCCTACGGTTTTACAATGATACTCCATTCCAATTACAATGCTCCCCTTCAAACTGGGGTGTTTGGGTATGCAGAGAGGGCCGGTAGAAATGAAGCTGGCAGGACTTAATTTGAGTTCTGAAGTAGGTGCCTCCTGAGCAGTTTTGACTAGCATTTTGGAAAGGGATGAGAGATTTCAGTGTAATTCTGTGGGAACTTGATTTTAAAGGTCTAGAGAGACTATCCAAAATTATAATACATATAAATACTTTTTAAGATTTTATTTATTTATTTTAGAGGGAGCAAGAAAAGGGCAGAGGGAGAGTCCCAAGAAGACTCGTTGCTGAGCACAGAGCCTGACCAAGTCAAATGCTCAACTGACTGAGCCACCCAGGAAGCCCCCAAAATTATTATACTCAACAACTATAAAGGTTAGGTAAGATGAAAGTCACAACAGATCTCTTCTGACTAGGTCCTCCTCTGAAAGAGCAAATTATAAATTAAGAGCTCATCATACCAATAATGCAGCTGGAAATATGGATTGAAGAAATGGAGTAAGTTTTCACTACCAGTGTTCAGTTGTGTCTATTCATATAAAAAAGAAATGCATGACCATTAACAGATGTTATTTGCAATCAAGTAGAAAGAAAACATAAGCAAGATAAAAATTTCATGTCTTGAAAAAATCAATTAGCAACGAAGTCAAATCTGTTTTTTTTTTTTTTTTTTGATTCATTATATCAATGAACTCTAATTTCTAAAATGTTGGTGCTTTTTCTGGTCTATGATTATTGCTTCTGATGGAAACCCAACTTGCTCAATATAGCTGATTACAAATAATTTAGATGTGATCTAAAATAAAAATAGAAATGACTTCATCCTTTGGGCAAGAGGCTGTTCTAAAATCCTAGTTTAAATACAGATGGTGCATCTACAGTGAGCCTTGAGAATGTTATTTAGAAAGAGCTTCAGAAGATCTCTGAACTCATGGAAAGACATTGGAGCAGTCCATTTTAGAAATTGTTGGGTTTTGTTAGGTGGAAAGATCTCCCACAAAGAGCCAAGATTTTCATTAAGACAAGGTAGAAAATAAATGTTAAAATAAATGGGATGAGAATAAATTTTTTTTTCACTTTGAGAAGACTCGGGGGTCCCATTCAGAGATGAATTTGGTCATGAAAGCTCAGGATACTGGGGCCCACCCTGGCTTTTAGATCTGTTTTCAACCTTATTACTTGTAAGTTACTTATTCTATGGAGAATGGGATGCAACATAAAGAGGGCAGGGTTACTTTAGACAAATAAACATCATAGCCTCTTTTCTTTACCCCTTTTCTTGCTACCCACAACTAGACAAGGGACATCCTAAATTTGTTCATTAAGCAAAGCTTATAACACAGTGTCTCCTACTCAGAAGGAATCACATGAATTAATTTATGCAGGTATTCAGCTCTCTTGTTTTCTAAGTTTCCACATAGCACCTTCCTTAAGTTAGCTTAATTAACTTCCTGCAAGCAGAATGTTCCACTTGCTCAGCTGAGAGATGTTAGCAAGTTATTGGTTAGGGGAAAGCACCTTTTAAAAAAGTAATATTCTAAAAAATATGGGGCAGCAGTAGTATACAGCGCTTGGGTATAATCGTGTAAACAAGGCAGCCTGGACGCTATCATTTTTTAGGTAAATGTTCACTTCTCATCTGCAAAATCGGGAGAAGACCTTACTGAGTATACCTATACAAACAGAAAGGACTCCGAGGGACTGGGAAAACACCCTTTCACTGACCCCAGAAGGGAATTATCAGCATCCTTGCCTTTCAGTTCTCAATAAAGCTCCAATTAGGGGAGGAGATAGGCTCTGGGGGATGATCACGAAAATTCTAGATGTCAGCGTTTCCTAACCCATAAAGGGGATGGATCATGATCACCTATTTCAATGAGAGAGACCACCTTCAACCCTTCTGCCTCTTTCAGGTCGCTAACGATCCTCGCTTTAGTTCTGGCTCCTTGCGCCGCCTGGCGTCTGTTTCCAGAAGTCGCCTGCGAGCTTCGGGGTCCTAGCTGCGGCCAGGCCTGTCCAAAGATTTGCCTAATTCCAGAGATCTTGTCTCCGCCCCTCCCCACTACCCGTTGAGGATTTTAAAGACGGCGATGAAAGGGCCGAGGTTAAGACGAAGGGGGCGTCCATTGGTTTCTCCACCTCCGCAAGGATGACGGAGTCAGGCGGTCCTCGGGCAGCTCGCGACCCGGAAGTCGCTGCTGGCGCGAGGCCCCCGTTGCCGAGCGCGGGCGCGCGGGGCGGAGCTTGGCGGAGAGGGGAAAGGGGTCGCCGGGGCTGCCGCCGCTCCCGCTCCTCGAGTTGGCGGCTCCCTCGGGGGCTGCTAGGCGGGCGTCGAGTCCGCAGGGCGCGCGGCCGCGGTCGCTGGGTGACAAGCTCAGCCGCGGCCAGAGGCGACATGAGCGCCGCGGGGCTGTTGGCTCCGGCTCCGGCCCCGGCTGGAGCAGCACCGGCCCCGGAGTACTACCCCGAGGAGGACGAAGAGCTGGAGAGCGCCGAGGACGACGAGCGCAGCTGCCGCGGCCGCGAGTCGGATGAAGGTGCGTGCTCTGGCTGGCCCGGCAGCCCGGGGCGGGGGTGGGACCGCTGAGGGAGTGAGTGGGCTGCAGGGAGGGGCGGGACGACCGGCGGGGAGACCTCCGGGGCTGGGGGAGGCTGAAGGGGCCGCCGGGAGGAGCGCGGCTCCAGGAAGTCACCCCAACCTGCGCTGGGCCCGGGGCTTCTGCGGGGACGTCGTACCCTAACAGTTATGGGAAGGAGGGACTTGGGGAACTGCTGTCAGAGCTGGAGGTCCCTTGAAGATTATGTCCTCCCCTCAGCCGTCTCTGGTGAACCCCAGGTCTTTCCTGGTTGGAATGAGAAAGGCTTCCATTGAGTATCTTGAGTACTCCTCCCCCTTTGAGGTCCGGAGAGAATCAGAGTAAAGCCCAGCTTGGCTTCCAGGTGCTCTCCCCGACCCTCCACCCCGGGGAAATGCTTCAGCCAGCCCTGCTTTGGGCAGCGCAGGTCAGGTTGCTTAAAAGAACGGAACCTGGAATCAGCCAGATCTACGTCTAAATTTGGCTCACTGAACCCAGCTTTGTGACCTTCGACAACTTACTTAAGCTCGCGAGCCTCAGTTTCCCTGGCTGTAACGGGGCTTCCTAGCGTAGGTGTGAGGATTAAATGAGATGTGCATAAAGTACTTAGCCTGGTACTCAGTAGATGTTTTCGTAACACTGGGGAAGCAGGGGCAGGGGGGAGATAGGGATTTGCTTAATGGTGCCCAGGTGTTGTGTTTTCAGTTCCACGTTCTTTCCGTTATCATTACTGCCTCCAAGAACGTGGCTTTTCAAACTGGGCTTTACAGTTTGGCAAGTGTGAGGAAGACAGTTTTGGAAGGATTGAGGAAGGAGCTACTGTAGAAGGAGAAAGGTGGGGGGAAAAAGCCATTAAAGGACACTGGAGGGGCACCTGGGTGGCTCAGTGGGTTACAGCCTCTGCCTTCAGCTCAGGTCATGATCCGAGGGTCCTGGGATCGAGTCCCGCATCAGGCTCTCTGCTCAGCAAGGAGCCTGCCCCCCCCCCCCCACCCCGCCCCCTGCCTCTCTGCCTACTTGTGATCTCTGTCTGTCAAATAAATAAAATCTTTAAAAAAAAAAAAAAAAAGGAACACTGGAGAAGAAAGGGGAGATAGAGACCAATATATGGGTGGAATATAGGGCTGTGGAGGAAAAGGTTAGACTAGTTGCCGGACTGAGGAATAGGTTTTATTCATCTCAGTTCCCCACTGCCTAGTACAGTGGCTGGCCTATGACAGGAATTCAGTGAAGGTCTCATGACTGAAAGAGAGGAGAAGGCTTTGTGAGGATTTGGATCTGCAGCAGCCTTTAAAAAGGCAGCGACATGTGCAGGTAATAAAGTTGAAGGAACTAATTGCGTTTGATTGAACTACGTTTGAAGATAGGCCTTCACCAGGGATTTTCAATGTGAGACACTTGTAATTGCTCTTAATGTCCACAAGGGGGAGCTGCGAAGCCAGAATAGATTTTTATCCTTGCTCAAGCTGGGCTGTTGAAATTATGTAGACACTCCACTATTTACTTTAAGAACAATGTTTAAAGTGTTCTGAAACACTTTCTGTTTTATCATCTTGTCTCCTTTCTTCTCCCTTTAGTTGTAACTTTGAAAATAATTTCAGTTATTAGAGTTCACTTCATTGGTTTGGGTTCTCCTTTGGATAAATGTGATGTAAAAATCCGTTAAGGTCATGGACCAGAAGAGAATGGACTTACTAGGTCATTTTGGAGCAGTGAGCAAGACCCGGCTGCCTCTAGTTGTCCTGTCTGACACAGCTCTGTTTCCTGAGTGGCCAGAGGGGCTTCTGTAGAAGTAGCAGCCTTGACCACGACTGTCTCACGGACCCTGTTCTCTGGTTGCACTTGAGACGAAGACAGCTCTTTGCATAAGTCTGGCCATGTCTAAGTTGAAAATGGCATTTTTCTTTCCTGAAGTAACTGTGTAATCTTTCTCACTGATGGCTTCCCATGGGCCTGCATTGATTTTACAGAAGTTTAAGTATCACTTTGTCAGGTGATACTATCTTTATGAATTATTATTTTAACCTTTTTTCCCTGATTTTACTTAGACACTGAAGATGCTAGTGAAACTGACCTGGCAAAGCATGATGAAGAGGACTATGTAGAAATGAAGGAACAGTGAGTGTGATTCTTATATTTCTTGCTTGGAATACAGAATTGACAAGTAAATCTTGACAGTGACCTTGCGTGTATGGTTTTGGGAGCTTCCAAAGTCCAGTATATCTGTGCAGTTTCCCCTTTAAATTTGTCATGTGTAATCGGTCTTCCTGTTAAAAGAATCTTTTGAGCATTGGCTAGGAAGAACCTTGAAGGAAATGATTCCAGGGAAATAAGGCCACGTATCAGGAGAGAACTGTTCCCCAGTTCTTCATGTTTTTGTTTAAATGTGAAAACCATTACTCAGGATAAAGGGTGCGTCATAACTATTTGGTTCTCAGATGGAAATGACCCCTCTGAGAGCTGATGGTGTGCTGGCGCCTAGAGAGCTCAGGGAGAGCTGGACTGGAGAGCAGGGCTCCTGACTCCTGCTCCAGTGCCCTTTCCTCTGGTCACACATCCTGCCCCAAGTCTTCTCTAACTGTGCCTAGAGAAACCAGAACCACTCGTTTTTATTCTAAACACAGATGGAAGACTGTATAAAATAGATCTCAGAAGTATTTGTTGAATGTATTTTGAGGCTCTTGATTTGACTTTAAATTCTTTCATCTTTAAACTAGATGATCCACATTCCTTTTTTTGTAGGTCCTATTTTGCCAGTGGTTCGTGACCATCGTCTGGATTCTGTTCTCCTTTTCAGGCTCTGGAACCCAAAGGGGTAATTCAGCTAAATTCCACCAATGCTGCGTAAAGAAGGATTACTTTAATAATTCATGTGATTTTTCTCACAGCTTCATTCCTGAAACTGTGCTTGGTCTTTATTTTTATTCTCTTCAGGCTTTTTACTGATTTACCTTGAACCATTTCCACATACCTTTCCTTTTACCAAATCTGATTTGTTTGCTTGTTTATTTTTTCAGTACAAGCTCAGAAGTCAAAGGCATTGTTTGCTGCATTCGGTGTGGTGGGAAATTGAATACATTGGGTTCTAAATACTGATCTATCGTGTGCAGTTGATACATCTGTTTTCTCTGTTTGGCATGTATAAGCATTCTTTTGAGATTTTTTTTTTTTTAATTGAATGTGCCTCAATATAGGATACAGAAAAATTTTTTATTAAAATTCCTTGTGTGATTCAAGGTGAGTGTTGAGAGTACATCAGAATTCTCATTGATCTTTTGATCAGACCACCTGTGTAATTGCCAGATTCTGCCAACTCTTTCCTCAGTCTGTGTGAATAGTTCAGTTGTATTTACAGCCCTTACTGGAGCAGTCAAAAAGCTCTTGTGCCTGTTATTTGTTGGACAGTGTTCGTTCAGGTTGCAAATCTTGTTTTTGTCACTGTAAAATTGGTGTTTTTCAGGTAGAAGCAAAAATACTGTTGATTCATTTATGGAATCCACCATTCAAACAGACCTTGTTGTGGGGCATCTGGGTGGCTCAGTCACTGGGTGTCTGCCTTGGCTTAGGTCATGATCCCAGGGTCTTGGGATCGAGCCTCGCATTGGGCTCCCTGCTCAGTGGGAAGCCTGCTTCTCCCTCTCCCACTCCCCCTGCTTGTGTTCCCTCTCTCACTGTCTCTCTGTCAAATAAATAAATAAAATCTTCAAAACAAAACAAAACAGACTTGTCAGAGTGTATAATTGCTTATAATCCATTTGGTGTGGGTTGTGGGGGAGAGAATAACACACTAGGTGGTTTTGCTTTATGTGTGCTGTGTGTTCTCATCCAGCTGGGGCTGCAAATAAATCCTGCATTTTAACTTTTCTTACTGAATAACTATTATTTCTGATCCTAAAAGAGTAGTGCTTTTAAAAAATGACACGAAGGTTTATTAACTTGGTGCTTACACAGCTATGCTATCTACATAGCAAAATGTGCCAAAGGCATAATCTTACTCCTTTAGAATTTATAATCAAATTGTAGAGTTGGTAGAAGAGCTGCTGTGTTAATGCCTTTGTTACGTTTTCATGTGTGTTATTTATACTTCTAAATCCAGAAGGAAATGGGATCACGCTTTAGATTTTTTTTTTTTCTTCTTGCCTGTTTATCATTGTCCTTTATTTATTAAAATCTGCGTGTCTTCATTTTTGTAGATTTTGGACTGATTCTCTAAAGGTGCGGTAATACAGGAGAGTCTACAGAACTGGGATATAATTCAAGAACACAGAATCCTTGTCCCTTTCTGATCCCATTAGCTGCTGGTACATTTTAAACCAGTTGGCGGGCTTCCATTTTCTCTGTCTCCTAAAGGACGTTAATAACGTTCCGGTAACCGCCTAGGCGGTCCCCGTGTGTAGATTATTTTGGAGTCGAGTATTGAATGCTTTTGTCTCTCAGTGCGGCTTTCGTTGTCTCTCTTCACAGGATGTATCAGGATAAACTGGCTTCCCTCAAGAGACAGTTGCAGCAGCTGCAGGAAGGTTGGTGTGTCTTCTCACCCTTCGTTTCGTTTCTTTTTTTTTTTTTTTTTTTTTTTAAAGATTTTATTATTTGACAGAGACACACAGCAAGAGAGGGAACACAAGCAGGGGGAGTGGGAGAGGGAGAAGCAGGCTCCCCGCCAAGCAGGGAGCCCGATGCCGGGCTCGATCCCAGGACCCTGGTATCATGACCTGAGCTGAAGGCAGCCGCTTAACGACTTAAGCCACACAGGCGCACCTCACCCTTTGTTTCTAAATACACTGACTATCCCAAGCCTTCGAAGTCTGTGTATTTAACACCCCTGTGGGGAGTGATTTAAAATTTTTGCTATCTTCTGTCAGGAGAGTGGCGATTTTCTAACATTTTTGGACCCTCACTTAGGGCTTTTTGAAGAGCATGAGCTGAAAACCGCTGTGAGCCTAAAGCTAGAGAGAGAGATTGCTAAAGAATACATGAAACTGCACCATTTTTTCCTAAACTAAATGCCGATGAGCTGTGGATTAGCCTTATTGTGTTCTCTGTGGTTTGCTTGGTAAGTTAAAAGTATTAAAAGTGGACTGTATCTTGTCCAGGGCTGTTTCCAGCTAAAGGCAGTTCAGCACGGGGTTGGGAGCGTTGGCTCTCAGGGCCGTCGCGGGCCTGAATCCTTACTGTGCTGCTTCCTGGATATTTGACCTTGGGTGTGTCACTTCTTCCTGCTTAAATTTGTTTTCCAATTTTTGAAATGCACAGAGTGGAAGCCAATGATGTGATTAGTGGTGAGGGGCGTCTAGCCCTGCGGGGTGCACTGGGAGCTCAGGGTCAGCTGTGGCCAGCAACGCTTTGGCTTATATTCCCTGAACTACCCCATCTGACATTGATTTGTGCTAAATAGTGAAAAATGGTTCCCACGAATTGCATTTGTATATCTTTGTTTTGTTTGTTTGTTTTTTCCTTTCCATAATGAAGTATTACCAGAGAAAGGAGTACATTCTACTCTAGCAAGTCTGTAGGGCATACCTGGCATGGTTGAGTGCGGGATTTTGAAAAAGATACTCTCCTAATGAATTACGATCAGGAAACCCTTCCCACATTAATTCTGACTCTCCTAATTCACTGATGTTCGAACGGCAATGACTTGAGTAGACATTGGGTAAAAATCTATACCTGAGCTTTTCAGAATTGTCACTGGCCGTGTGTGGCTATTTAAATTTAATTAAATAAAATTAATAATTCAGTTCCTCAGTGCACTTGCTACATTTCAGGTGCTTAGTAGCTATGTATGACTGGTGGCTCCCGTATTGAACAGTGAAACCTAGGACCTTTTCACCGTTGCAGAGAAAGTCCTACTGGATGGCATATGATCTGGGCCTTACTGAGAGAATGAGCTTTTTTCCGAAAAGGGAGCCCCATTGACTCCCAACTGCAGCAGCTGGTGATCAGAATCACTTGAGGAAGCGTGTACCTTTCCACTCCCATCACTTGTTCTAGCAAGCGTTACTTGCTACAGAGTCTTAATCCACTAGGTGGGATGATTTCTGCTAGGGGCCTTGGTTGAGAACCAGTCTAGTTAGCTCTGTTTGCACGTTCCTTTCCCTGGTTTTATTTACTCTGATGGTATTAAAACAGTTATTGCTGGTGCTAGGCAATTTTAGGAACTGAAATGTAGGGCAGATTGATTTTCACAGTAACGTTTTATTTTGTAAATCTCAAAATCAGGTACGTTACAGGAATATCAGAAGAGGATGAAAAAACTAGATCAGCAGTACAAAGAGAGGATCCGAAATGCAGGTGAGGCTCTGTCTCTGGTGGGAACACATCATCTTCAGGTGTCCTTTTGCTGGTCATCTGTATAATGGGGCCATAAGAGCTGTTGTATAAAATGCAAATTCTATATTCTCAGATATGGGGGAGGGGAGAGTTTTGGGGAAGAGAGACTCTAAAGCTTCAGTTGTAGAAAACTGGCTCATCTTTCTTCCAGTGGCCAATGAATGGCCTGTAGTTGAGCTTACTAGTGGTGGCTCCATACAGAATAGGCTCCCTGGCTCCCCTGGGTAAGTGGTTTCACACATTCTTTCTCACGTCTGCGTGGCTTCCCGAGTGGACCATGAGAGGAGCTACATGGGAAAGAAAGGTAGCTTGTTTCACTCTTGCTGGAAGGTCGTTTCTTCTGGTATCCTCTGCTCTGGGAGGAAGAGGTGTTCTTGTTTTTCCCCTGGAGTATTACAAGCATTTAGGGGAAGAGTATACTGTAACAGAGCAAATGTATTCATTCAGTAAGAATTTGTTGAGCACCTGCTATATCCAAACTCTGAGCAGCATGAAATAGCGGAACACATTGTCCTTGACTTTAGGAAATGTGCGATTTCATTGACGGAAGACATCCAAACGTGGAAAAAGTTAAGGAACTTTCTGAGGTAAATGAAGAATCATGCACAAAGTAAGATGTGACTGTTCAAAGTGCATAAGCATTCCTGGGCTTACAGGGAATGTGTCATAAGTGTTCGATTTGGAAGCTCCTCGCCAGCCAGCATTTTGAGCGCCAGCATGGTGTCCCTGCAGTGGTGAAAGTGATGTTGCGTTTTTCAGATGCGGTCTGGGTGCCATTCCTCGGGCTGCTGTCCTCTCGCTTTCTGATCCGGTGACTTCCCAGCTTCCCATCGGTGGAACTGTTCCATCCTCTGGGAAGTAGACGTCCCTTGTACACCAACAGGCAGAAGGGGAGCTGAAGGGCCTGGGAGGCACTGGGAAAAAGGAAATAATAGCCTCTGTCCACATCCTGGCTGCCCCTGAGCTTACCCCCACTGCGAGCTGAGTTCCTAAGGCACCTCCTCAGGACATCGGTGAAATCCCTTGCCACCTTCCCAGTGTTCCCCTATAGCAGGGAAAGGTGCACCGTGGAGGGATGAAGGCCCAGGTTTGGTCTCCTCTCTGCACCTTAGATCTTGTGCCTGTAAGGAGGTTTGCTCTTGGAACCTCAGGTTCCCCATCTGTAGAGGGGAGTACACAAACCTCCCAGAACTGGCGAAAGAGGCAAGAAGGAAAGTAAATGGACGTGATCCGCAGCTAGAACTGCTGCGTGAGTACTGAGTGGTTTTCCTTAGTTCCGCTCTCGGTCCTGTTCTTGCAGGTTCTCTCAGAAACATTTTCTGTCCCCTGCCCCCTCACCCCCAGGTATAAATGCTGAAGAACTCCTAAATGAGTCCCAGCTTGAGCCTTAAAGGGCACATTCTCACAGAGCTAACCCGCTTGTTCCTGTTGTGTTGGTGCCTGGCTGTTGTAACTCAGACCTCTTACTACTCTGAGAGCTGATGGCCATTTTGACTTGGTGCAGGGTGGTTTCTAAGAATGGCACATAGGCAATGCATCAAATTCATTTGTGCGTCTAAAGCACTGGTGGGAGTGAGCGTGTTGGTCTAGGTGTGCCTGGGCTCAAGTGCTCAGCCATTGCCAGGGCCAGAATGATCAGGGCTTCCGGGTGATAAAATACTTGTCCCTTTCCTCAGTTAAATTTATTTTTCTATTTCTTTTTTCTTTTTCTTTTTCTTTTTTTTTTTTTTTTTTTTTTGAAGTAGGTTCCACACCTAGCATAGGGCTTAAACTCAAAGCCCTGAGATTGAGAGTCCTGTGCTCCACTGACTGAGCCAGCCAGGCACCGCTCCTCAGTTAAATTTCTTATTTATTTATTTTTTTTAAACACTTTATTTATTTGTTTGACAGACAGAGATCACAAGTAGGCAGAGAGGCAGGCAGAGAGAGAGGAGGAAGCAGGCTCCCCGCTGAGCAGAGAGCCCCATGCAGGGTCCGAGATCCCAGGACCCCCGGATCATGACCTGAGCCGAAGGCAGGGGCTTTAACCCACTTAGCCACCCAGACGCCCCTAAATTTCTTATTCGGCATCTGTTCATTGAGATCTGAATTCTTAATCTGGAGTCCCGAAACTCAAATTTCTACGAAATTACCTGTGGCTGTGCCTAGATGCTGTTTCAGGGGGAAAGAGATCCATAGGCTTTATCACATTTGTGAAGGAGACCGTGGTAAAATGTAATCCATGCGTCCTGGAGTTGTGGGTTCCCCAGCAATCTTTGTGACGTAGGCAGCAGCTCCACCGTCACCCAGAAAAGATGAGATGCTGTGGATCTATTTTGTTCAAAGGACTGGCTCTAGAGAGGCTTACAATCTAGTGGTGGGGGGAGCTGCTGTGTAAACAGCTGCTAGTCGCCTGCACAGAGTGGGTGATGAAGCTGGTGACCAATGTCTGGTGGCTGCTTGGACATGTCCAAGGGGCGGATGGCAAGTGAAGGGTCCTCAGGAGAGGCTCTGTTAACTCTGAAGCTTGGAATTGCACTCAGACCCAGTGGGTGTTGCCGTGAAGGTGAGGCAAGACGAGGGGGCTTCGTGGCTTGTGAAGAATGCCCCTGGGGGCTCAGAACCTCTGCCCTCTGAGTTCTCTGGAACTATCCTTCCTTGCCACACAGAGACCTTCACACATGCTTTAAAAACATCAGTGTTGACTCTGCTTCGGGAGTAATTGCGTTGTTCCTTCCTGACCCATCCTACCCTGTAGGTACTGAGTGAAAGAAGGGGGATAACTTTTGGTGTTATTTTTCTGGGGGTACTTTGGTTCCTGCTGCTTGCTTTTGACCTTGGGCAGAACTGCTGGAAGTGATCCTGTTCGGGGCCAGATTTTAACTAGTCATGAGCGTTTCTTCCATCCTTCCCCTTCATGTATATCAACACTTTGCTGATGGAAACATTTTGCTCTGCGTTACCATGCTCTTAGAAAGCAGTTAGTGCCTCTAAATGAATCCTACCATCACTGTCTAGAAAGGTGACACGGCCTAGCGAATCTAATTGCACGTTTTATCTCTTTCAGAGCTCTTCCTCCAGCTGGAAGTAAGTACCTTGGATCTTCTGGGTTGCAGGCCCTCTGTGAGACTGGAATCTTGCTTTCCCAATCCAGAGAACCTTTCCTTCTGTCACCAAATGGATGGTTAAGCCACCAGCTGCAAGCCTTCATCACTCTTCTGTTTGACTAAAGGACATGTTGGGTCTCAATTTGGAAATTCCCATCTATTCATTTGTAGGTTGAATAGCCTCTGCTTGTCACAGGACACTAGGGGATGCTCGCCTCTCACTGCTTTCTTGTTGACTTTTATCTCACGTTAAAGCCGTCCAGGAGTATGTCTGAATTATAATGGTCTAATAATTTGTTATATTGGTCCTTGATGCAGCCCAGCCTCTGAATTGGCTCAGTGGTTCAGGTTTTACAGCTGAAGCTGTCTGGGTCGGTAGGAAAGACGGATTTAACATTATTGCTTTCCTTCAGCAGACATCTAAGTATTGCTAAGTGAAGCATAGTGTGGTGGTACAGAGATGGGGGCCTGAATCTTGGATGATGATCTCTTCCTGGGGTGGCTAGTGTGTAGGTGTGGGGAGGTCCCATCTTTATCAGAGCCACACAGGCGTGTGAGAAGGTCATGCTTTAACAGAGCACGTTATCAGACACCATTTTACTCTGAAGGCAGTGCAGCACTCATTGTCACAGCCCGCAGGATTATGGCATCCCCAGCTGTGGCCCACCGTAAGCGGCCTTGTTCTTCACTTAATACGATGGTGAGATTTGAAAAATGAATGCTTTTTTTATTTGGTATTTCAGTGTTTGAGTACTTGAGGGTTCAGGGGTACCTAATAAATGATCTTCTATTCTAGTTGATCTTCATTTTGGCATAAATACCAACAAATACAGTAACTTGGGCCACCTTGACTCAGTATTTTGTAATTGCAATGAATTTTGAATGTAGGTATTACAACCGGAATATACTGTTTTCCTCCAAAATTGTGGCTTTAAAAGAATTTGTCTTTGAGAATCTTAAGTTCTATTAACATAGAAGCCATGCAGTGTAAGAGGTGGGAGAGAGGAAATACTGAGTAGCAAGGAGGGGTACGCTCGTAAAGACAAGCAGAAGTCGTATGGTTCAGTTTTACGCATTCATGGGGAAACTCGTTCCCAGACGTCTCACTACTGCCAGTGCATGTGTGAGGGCCGCTCTCCCACATTTCTCATAAAGGTATTTTCTGGGCTCCCGAGTGTAGAGTCAGGCTTGGAGTTGGAGCTCTGGTTGCAAGGGCCCCACGGAGCCCTAGCCTGTGTTTCTCTTTCGCTCAGACTGAACAGGTGGAGAGAAACTACATTAAAGAAAAGAAGGCAGCGGTGAAAGAATTTGAAGACAAGAAGGTAGAGCTGAAGGAGAACCTGATTGCTGAGCTAGAGGAGAAGAAGAAAATGATCGAAAATGAAAAGCTGACTATGGAGCTGACAGGAGGTATAAAAGCACCCCAGGGCGGGATCCCGGGAGCTCTGGGTGGGTCCCGGAGGGGTGCTGCGGTCCTGCCTGTGTTCCTTCTCCAGAGTGAGCCGGAAGGAGGGTGGGTTTTGACCCGACGGCTCAGAGTTCTAGCTCCGTGTGGTACTGGCTGTGCGACTTCAGTCAAGCTACTGAATGTCTCTGAGCCTACTTCCCCCTCTACAAAATGGGGCTGATCAGACCTTGTCTCACAGGACTGTGGTCAGAAATGTGAGTGCCTAGCACAGTGCCCTGTGCGGAACAGGTGTTCAGTGAATGGTAGACCTTTAGTCATGGCTGCAACTGCTGGCTTACGCTTTATTCAAATTCCTGGGTCAGCTGGCATTCATGGATGCCTTACCCGAGTGCCTCTGGGGTGGTAGGAATCTCTCTGCTTTGTATTTTTCAGTCTGCCTTAATTACAGAAAAGGCATTGTCTTCTTTGACCTAGATGTGAGAACAAAGGTGTTAGACTGTATCATCTGTGCTCTTAGATCCCTTCCCTAGGTGTTACTGTGAACATTTCAGACAGAGTTGGTACAAATTTGGCAGGAGTAAGCTAAGAGTAAGCTAAACTGAACTAGTTTCCTGTAAAGGTAGTAAAGTTACATTAGACTCTGCCAGTCCTCCCTTGCCTTCTAGTTTTTAGTAATCCGCATACGGGAACTCAGCAGGATGTAGGCAAGTTTAAGGGAGAAACAATATGGGCTGTTCTGTTGCCATATGTAGACTGATGAATCCTAGAAGGGTGCAGGGCAGGAAGTGGCTCGAACTATGTATTTTGGAACTTGGCAAAATTTCTGTCAGTGAATACTGCAAGACAAGCCAGTGGGGAGTTTGTCACCTGGCTGTGTGAGCACATGCCTTCTGCACACCCTCACATTTCACTCTTACCATGTGCAAAAGGTGCTGTAGCTCTGGCGTGTCTCGTTTTAACAGACGTCTATAAGAGATGCGTTGTTTTCAGATTAAGTCCTTGGGGGTGGACTTAAAAAGTAAGAGTTGAGAAGTAGTATTTCCTCTTCTGTATTTCTGGTGCTGTGACCCAACACGGCCCTTCGATTGACATAAACGTCTGGCCCCAACCCCCATGATGTACCTGTGAGAATGTGGTGTGTCTGAAGTGGGTGGGGGCGGGGGTCTGATTCTTGAAAAATCTCTCTTCTGGTATCTCTCTCCTTGAAAGACTTGGCAGAAGGAATTAATTCCTTGAAGGCCTCTGCAAGCGGCTTAGAAATGTTTTTTTTTTTTGGTGAGAGTGGATGTTAAAATAGCATCTCCAGACAGCACCGTCTTGTTCTTGTGGCCACGCTTTGTTGATGAGCCCGCTAGCACGATGCTCCCTTGTTTGGGACCAGTCTGCCTGCCTGTTTTCTGACCTGGACACCATTTTCTTTGACGATGGCTGTTTCTGGCGTTGATGCCTCATCGCTCTCTGCTAGAGCCACCAGATGTTCAGGAGTCTTCATTAGGCTAGTGGGAAATAGTGTCAGTTTATAGCTGCTCCCTTTCCATCTGCAGGGAAAGCTGTCCTCACCTTACCTGTGATTCTGCATCCTGCTTGTTGACAAGCGATCGACATTGTTTGGCCAGGCTGTTTTGCAGCCAGAATCTTAACTGGGACAGGAGGCCTCCCCAGTGACTGGAGGCTGAGCCTGCCAGGGTAGAAAAGACAAATAAATGCAGGGAAGTCATTTGTAACGCAGTAAAATAGATTACACAAGTGCTTAAAGCTAGCCACAGGCATTAAAGGTACCGATGTCCTTCCTCAAGCCATTTGGTACCCTTGGTATGGAAAGCTGTGCCAAGGTAATGATAGAGTGTCGGAAGAAAAGGCAGTGGAGCTAGAAGGATAATTAGCGTTTCCACAGATGGTGCTGCTATGGTGCTGGATTAAAGGCCTGATTTCATTCCTCTCCTTGACTGACTGATTTCACCTTTGTGGATTGATGCCCAATCTCCGCGTTGCCTGGCTCTGCCCGGAAAAGATCTTTCGTAAAATCTCTTCTTCTGGTTCCACGTGAAGATCTCTCGAAAAACAACATTGATTTAGAGTCTGATGGGACGCTTAGACCAAATAACCCATTGGGAATGGGGGGGGATCAAGTGATCTGCTTTGTGTGAAGGGCCCTGAAAGCATTCGCAGACTCTGCGGGAGTTAGTGGAAGGTTCTCTCCACCGCCCACGCTGCTTGAGAAGAACTCAGGACAGCGGGTTGTGCAGGTGGAAAGGCGTCCTGTCGGTAAGGAGACCGGGGTGGATTCTCGATCAGTGCTCCCCCACCTTGGGGGTGTGCGTGAGTCAGCTGGGGGTCTCAATGATAGGCAGCTGCTGCTTCAGCGGGTCCGGAGTGAAGCCTGCGATCTCGCATTTCTAGCCGCCGGCCAGGGGCTGCTGATGCTGTCCGCTGGACCACACTGAGTAGTGAGGGTATAGGTGGAATTTCCCAAGTGTGAGTTTTCTCTGAAGTTGAGGCCAAGGTGGTAAGTAACCCAGTTAATCAGTGTGAACTTAACAAGATTTCAAGTGTGGGGAGCTTTATCATTCTTTATCCATCTGTCCTCTTCTGTCTTGAGGATAGCTCCCTTTTCTCCTTTGTCTCAACAGCCCGCCAACCACTACTTCATTTTCTTTTGTAAATTTTTGCCTCTCTGGGGCATCTTCCAACCCTCAGGCCCCTATGGCAGTTACTCAAGACCTCATCAAGCCTGTGAGTTTCCCTTAGAAGATAAGTGGATTCATACCTGGAGCCATGAGTACTTATAATACTAAAATCAAAATTATGATATCAAATATAACGTTAAAGGACTGCTTCCTGAGTATGTCCCTCGAGCCAGGTGTTACGTGAAAGTATGAGAACTGCCTTGGTAGGCTGATGGATGTGGACGGATCCTGACCCTGTCGTGAACTTGGTTCTGTGGTGGGGTTTTCTTATTTAGGAAGGAGACGGTACCATCTGCTTTGGAGATTTGGTGCAAAGATGGGGTGAGACAGTGCCTATGAGGTACTTCAAGAAGCGGCCGGCACATAGAGTGAGCACTTCGGGAAGTTGTAAGGTCCTTTGACCTGACTTGGCAAAGCAGCCTCAGAGGAACGGAGGCATCTGTTCAAAGTGCCCCAGCGTGGTAGTGCGTAAGCCAGAATTGGTCTTACCCACCACATGATAACTGACTTTCTACCGTGGAATTACTGTGGATTCGTGTGCTACTGAGTGATTCATAAAATGAGGCTAGTAGGTAAGGACTGTGTCCTCAGGGAGCTTGTATTCTCCTAGTTACAAGACTGACACAGCTTCTTCGTCTTGCCCAGTGTAAGACGGTGTCCACAGAGCATGCTCCTAAATGAAGGTGAAGATTTCTCAGGTTTGTTTTTACTGATCGTAAAACCTCATGGAGGTCTCTGTGGTTCTGATGCGGGCATGGTTTCCCGCAATGAGGAACAGATGCCAGTGAGTAGGAACCTTGGAAGTCCAGGCAAGGAGAAAAGTCCCCATGAAATATCTGGCTGGGGAGAGTGGAAGAGGTGACCTGGACTTTGGGTGGAGCGGGCTTGTCCCCAAGACGGCTTTGCTGGTGCTGCCATTGTGGAATTGAGGTGTTTTCAGAGGAAGTTCACTGTCTTAACACCATCCTTATTCTCCGGAGAGCTTTGTCCCGAGGGAGATGGGGCCCTTCGTTCCTACCCTGGTTGGTCACTGAAGACCTGACCTTGATTCTTCTCTCACCTCTCCCCACCCATCTCCTACCAGCACCCACAGCACTATTCCTGATGTGGATGAGCCCCTCCCAACCCCTTAGGGAGGGGCCTGGGCTTTGCTCTGGGCCACTGGGCTCGCCCCATGATGCCCTGCTTCAGGTTTGGGGGCAATGGCCAATCTGCTATAGTGGTTACGCTGCAGTGGCTTTTTTTTTTTTTTTTTAAATTAGCACAAACCAGCATTGGAAGGGGTGGGGAGAAGCAGAGGGAGAGAAACACAAGCAGACTCCCCGCTGAGTGCGGAGCACAGCTCGGGACTCTGATCTCAGGACCCTGAAATATGACCTGAGCTGAAGCCAGGAGTCGGATGCTCAACTGACTGAGTCACCAGGTGCCCCAACATTCTTAAGGAGGCTCCTCTGAATCACTGTAGCTGCTATTTTTCAGTGGCTAAACAAGTGTTTGGTTTTAGTAGTTTAAGTATGTTTTTGTGAAGCTTTTACTGCATTTATGTGCCATAGGCCTGTAAGCTGTTGGAGTGAATGACTAGGTCCAGAGAAGTGTGGAACCCAAGGCCAGCAGGGAAGTGCTAATTGTATGGTAATTGCAGGTAATTAATGTTACCGGGAATATGTCTCCATAGGGACGGTGCTTTAATGGCTCTGCCCAGCACTGACGCAGCCTGCGTCCCATTTCGTAGCCAGCATGCCCGGTGCTACCTGGAGGGTGCCCGTGTCTGTCGGGAGGCCGTTCCCGCTGGCCTTGCCAGTGAGCAGAGTAGGAAGGATTTGCACTATTGTCACGTAGACAAGGTGGTTGGGAGAGGAGTACTCATTCAGTGTTCTGTCTCCTCTCTTCCTCCCGCCTCTGGTGTATTGGGTGCTCAGTTGGGTCACTGTTGATGTTCAGTTGGACCCATAAAAGGTCTTGGGTTTTCTGAGAGGCTTTCTGACGTAAGTCAGAGTTGTGTTGGGCTCGTCTGCGAGGCCAGCTGACTTCCCGCTCAAGTGCCTTCTCCAGGGCTGCCATGCTCCAAGGTCTGGGTTTTACTCTCGGAAGTTTGATTTTTGTGGTGGATCCAGATTGAGCCCGCTGGGACTCTCGCTGGCCAAACTCCAGGGACGTTGATATTATAGACTCAGAAGGCCAGCCTCTTGCTTCTCGTGAGAAGTGGAACTTCTGGGTGGGTTCAGACCCAGGTAGTCCGATATCCTTTCCCCTCTGTGAAAAATGTAATCGCAGGAGGTTGGAGCAAAGTGCGTGGAGTAGGTAATTTGTGTAGTTTGGGGCTGTGATACTTATATGGCGGTCTTCCCTACAAGTCGCATCTTCCACGTGGACCATGGCCAGGCCTGCTCCCCACTCTCCTGGATGGTGGTGGGGACAGGCCAGTACATTTCAGAGGTGTTTTTCAGAGCACCTTCCTTCTGCTGAAGTTGTCTTTTGGATGAAAATTGATTAGGTTATTGTGGTGACTAGGCTAGTAAAATGGGTCAATTTTCACTATTTCCTAAGAAGAATTCGATTATATATTCTGATCTATGAGTGATGCAGCTACGATTTTCTGAGCTTATTGGCCATGGTAAGACTGCGTTACTCCCACATTCTCTCAGCTGTGCCTTTACTTGGCTTACTTCCATCAAGTATTGCCCACCTTCCCCACCCCCCAGACTTGGCTGCCCAGAGGGCAGGGCACACTGGGCCATTGTCTTCAGTGACTAGAACATTCCATGACGTCCACGTGCTAGGTGCTCTTTCTCTAGTGGTCTTCGGGTTTGGTGAGCTCCTTTCACACCTTGTTTTCTGAATTAGGCGTGAATGTTGCAGAGCCTCAGAGCTAATGTCACTTGTCATCAAGTATGTAACTTCATTCAGCTGTTTGCCCCTTGGCTTTTTAAAGAGATTTTTGTATAGTGTTTTCTTGGCTGCAGACGCGATAAAACTAGCATTGATTGAACTCTTGCTACGCCAGGCATCGTGTTTAGGGCTTTACTGGTATCAGCTCCCGTAACCCTCCCAACATCCTGTGGGGGAAGCATTACTGATAATTCTGTTTTATGAAGAAAGTTGAGACAAGTGTTTACATGGCCTGCCTTAGGTCACGTGGCTGCAGCAGGGAGTCACGACCGCCGCCTGTAAGTTAGTGGAGAAGTGTGCCAGCGTGGCTGAGGGTGAGAGATTGCTGGTAGAGGGGACGACTGTCTCCTCACTTTTTCTCAGGGGTGAGTGTGTTTGTCCTACTTCCTCATGCCCCCACTCCCCTGTATACCTTTTTTTTTTTTTTAAGATTTTTATTTATTTATTTGACAGAGATCACAAGTAGGCAGAGAGACAGGCAGAGAGAGGAGGAAGCATGCTCCCTGCTGAGCAGAGCCTGATGCGGGGCTCGATCCCAGGACCCTGGGATGATGACCTGAGCTGAAGGCGAGGCTTTAACCCACTGAGCCACTCAGGCGCCCCTCCCCCATATACCTTTACAAATACTCATCAGGTCTGTGGTTCTCATCACTTACCTTCCACTTATAGGGGGTAAAAAAATCATTGTTACCCATTTCCCTTTATAAGAGCAACACACAGAAGTATCTTTTGACTTCGTACATGTGATTATTATATATTCACAGATTGTGCACCTTGCTGTGGTGGAAGGGCTACACTTGCATTCCATAAGGTTGTCCTGTCTGCTGTGCTGATAGTACGCACGGTCATGAATGAATGATACTGTCAGGCTTGACGTCATCTAGTTGTTCTGCAGGAAACTCCGTAGAGCCCGTACTGTGTGCCTGAACTATTGTGAGGTGCTGGGGTGGAATTCAGGAATTTCAGGGGAAAATGTGCCATACAGTGTGGGGCTTGCTAGCCAGAGCTTTGTACAGAGGTTTGCGCTGGTTGCTTGGAAGATGGTGTGACTCTGGAAGCCATCATGGGACAGGGAGCATTGAGCTGGCTCTCAAGGGATGTTGTGTAGGAGTATGCTGGGCAGAAAAGAGGGGGCCAGGTAGAGGTGATGGTGTGTAAAGGCTTGAGGACATACATAGTAAGGCAGGTGACCTTGGGTGAGAGACTTGGCCTATTTTCTGTAGAGCGTGGTGAGCCATAAAAGTATTGAATAAGAAGGGGGATGTGTAGAATGATCTGATTTGTGTCTTAGGGAGATTGCTCTATGGGAGGTGAGGATAGGAGGAGGGGATGGAGTTGAGAGGTGGTTTAACAGCAAAACTGTCCATGATCTGGTGACGATGATGTTTCAGGGAAGGAAGATAAGTCACAATGACAGAATCTGTTCTGGCTGGGGAAGATGGACAGATGAGATGCCCCCGAGACACGGGAGAGGAGGCAGCCCTGGGAGGTGAGACACGAAGTGAGGTCACTTGGGTCATTCAGAATGGATGGTGTCAGTGGGCATAGGTTGCCATTCAGAAGGTTGGGGCAGCTGGCATCGGTGATAGAGGCTTACTGGGACACAGTCTGAAACCTGACTGGACTCCAGTGGGCACCAGCGGAAAGGAGCCTAAGGGAGCAGATCAGGAGACGAGAGCTCTGTGCAGTGGCGGCTGGGGAGGAGAGATTTTAAGGCAAAGAGAGTCAGCAACAGTGCAGACTGCAGAGAGAAGTCAAGAAGAACGAAAGAGACTTTATTATGAGCCTTCATTAGATCATTTTTGACAGTCAGGTAGCAACGAGAGGTTATAAAACAAAAGAGTCCAAGGTTGTAAATGAACACATCCTATAAAGATGTTGGCACCGAGGCCAGTGGCCTCTTGGTCTTGTGCACAAGTGTGCTTCAGTTCTCCCTCCCTCTGTGAGAACAGCAGGAATTAGTTGACCTAGATGATCCAAAGGTTCCTTCTGATCCCAAGAGCCTACCACTCTGTGGCTTCTGAGTTTGAGGGAAGAGGAGGAAGGTCCTAGTTTACAGGATGCTGGAGAGATGCTTCCACAGGTAGACTGCACAGCTGTGCAGCGTTTCTGAGAGGGGCGAGCACTTAGGCCAGCCAGTCCGAGTCTTCTAAACACAGGCCCCCGCCCGAACATCTGCTATGGGTGTCTGCCTTAGGCCCCGTGTGAACCAAATGTTCCCAATAAAAGTTCTGATTGGGTGGCTGTGGGGCAGCTTTTCTTACAATACAGCGATTCTTACTTCAAGTGGGAGTTGGATAGATTTACCCATTCAATTCTTGCCACAGATTCTATGGAAGTGAAACCCATCATGACCAGAAAGTTGCGGAGGCGACCAAATGATCCTGTCCCCATCCCAGACAAGAGGAGAAAACCCGCTCCTGATATCCATTTGCATAATTGGTTTTTTTCTTAAGACTATTGAATCCTTTGCTTATCCATTTGCTAGAATATACATGGCCATTGTCCTACGGAAATCGTGTGTGGTTGGCAGGCATGTGTATTTATCCCTGAGCTAAGGAATAGCCAATTTTTTAAAAAAAGATTTATTAATTTGAGAGAGAGGGAGAGCGCTTGCAAACATGAGCACAAGCAGGAGGGGCAGTGGGCCAGGGAGAGAGAATCCCAAGCAGGCTCCCTGCTAATAATAGAGCCCAGTGTGGGGCTCAGTCCTGCGACTCTAAGATCAGACCAGAGCCCAAAAGAGTCGGCTGCTTAACTGATAGAGCCACCCAGGCACCCTGGGAATGGCCATTTTATTAAGGATCTCGATTGCCACTGCTTCTAATGGGCGGTGTTTGTAGAGAGCAGTTATTTGGAAGCGTACTTTTCTGGAAGTTCATCCTGGTTTTAACATTTGGAGACTTAAGGCGACCTCAGATTTCACGTGCCTTTATTTTTCTACTTGTAGAACCAGGCCAGTAACACCTGCCTTTTGTACCTCCATTACCTATATCCCGAAGACCGTGGAACACAAGTTGTTAAATTAAAGCAAATGAGATTTCAGTCACATAAAAAAGCCCTTTAATCGTAAAAACGAGAGGGGGAAGCAGGACACACATCACAAAATTCTTTTTCTGTTCTCTTGAGGAGAGAATAAGTAGCCATTTATACAAAATGATTCAGTTGTCTTCTCCCAAGAGAGGATTTAACTTCAGGTTCCTTTGTCTTCACAACTGAGGGTTTAAGTTACGTGGGAAGAATAAACCCACCTCTGTGTGTGTGTGTGCACACACGTGTGCAAGGCTTCTGGTTTTTGGAACAAGAGAACTTCATAAATTGAGGAGGAAGGTCTCCTTGTACTGTGTCCTATGCTCTCATTCTGGGACTTACTGAATGACTTAGATGTTTGAAAGAAATTTGTGCATTCTTTTATGTACCTGGGCACCACGACATTCAGTAGAATCAGCAGCTTCTGAGAGGCAAACTGCTATAGAAACGGCATCCGACAGAATCACACTGTAAATCCTAAAATCCTGGTACCATTTTGTTGATTTCTGCTTGCTTAGAAACCATGCTTCTCAGACACGTTCCTTTAACTCTCAACACCCCAGCTAAACTATTTGTTAACAGACGAACAGATCATGGAGGATCTGAGAACGTTAAATAAGGTACAGTTTGATTTTTTTTTTTTTTAATTTATTTGAAAGCTTAGGCTTGTGTCCTTCACATGTTACTTGTTAAATTGTTTTGATACCTTTGACACTTTGTGTTGCATCTGAAATGATCTGCACTAAGATTTCTTGTTGTTCTTCCTACAGCTTAAGTCACCCAAGAGACCAGGTAAGTGCGTAGTGTTGCTGGTATTTATGCAGTCCTTTTTTTTTTCTTTTCTTTTCTTTCTTTTTTTTTTAATCATGTTGTGGGAAAAGCATGCTTATACCTGACAGGGAGTTGTTGCAATTTTCAAAAATAAAAATGCTCATCATTTGTCTAAGAGTAGTCATCATGAAAACTGAAGGGAACCTTAGGTGCTCCCTCCCCTGTTTTTTTTTTTTTTTTTTTTTTTAAAAGCCCTGCTATATTAAAGTTATTTTTACTTTTTCCTTCATTTCTTGTAAAAGAGACATTTGATTGATAGGCTGGTAAAGGTTTTCTTCTGTGTAGGCATCAGGCATAAGATTTAAGCATACCTCCATTTCTGGAAATGAAACCAGAAGGATTTTTCAGTATTCCTTGTCTTGTGGAGTTAAGTGCTAGGCGCCCCTGTTCCTGTGGCACTTCGTGGCCTGGTTCTGGTGAGGGACTCTCAGTCCCAGCTTACAGAAGAGGACGGCCCAGGTTCACAGTGGTTCCTTCCAGAGTGGCACTTGAGAGTCAGTGCTAGGCTGCAAAACAGAATTCTGGATGGGCAAGGCATTGTTAGTTTTAAGCACCAGGATTACTTACATGTCTGTCTACTCACCAAGCCTTGTGGAAGGAAACAGGATCCTTTTTTCTCTGAACGATTTCCTTCTGAGAGCCACCGTGGTCCTCAGAGAGGTCCCGTGTTTCTGAAGGCATGATGTGGGGGGTGGGGGGGAGGTGTTACAGAAGTTGTGTGAATTGAGATACTTTGAACCTACTGTACTTATTAGCACTATATTAGCTTGACTCCATACATACATGATAGTCTGTTTTACCTAGTAATAAACAGTTTTAGAAATGACTTCGGATTAATAATTTTAAGGAGATTGTCCTAATTCCTGCCCTTCTGGGCTTCCAGTGGTCACGTGGGCAAATCACTTAGCCTGCCGGCATCCCTGGTTTTTCCACTGTTCAGTGAGGGTAAGCTTTGCCTTGCTTACCTCACGGGGTTGGGTTGAGCAGCAGGTTAGGTGTAATATACAAGAATTTTGTGGAGTTCTCATCTTTACACCCCTAAGGACTTAATGATCATGATTATTACCACTTTTTGATAGCATTTCAATTAAAGCATGTTAGTTGTTGGGTCCACATGATTGTTACACGATTAATCATTGACATATCTTTGGTACCTCCAGCATCCCCGTCCTCTCCTGAACACTTACCTGCCACACCGGCAGAGTCTCCAGCCCAGAGATTCGAAGCTCGAATAGAAGATGGGAAACTGTACTATGATAAAAGATGGTATGTTATGGAAAAACACAGATGATTCATTAAGAGTCTCAAAAGAACCCCTTGGAAAAAGCACTGGGGCTCTGTCTCATTGTTCCTGAGCATGGCTGCTGTTTAGCTTGCATAGTACTGAAGTGGAATAACATTTCAAAGTGAGTTAGGACAGGGGAGCCTGGCTAGCTCAGTCAGGGGAGCATGCGACTATTGCTTTCAAGGTCAGGAGTTCCAAGCCTCATGTTGGGCATAGAGCTTGCGTTTAAAAAAAAAAAAAAAATGCGGGGCTCCTGGGTGGCTCGGTTGGCTTCGGCTCAAGTCATGATCCCAGGGTCCTGGGATCAAGCCCCGCATCAGGCTCCCTGCTCGGCAGGGAGCCTACTTCTCCCTCTGCCACTGCCTGCTGCTCTGTCTACTTGTGTTCTCTCTCCATCTCTCTAATAAGTAACGTCTTTAAAAAAAAAAAAAAATGCATGAGGAATCATTTGATTGATACTACTCATTCAGTCTCTGAAGGCAGTGTTTTCTGAACACACTTTCTCATGGGAGCCCTCCTTCTCTCTCTGTGCTGTTGGCATAATACTAGAATTTGCAGGCTTCTCTCCGGTGCTGCCCCTGTAGACTGAGGCCAGGGCTTATGTCTCTCTCTATCTTAACTCTGCCTTTGCGCACTAAAATTAATAGGTGTTCTGTAGAAAAAAACATTTTGTGGTCAGATGAGTCTGGGGGAGGACCATGCTAGTTAAATCAAAGAGTTTCTTTGCTGTAGGTGCTCTTTGGGTTCTCTGATAGGCTCATGTGTGCTGTGTATTTCTGCGATGTCAGGTATTACTTATTTGACCCAGGGTACCCTTTGTGGTGCTTCATCCTGCTATATGAGCGTTCCAGGAAACGTACTTGGGGAAATTGAATCCTAAAACATTACTAGTTTATATAAAAGACAGTTTTTTTTTTAACTGCTTTTTGTAAAATTTTAATTCTTAGCTGCATGCGACTATATAGGTATGTTACATTAGGTTTTTAATATGCCAGAAATATTTGAGAATAAAAACACTTTAAAATCTTCAGACCACCAGCGTTTCCATTGGGAAGGAAATGGTCAAGCAATGTTAGACTTAGAAACTCATTTACTTACTCATTCAGCAAACATTACTATCTGCTCTGTACCCCCAGATTCTGCTAGGTGTTAAGCCCCATGTCCTACCTCCTTGTCACAGCTTCTTTAATTCTGACCTACTCTTTTATTCATTGTCCCTCTGCAGTTTACGTCATGGTGGACACATTTGCATTCTGGATTTCCGCTTGTTTGTACGGTGCCTGTTTATCTGCGATTACTGTGTGCGCTCTGTAGTTCTCATTTATGATCACCATAATTTTTAATGATCTTTTGAGTTTCAATATGTTAACCCAAAGTTCCAGAATTAGAGTAACGGTTATTTTGAATTGTTTGAGCTTTGTTAAAAAAGAAAAACCCCAAGATTGTTAGTTTATTACCTTAAAATATTATCCTTCCGAAGTTGGTAGAAATGCTCAGAAATCTAGTCTTCCCTGAAATAAATCCGTCCCCCCAAAATATTCGGTTACAGTTGAGTTAATTACCCCGGAGATGGTGAAGCCTGCCTCTGTCTGTGAGCCTGATCTTAGTGACTTCTGCCCCTCTCATTTGACTATTTTCACTTTCTTCAAAAGGTCCTGTGAGTGTTTCTTGACTTTGCTTATCAGAACAGATCACCACTAGGTGGCAGGCTCTAACAATGCAACACACCAAGGGGGCAAAAGAACATGAAAAATGTTTATAATAATGAAAACCAAATAACCTTTAAAGATCAAGCCTGCATATACGAGCCGTCTTCAAAAATGATGAGATTTATCACTAACGTTTTTACGGATCTGTGAGTCTTAAAGCTATGTGATATTTCAGACGATGTTCATTTTGTAGTGTTGCTTCAGATCTTAATTTTTAGACTTTGAGACTTGTCTTGAGGGTGAAAATGCAGTAGGAGAAAATTCTTGTTTTTCTAAAGAAGGGATCCCTGGTGCCTGGTGTTTCATAATGTAAATAGAGTGGTCACGTTTGCTGTGCTAGATCTCCGGAGCATTTAGAGTGAATTTCGCTGTTTTTCTCATAGGGGCTGCAGAAATTTTGAAAAGAAGGTCTCTTTAGCATTTCCCTTTTTCAGTGAGTTTCAAGTTGCATATTGTTGAGCATGGAAGCTGTTGTTTTCATCTGTATTCTGTGGTTTTCCTTTTAGCCTTGGGAGTCAGAGTTGATGACACATTTGTGGGAAGGTGTGTCTCTCCTTCCCTGCCACATACGGAAGGGGTTCATGCGGGTCCTGGCCCACGCTCTGACCAGTGCATAGCTGGCCTTCTCTCCCACCAGTCTCAGCGTGAGGTTTCGTCTTAGTGTCCTGTCAGCTGGGAGGCTTTCATTCTTCCTTCTTTTTTGCCAGTCACGGCCTGTGGCTGAGAGAGCAAGTGAACCGCTTTATGCTCACTCCGGTGGGATGGAGTATTTGTGTGCAGTGGTACTTCTGGCGAAACGTGTTTCATTGAGTTTCAAATGACTTCAGCAAAATGAGTGTGATTCAGGCTTCCCATCTTGGCATGAACACTTACCAAGCTACATTTCATTTTGAAAGATAAGCATCTTCTCTTTGCCTTGGTCTGGTAGTGCTTTTAAGGCATTTTATGTCCCGCTGTAATTTTCCTCACATTTTGATTTGGACTAATGACCCTTCTTAGAAAGTACCAGTAAAGTAGCTGATATTTTAAAATAACTAACTAGCTGATGGTGCTCGCAGACTGGTTTATCTCTCCTCACTTTAAATCTTGGGCTGCTAATATGAATCAGGAATGAAGCCCCCCCCCGCCCCCCACTTCTTCCAGCCTTCAACTGACAAAGACTGTTAAACGGCGAATATTTACAACTGGCATTGGGACCCCTTGAGGTTTCAGAGCTTTAACATGGTATTCAGGTTTTTTTGGGAAATGAAATGTTGATATCAGGATTCCCAGTAGGATACAAAATTAAATTAATCCTACCCCCTCCTTTTTGACCCACCTTTTGAAGAAATTGCTTTCTTCCATAATAGTACTACTGTTGATTCTAGTTCATTGGGTTTAATAGTAGAAGCAAAGTTCTAAGAGCTCATTTGTCGGGATTCCCAGGTCAGGATTTCCATTAGTAATAAAGTAATAAAGTCAGTTTGATTTTTGTGGCTTGTTCTCTGAGGCTATTTAAAGGTATTTTTTTTCATCTGAGATGAGTTGCAGCTTATAAAATGGGTTAATTGGCAAAAGTGATAATGTACATTTTTAGTTCTATTGTTGGTGCTTTTTAACAGTTTTTATATCTATATTTATTTTAAATTCTCTCCCCCTCTTTTATTAGTCTTTAGCAATTAAAGAGTAAATTTGTATGTGAGGGTCGACCTATACGTTTTAGTTTCATCTTGAAAATATGAGTGCTGATTTTTGAGGATTTTTTTTTTTTCTTCTTCCAGAGAATTCAGATAGTTGAATAGATTTGGTATCCAGGGATAACCTGTATTCCCTAAGACTGTTGTGTGGTGCGTGAGACTCTGGTTCAGGAAGATCTGGGAGTCCATTGGCTTGGAAGTGGGGTGCTTTGGGAAACACGCGGACCAGCTCTCCTCTGGAGCAGATGGTGACGAATGGTGGACATTCAAGCTACCACCATTTGGTTACCCCAAAGCAGGCAGACTGGGGAGGTGGCCAGATGCTCAGGTCCCAGACAACTTCTGGGGTTGGCGGGTGGTTATAGATGAGATCTCATTGTTTATTTCCGGTATTCATTTTAAGGTCAGCCCGAGGTGTTGGGGTTTGGGTTCTGCACACATCTGAAGTAAAATGCAGCACAGCTCCTGAGAATTGTTTGACTAGTCTCCCAGAGTTAACTGTTGTCCTTGAAGACATTAAGATGTTAATTTTAACATGAGGTTTTATCTTTACCCTTCTTTGTTATTTAGGTATTTTTCAGAACCATGACTTATTTAGTTTTTAATATGAGTAATACCTTAATTCAGAGAAAAGAAAGCCATTCAGTAGAAAGAATACTGTTCTTAATTTATATTTCCTATTTCCGTAAAGTTGTAATACACATTTTATTATACATCTTAACTACGTAACTTTACCCAATTTTTTCTGTGTGTGTGTAATACACACGTAACATGCATATGTTTTTTTACAAGCACAGGAATGTAATGGGCATAGATTTTCCCCCCTCTGCTTAGCAGTATGCTGAGCATGTCTCCAAACTAGTAACATACTCCTTTACCACACTGTGACCTTTCTTTATTAAAGTATTTGGGAAATACTTTCAGAATGACGTGAGGCTACGTGCATGCTTTGTGTCTTTATCTCTTTAATAACTCTAATCCCCATAGAATAACTTCAGATGTTCTCCCGCTTTGTAATTTTACTTGAACCATCACTCGAGATGTTAGTGTTTACATAAGAAAGTTGGCTTAGATGTGGGAGGGAAACTGGAATTTTTGAGTCACGCTGTGAACTAATTCAGCCTTTCCTCATGCACTGTATACTTCAGACCTTGCAATATTACACATTTAGCATAATGAAAGTCCACTGACCCAGTTTACCAACTGATCTCTGGCCAAAAGCAACTTTAAAGCTGAGTCTAACCCAATCTCGCTGTTCTAATTGCATTTATGATTCGATTTCTTTTAACCGTGTTTTCTGGAAGTAAATTGAGTTGGAAACCTGAGTTTTCAGCTCCTAAGTAGCAGGTTAAAGAGTGCTTAGAACCTAGATTGGGAAAAAGCTCATTGTGGGAGTGAAGTACATCTCTTTACTGTGATGTCCTGGCAGTAGATTATTTCATTACACCAGCAGAAACAGTCTGCCTTTTCCCCTACAGAAATAATGATAAAATGCAGTACTTTGCTGGGAGATGCATTTTGGTAGAATTTACATGAGTTAGTGGGTCTGTGCAGCCAGAATGAACCAGAGGTTATGTTCCTGCCTGTCTGTGGCTGGCCCCTGCCAGGGCTGCCAGCAGCAGCTCGGCTCCTGTTTCCAGCTCTTGCAGTCCAGCAGCTGCTCCTTCATCCTGTGGCAGCTGCTGTTGTCTCGTTGGGCTTTGAGCCTGGCTTCCTCACTTTGAACCTCGGCCTTATCCTGAGCTTGTAGCAGTTGAAGGTGATCCTGTGCTACAGGCCAAGAGGATGGCCACTGGGGCGGAAACAGAGTGCCTGTCTGGTCTGCTCCATGCAAGGCAGCTCTCCCGACTGGCCAGGCCAAATCAGAGCCCCTGCGGTGCACACCCGGCCGCTCCGAACGTCGCCTGGTTAGTGCTCCCCAGGTGTGATACTCAGTGCTCTTCTCGGCTGCTGTATTTGAAGCTGTGTGATCGCAGGGACCTTGTGGTCCTGTTCCCTGTCCACTTCCAATCTCCAGCATCCTCAGTGCTGCACAGTAAGTGATGAATGAGTATTTGCTAAATGAGTGACCAGAGAAAGACTTGAATTTGGCCTACCTTAGTGTGGATGACTTAATTTGGACATATTGAAAATAAATACTAGATCCGTTGTTCAAACCCTTCTATTTATTTTGTCCACTCAAGTTTCTTCAGTGTTTTGGGATGGGTGAAAAGCGGGAACAAGTTTTATTTTGAAAAATTGTAATTTACTTTTTGATTGAATTGTGGTGTATAGTCCAAATAAAAAGTAAATATGGAGTTAGCTTCCCAGCTTTTCCCCTGCCTCCTTTTTCCCACTGCAGAGGGACCAAGGAATATACGCTTTAGATTAGGAGGAGGTGAGGAGGTCATCTGATCCAATCGAAGGATGGAGGCCTTCAAACTAAATCTAAAATCCACACTCTTCCTCAAATGTAAATTAAGACTCTTAATTATATTCTTTGTTGTGGTGTTTTTCTTTCCTTCCTTTTTTTTTTTTTTTTTTAAAAAACTGGTGCCGTTAACAATACTGTATTATTGATTTAGAATTTGTTAAGAGCATAGCTCTTACGCATAGTGTTCTTTCTACAAAAGAAACAACAATTCTGCTGAAGAGGGCAGGAGGAGACTTTTGGGAGCAGATGGATATGTTCATTGTGGTAATGATTTCACGGGTGTATATACTTATCCCCAGACTCATCGAGTTATAAATTAAAGATGTATGGCTTTTTTTTTTGCATGTCAGTCTTAACCTTGATAAAGTGGCTAAACACATACATAAACTTGTGTCATGTTTTTGCCAGGTACCACAAGAGCCAGGCCATCTATCTGGAGTCAAAGGACAACCAGAAGCTGAGCTGTGTGATCAGCTCTGTCGGAGCCAATGAGGTAGGGGCTGAACTCCCTACTCCCTCAGGAGAGCAAAGTGTACTGCAAAAAAAAAAAAAAAAAAAAATGTGAGAGCAAAACTATAGTGCAGGTGCCACCAAGAACGTACAGTGGAATCGTGTGTCATATGTGGGTTAGGATCTCAGTCAGCACTTCCTGGCAGAAATTGCACAGAGACAAAAAAGATCCCTGAAAACCCCTTACTTTGCTTGACTACCAACATAATGTGGATTTGTATGTTCCTGGTGGTATTGGTGAACTCCACCCACATATAGTAATTGAGACGGGAGCCACTGAGGGAGACTACAGGAAAGAACAGAAGGCAAGTCTGTGTGGTATCTGTGTGTTCAAATCCTGCTGCTTTGTAAGATCACCATGTACATGGAACTCGCTTGTGGAGCAAACTCCATCTTTGTTATTTCTCTAGAGCTTTTGTGTGTACTAAGAGATTTGCTTTATGCTGTGAGGATTTAATGACACACCTGGCCCAGGGTGGGCACACAGTAAGTGCTCAATAAATGCATGCTGGCTAGATCTGAGCTATACACCTCTCCTTGTCTGCTGTCTTTACAATCTGGCACGTCCTATTGTGCCTCTCTCTCAGCCGTGAGCTGCCAGGCTCTGGCCCTCAGGTATTGGTTTCCTGGAGTCTCTCCTGTAGGGTAGCGACTGGTTCTGAAGTTAGCTCAGAGGGTTATGCTCCAGGGTTGGATGACTGGCGAGTAAGTTCTCCGACAGGCCCTTCGTTAGGGGGAATGTCAGCAGTGTGTAACTTGTATTGTTCAGAGTTTTAAAAAAGTTTAAAACTTTAATAGCTTGATTGGCTTGATCTGTTATCAGTCCACAAATGTCTGCAAAGAAATTGATTTTTATGTGTCTCCCCTCTGTAACTTATTCATGCCAGTGCACAGTAAATCTAATGAAACTGGATTATGAAATAACTTAAGCCTCTTCCATTCTCCTAGCTTCCTGAATTGAAAATGCCCTCAAATGTGACTAGTTTGCAAAATGATTGTTTACTCAGAAGTTAGGGAAGAGCCTTCCAGATAAATGAATGTCCTTTCTCTGTGGGCTTGGGGTCTGTGAGTCACCCCAAGCCAAGTCAGGAGCAGAGCAGGATCTGATGGAGGGACCTGCTGTTTGTCAGCAAGAGCTGTTGTGACTTCACAGCAGAGCCCTTGTGCCTGGCCTCATCCTCCTCGGTGACACCTCAAGATTTTTCAGGAAAAATAGAAATGTAAGTTATATTTTTTCTCTCTCTGTTGAAGATTGTCATCCTTTGACATAACAGAGTGTTGAGGAGGTCTGACAAGAAAACGGTGACACTGAGACATGTCACCTGGAGGGGAGAGGCCTCAGTGCACCCGAGGCATGCGACTCTGGTAAAGGGAAAACATTTCTCACTTCTTGGAAGTATTCCAGCTGATTTTTCAGGTCAAATCCTAAGTGACCCTGGAGCCAGTTGGCCTCGGCATAACCTGACTCCAGGGACATTTGTTGGGTGAGTCTGAGGCTGTTGGTGACTCCCCATTTCAGCCCTTCTTGCGGTCATTTTTCAGTTTAAAGTGCTTCTGCGAGGTCCTTAGAGGCTCAGCTTCATGTGAGGTCTTTATTTTTAAACCGATGTATTTGACTTTGAAGTCTCTCTGTTGCTAAATAACCACATTAAAGGAATTGAAATGAGACTGAGAACACACACTTTTAAAACCTGAGAATTGAATGGGGGAGGGAGCAGATAGGTCTATAGACGTCTACTTGCATATGTGGGTGAGATGCAGAACTTAAAAGAATCATGCTTCTGGCCCCAGCAGTTGGCTCATTAATTAAACGGACGAGGAACAGGTGAGGAGTCGGGGCCAGGTTATTGGATAAGAGCAAGCAAGGGGTTTTGAGAGCAGGCACCAGAATTCACATCGGACAAGTTGACTCAGCCTTCGTCTTCCATAAAATGGGGTGAGGATGGTACATCGTAGGGTGGTTCTGAAGATGAGAAGGCTGAGGTGTGACTGAGCTGAGGTGTGACCAGTGTCTGGTGACCGAGGAGGCGGCTGCTTCCCACTTCCCAGTCCTGGCCACAGGGATGACACTTACTAAGTGCCCTGCTCTGGCGGTCCCCCTGCTGCCAGAGTTCATTCTCCATTCTGTGCAAGAATGCATCTGCCCTGTGAAATGTCCGTCATCTGACACCATCTGTGGGAAAAGGATATGGTCAGGAGGGAAGGGCTGTCTTAAGCTGATTTAGCCTTCTGATGCTCCTAATTGGGCCTTCGCTCACTCATGGGCTTTTTTTTTTCCTTTGTTATTTTTTTCCCTTCCTTTTCTGCCATGACCATTAGCCTTAATTGCCAGGAAACCAGAGTAGTGAAAGACTATGATATGGAAGTCCCTTGAGGCAAGGAAAATATTTCCAAACTTGATTGCAAGTTTATATTCATGAATGCATGTATTTTGAATGTCGATAGTGCTGTAATCAAATCAAATAAAAGAATGTCCTTAAGATCAAGGCAAAAATAGAACCTGAGATCACGGTGCCCTCCATTTTCATAATCAGAGGTGTGAGGGAGAGAGAAGGAAGGAGGGAGGTCTGGGGCTGACGCCTCCCCCTATGCTAAACGGTTCCTGATGGGCGGCGGGGTACAGCCTGAGAGGAGGTTGCCACGGTTCCGCCCGCACCTCATGCTTGCAGATGTTTCGATGCTCTGGAAGATTTTACTCCTCAGTATTCGCTCTAGCTGCTCTCATCCGGTTCTCTTTCCTTCTCCCCTGCAGATCTGGGTGCGGAAGACAAGTGACAGCACCAAGATGAGGATTTACTTGGGCCAGCTTCAGCGCGGGCTCTTTGTGATCCGCCGGAGGTCAGCGGCTTGACTTTTCTACAGTGTTCTTCCCTTGACCTTTTTTCTGGAGTGGTTTTTCGTTTTGTTTTCTTCCAAATAGAAAGTTTTTAACCCGGGAATTCTCCTTGGCCTTGGAAACTGGGGAGCGCTATTGTGGATTCTGCGAGGCGCTGTGGTGGCAGCCGCTTCCGTCTTTGCGTTGCTCCTTCCTGCCTCGACCTCTTCCGGCCAGCCGTCACCGTGAACTCTTGCTTTGGGGAGTGTTGCGAGTTCGATTTACTCATTTCTTTGTGGTTTTTTTTGCTTACACTTTTTTTTTTTTTTTTAAGTCTCCTTTGAGTTCGAAGGGATATCTTTTTTTTAATTGACTTTAGGTCTTTCTACCAGGAAGGGGTACACTCTACATTGCATTTTCATGTTTTGAATCTGATTAGTGGATCACGCAGCTCTTTCCCTTGTCGAGCCCAATTCACTGTTTCCCCAGAAGCTTGGGGCAGAGGTCCTAGCAGAAGGAGATTAATTCTCCTGGCTCTCAGCCTTCTCTGAGAAATAAATGCCTTGTGTAACATCTGGCGTATGCCATCCATTCCACTGGCTGAGCGACAGAAAAATTTGCCTGGGTGGCTACGTGCACTGAAGGAAATGGGTTTGGGGGAGGGGGCATCTCAGGCTCCAAATATGCTGAAGGTACCGCATTTGAAATGTTATTTAATGCAAGTGGTTTATGCAGACACATTTGTTCTAGCTCAAGCTGGAGCAACTGGTCATTTCAGAAGTTTTTATTTCTAATTCATTTCTGTTTCCTGCCCCTAAGGAGATGAAGTACCTCGTGCCGACCAATTATCTGGGTTATCTATTGTAGGTGGGGAGGGGAAACTGACTGGTCAGTCATCAGTTATCTGTGAACTCTCACTCATAATTCCACTTGCACACTCTTGTCACTGATGTCGTTACTGCACACGGACTGTTTCCAGCCTGTGGACCTTGTTGGCGCCCCCAGCCTCCCAGGAGGTCTGGCCCAGGCTGAAGACAAAGGAAGCTCTACTGCGGCTGCCACTCACCAAAGGAATCCTGGGGGCAACAACCTTCCCCCACACTCCTTGCCTTCTGCTGCTCATTTCCAGCCTTGGAGAGAGGGTTCACTGGCAGATGGGGCTTTCTGGTTCATAGCTGCCACCGTAGGATATTTAAAGAATTTGGGCTTAGAGCAACGGTTAGCATCTCTATGGGAAATTAGTAGACCTTATGCATCCTAGGAAATCTTGGTATGTCATGCCCTCGGTCTCAGGTGATTATCTTTCTGTCATTTCTTGATATATGCACCCAAAAGCAAGTTGGGGGGCTGTGATGACAAGCAAAATCACCTTGTAAGTCCTGGCTTCAATAGAGACCAAACCTTACTGACTCAGTAGAGGCATGTACAGATTTGTTTTTGTTTTAATTTATAACGCACCCCCCTCCGCCTCCATGTTGGAGTCTCCTTTAGAGAATAAGGTAAATGATGCGTGTTTAACAGTTTAGAGTTGCCTGGGTGTTCTGTGCTTCTCTGCCCTCTGCCCCTATGATGATGATTATCGGAGTGAACCAAGTCCACAGTCAACAGGGCCTTCATCTTTCCTTTCTTCTTGACAGCCTTCGCTCTGCGGGAGAGCCTCTGTTGCTTGCGTTGTCCCTGTGGTGTGTGTAACGTCCCATAAAAGCAGGCGGCTGTCTGTTCTCCACTAGTGCCCTGTGATGGAAATTTAGTTACAGTATGTGTGGTCGTCAGAGTTTGTTTTTGTTTTTGTTTTTCTTTTTGAATGATTGTCTTACTTGGCTTCCTAGCAGTACACCAAAGTTTGTTTTTTTTTTTTTTTGGAAAAGCTTGTGTTGATAACTACTGGAGATTTCAGCATCAAAGCAACAAGTTGTCTTTTTTTTTTTTTTTTCCTTGCCTTTTCTGGTGGCACATTTGTGCTTTTGTGAAGTAACTGTTCATTGGAAGACCAGAGTATGGGCACTTTGGCTTCTTCTCTGGCCTTGGCCACATCACTGCCTTCTGGTCCTCAGTATCCTCACAATCCTTAATCATGACTGTGGGAATGGGCACAAGTGGGGAATAGACAGACACAGCACAGTAAATTGTACTCCTAATCCCAGAAGATCGAGTTTTTTATTTTATCACTCCAGAGATGAAAAGCCAGCAGCAGTATGGCCCCTCTGGCAGGCCTCTGTGGTGACCAGGGGTAGCAGAGCCCCCTTGTTGAGGAGTTGGAGGTGCTTTTGTGATGGGCAAAAACAGATTTTGAGATTCCTGGACTAACAAGGGGCTGGCTTTTACCCCAGGTGGCCATTCTTATTCCAGAAGGTCTTTCTTTCTCACCAAACCATAGGGTACCATGTATATCCCCAAATTCAAACTTTCCTGCAGATAAGACTTGGGAAAAGGTTGGTCTAGACAACTCTTATGAAGAACCTGTACATGGTGTTAATCTGATCAAGAAATTGCACTTGGGTTATTCTGATCAAGAACCTATTTGTGTTTTGTTCAAGGCACCTGCGTTGGTATTATACACAGTGTTTGCTATGGATATGTCGCAATATTTATTTTACCTCTGCTTGGGGGCGTTGTGTTGTCTTCCCTACCTTCTGACTCCCTCTCTTCCAAAGCCAGTGTCCTCTTGAACTATTTCCAGATTTCCGTAGCCATACCAAAGCCAGGATGTTTTCATTTGTTTGGATACCGGTGTTTATGGATATCTAACTACCTAACTTAATTTTTTTTTTTTTTTCTTTAAACTCCAAACTGGGTCCAGTATAAGATCCCAGAGGCTGATCTGCAAATCAAGCTACTTGTGTTTGTGTGTGAGACCCTGTGTTCAGGATTGGGCAACTTTTCTGAGAGAAATATTGGGGGTGGGGTGGGGTTGGGTTGGTTTCGTTTCGTTTCTTTTTTTTTTTTTTTCCTGACTTTGGGGATGGAGAGGAATCCTATTTTTTACAATATATTTGTTTTTTCATTAACATTTCCTTTTAGCCTTGAATTTTTACTAAATTTCCTCCTGACTTAAAATCTTGTTTCTAATCTGGGAATTTGAAATCTTGGTACTTAATGTTACACCAATTTTTCCAAAGAGTTCAAACCAATTTAATATCAGTACATGGTAAAAATTTGCAGCCATTTCAAGCAGCTGGGTGAGCTTTTTATATATCACTGTTAACTGGTATCATTAAATGTTCTGAGAGGTGAATGTAAAATGTAAAAAGTATAGGTTTTTTTTTTTTTTTTTTTAATAACAATAAACTTTCAAAGAGAAAACCAGCATGTAGTCTGTGTTATATCCATTGACTTGATAAATGATTGACATTTCTTTTAGGTTCCCCCCGAGTTGTGGGGAAAGGAAATCAGGAAAGGGGGAGGGATATGCTAGATATTTGCTTATTATGAAGAGTAAGTTAAGGAGTGATGTCAAAGACAGGCTCTCAGTTTTGTAAAGAGCAGTCTAGGAGTGTTGACCCATAAATGTGTTGTACTCTTTCCTTGTTGGTGATGATAAAACAATCTCATTAAAAACTGAGCCAATAAAATTGACCTTAGATGGGAAAAACCTTAAGGTAAACTCGTGTGATTGAGGAGGATGTTGTCATTTGGTACTCTAGAGCACTACCTCCCAATTTTACAAAAAGAAAAAAAAAAAAGCTGGTATTTCTGCAGCTCCCTGGTAGGTAAACTGAGGAGGCTGCTTGCTGCCACAGGTGACTGACCTGGTGTGCTCACGACCCGAGTGTGGCATGCCCATCAGGAAGGGCTGCTCTGTGCTTTGGATGTTGGAGAAGGGCAGTCACTATTTAACTTTTTTTTTTTTATTAACATAAACGTTTGTTCAGAAGAGTGTTCAATTTTTTTTTTTTAAGATTTTATTTATTTGACAGAGATCACAAGTAGGCAGAGAGGCAGGCAGAGAGAGGAGGAAGCAGGCTCCCCGCTGGGCAGAGAGCCCGATGTGGGGCTCGATCTCAGGATCCTGGGATCATGACCCGAGCTGAAGGCAGAGGTTTAACCCACTGAGCCACCCAGGCACCCCATCAAATCTTAATTATAAGAAATTGAGTTTCCTGTTTCCTCAAAGTGGATATGTCCATGTGACCATCACCTAGAGTAGGAAAGAGGACAGCCAGCTCCCACAGCCCCAAGCAGACTTCCTTCCGGTTGCTACTCCTCACTAAAGTAATGGCTAGCCTGACAAGTTTTTTGTATTTTAATCACCTTAAACTGCTAGGTCCTTCCATAGTAGTTTGGAAGAGCCAAGTCCCTGGTGGAGGCTAGGAGCTTGCCAGGGACTTGAGAGCTGGTAGCAGAGGATGTGGCAAAATGAGGGAGGGGAAAACCCTTCAGGTTAACCCCGTTTCCCTTGTGCTTGTCGCCAAGGCAAATGGAACTTTTCCTTCATATTAATATCTGCCTTCTCGTGAGTTTTTTGTGTATGTCAAGCACTATGCTAAACCCTTCAGGCGTTCTCTTATTTAATCTCTGTAATGATCTGAGTACTAATACTCTCAATATATTAATGTAATGTCAATATATTAGGTAACATAGTCATTCTGAGACTGACTTAATTTTCCCATGAAACTCCGAGCTCAGCACTGTGCCTAGTCATAGTATGTGCTTGGTAAATGTCCAATAACGTTGTAAAGTGATCAGAGGAGGAAACAGATTCCTTCAGTTACAGAAAATGGTTCAGTAATTTCTCCAAGGTCACACACTGAGTTGCAGAGTCCCAGATCTTTCAGAGTCCAAGCCAGGGTTCCTAACGATTGTACCGTGCATTCTGTTCCCAGCCCCCTTTGTTAAAATTGCATTCGGCATTTCCACCTCTCTCCAGCCCTTCCCTCGGAGTTTGTTTTTGTTTTTGTTTTTGTTTTTTTTTATCTCCTCTCACCTCTTACAGAATCAGAGAGCAAATTTTAGAGGTAAAAACACTTATGCTTTGTTAGGACCCTTTCCCCTACTGCATAACTCCCGGCTTCTCCCTTGGTAGTGGAACTGAGAGAGTCCGGTTGCTTGCCAAGAGGCTGCTTTCTTCTGAAACAGCATGGGCAGGAGTGCCACAGTTCTAAAACCAAGGAACCATTTGGAATGTGAAGAGTGTGCTGTCTTGATGGAGCTGACTTTATCTAATAAGCAACGGAGAGCCTTTGAAGGAAAACACGTGTCTTACCCGCGCCTCCCCAACCCCCCAGGATCACTTTCCTCCTGCCGGCCTTGCTTGTCATCTCTAAGGTGGGAGGGGTAGGAGCCATTGAACTGGTTTCTAAAAATGTAGATGGAGAACAGGCTAGCCTACATCTGACAGGCTGCTCTCTGCATGTCGGTGGACCTTTTCATGTCGTGTCCTGCGGTAGAGTCACTGAATGACGGAACAGACCAGTTCAGTGTCCCCTGCTTCACACTGCGTACTCAGCTCCAGCCGGCAACCTGCATAACAACCGAACCCAGGGTTTGCAGTCTTTGGAGAGAGGCGGGAACGAAAGCTATTACTGGTCTCTTCCACTTCCACAAATCCATCTTGGGTAAAGCTGAGCACCTTTCCTCCTTTTAAAAAGGAAACAGTAGATGGAGTGCATTAGAGACGTGGGCACCAGCTTACTCTTTGGACATAATAATATGGTGAGAAATAAATTAGCTTTAGGAATTTTAGTGTTTACCAGAGTAGGTATTTTTGTGAATAACTATGATTATTAAGACCAAAAGATATGTATGTTCAGGAGAATCCCTAGGGGAGCAAGGGTGATAAGATACAGTGTAGGTACCTAGATACTTAATCCCTTTACCCATTTTCCCTAATCTGTGTTTGCTCATTTCTCTGAAAGATACAGATCTATAAAATAACAAAATTCACTTTACTGATATGGCAAGACCAATATTCAGAATCTGAAAGATTCTCTCCCCTGTTTCTCAGAACCTGGAGACTCAGCAGATGCTTCCCCCGTCTGTTGGCGTCACCTGTCTGCCTGCTGATGGTGTGAGTGGGTGTGGGTGTTCCAGAACCCTCTAAGAAAGCATTACCCACAGGGAATAAGGTCCTGAAGGTGGGAGGACAACAGCCTCAGGTTGGCAAGTCCCTGCAGATAGTCAAGAATCACTTATAATTCAACATTGATTATTTGATAAGTATTTGAGTTTTTACTGAGATGTAATGTGGCATAGTGACAGTGTGGCAAAAGCAAAAGCTTTGGAATCAGTATTTGAATCCAGCTTTGCTGTTTCAATTAACTAGCTGCTGTGTGACTTGAGGCAACTTAATCTCTGTTAACCTCAGTTTCCTTATCTGTTAAATAATATCCACCCAGAGCATGATTTTGAGGATTCTGATATTAGTGCCTAGAACACTTACTATGTGCTAAGCATTTTACCCATATTAACTCACTGAATCCTTATAATAATCCTCTGAGGTAGTTACTATTATAGTCCTCACCTTATAGTTGAGAGATTCAAGAAACAGAGAAGTTAAGCAACTTGTCCAAAGCCACACAGCTAATAAATGGTAAGCCAGGGTTCTGACCCCAGTTTCTCTAGAGTCCCTGTTCTCATTCACCATATTGTGCTTTGAGGGGTATGTAATACAGGACTGGACTGAGGGACTGCTCCGTCCCTGAAGACTGTCCCTTCCATTGTCAGTGCTGCCGCCATCTGTCTGTTCTCTGTCCTTGGATGATAATCTGCCAAATCCTGAGAGACCAGAATGATTTCAAATGGTTTGGAGTGCCCAGTGCGTTGGGTTGAGAAAGATTCTGAAGCCCAAGTTTGGTAGATTGGAAGGGGTGACCTAATCAATTACCTTTGTCTGCCATGGGCAAGGGAGCCTGTTTATTTGCCATTGCTGATTTAGTCTGACCCCTTAATTTTGAAGGTGGAAACAGCCGAGGCCCAGAGATGGTAAATGATGTGCCTAAGTTCATATGGC
Source organism: Enhydra lutris kenyoni (assembly GCF_002288905.1). NCBI lineage: Eukaryota > Metazoa > Chordata > Mammalia > Carnivora > Mustelidae > Enhydra > Enhydra lutris. The sequence continues at coordinate 13,289,143 of NW_019154130.1, forward strand.
CAGCTCTAGACAGAGAGGTGACAGGGGTCCCGTATTCATAAACCTGGCATGGCCACCCCTTAAGTCAGGGCACTTACTTAATGTCTGTGTGCTTCAGTGTTTGGGCACACTCAACCCAGTGTGCCTGGGACTTTTCTGGTTTTAGCTTTCATCGTCTTGCATCGCAGAAAGCATCTCAGACCCAGGCACACTGAGACAGTTGGTCGCCCTGTTCCCTTTCCTTCTCTGTAAAGTGGGGATGAGAGTTGCCCTTTTGCCATGGAGTCCCTGATTCCATGAATTAGCTGAGTTCATACGGATAAAGCCCTCGCAAGCAGCATTTGGGACATAGTAAATCCTCAGCACATGGATTGGTCATTTGTGGTGGTTCTTGGTTTCATTATCCTCGGAGCAGAGGATTCCCGCCACAGAATGAGTTTCCTCCCTGGAACTTCACTGTCATCCCAAACACGACAGGGGACCTTGCCATGATCATCTGGTCACCTGGATTCAGCTGTCTGGGATGTTTCATCTTCTACTTGAAATAATAATCATGAGCTTGAGGGTTGACGTAGTTACTAGCATTCAATCCCCATGACGTTTATTGAATGGCATTCTGGGTTCTCTTGGGGGACTCAGAGAGATGTAAAAGTATGGTTCCTTCCCTGTGGGATGTTGAGGATGGACAGCCATGCTTGTCCGTCATTCTAGTGCCATGGAACGGGGGCTACACTTGAGGCCTGGAGAAAGCGGGACAGAGGGCATAATAGCTGCTGACATTTACAGAGCAGGTTGCTAAGTGCTAAGAGTGCATTAGCTCTATTCGTTGTGCCCTCTGGATATGTTGTGCCATGTCTGGTGTTTACAGACTGGGAAACCGTGGTTTACTACAATTAAGAATCTTGTCTCCAGTTCGCCCAGCTCCATTCCAGAGCAGTCGACGCTGACCCACAGTCTGCATTCTCGGGAACCACGAGTGCTTTATAATTTCTTTTGAAAGCAAGTACAATTCAGGCTTGGCCCAAAAGCTGAGGCAGGACTTGAGCAGTGTCCGTGGCGGGGGAACGGGAATTGCACATGGAGAGAGTGGCTTGAGTAACAGCAGGGGTGGGGAGGGTGGGGCAAATTTTAAAAAGTCAAGTAAGAATGGGTCCACTCAATAAATCCGGATGAATGAGCTTTGAACCTTAAAATCCCTTTGCTCCCCAGCCCTCTGTCTTTTTGTCCCTCCACACTTTGGGTTCACCTTCCTTCCCTTTCTGCTTCTGTCCTTTTCTCCCTTCTCTGGCCCACCCGTTCCCTCCTCCTCTCCCTTTTATATCACCAGTGCGGTGGCTCGTGGCAGTCTTGGAGTGACGCTTTCCAATTTCACACTTACATGCTCCCGAAAGTATTCGTAAACTAACTCGTATGTAAAACCAATAGAGGGCAACAGCACACATTCCTGTTAGTAATTTTGTTTGACTCCCTTTCTTCTGTTTTGATCACCTCATCTTCCTGCACACACGGCGCTTTGACCTTACCGGAAGTGGAAGTTTCAGGAGTCCAAGCCTGGTGGTGCTCTTGTCAGTGTATGAGTAATAGGAATGCATCAGAGCTGTCCTTACGGAGCACTTACTGTGGGCCTGGACAAGTGCTGAGTACTTTCCGCATATTACCTTTTTTTTTTTTTTTAATTTATTTGACAGAGATCACAAGTAGGCAGAGAGGCAGGCAGAGAGAGAGAGGTGGAGGCAGGCTCCCTGCGGAGCAGAGAGCCCGACGCGGGGCTCGATCCCAGGACCCTGGGATCATGACCTGAGCCGAAGGCAGAGGCTTAACCCACTGAGCCACCCAGGCGCCCCCATATTACCTTTTTTTAACACAGTCAACACACCCACGTGAAGTGTGTCTTGGTTCCCATTTTAACAAATGAGGAAGTTGAGACTTGGAGAAAAAAAGCTTCACCTCTGCCCCACATTCATCCATTTCCTTTTCCTGTTGGCTTCCGCCATCCTCACATAGACTACTGAAGTATAAAGGATGCTTAGTTGTCATCTGAGCCAACCCCCCTCCGTTTTCCACACCTGGAAACCGACACAGAGAAGGGAAGCAACTTACCGAAGAGCACACTGCTGATTAATGGTAGAGCAGAGACTAAATCCAGGTCTTGCAACTCTTCACGCAAAGACCCAGGCTGAGGCTGAAGGGCATGGGTATGAGATTTGGGTTTGAATTTTAGCTCTGTGGGTTTTCAAGCCGTGTGATCTTAGGCAAGTCATGCAACCTGTCTTTCTGGGCTCTAATCTAGAAAGTGGGGATGTTAATGGCAGCCACCTCAGCCGCTCCTTGTGAGGATTAAATGAGGTCATGTAAACAAAGCAGCCACAGCAATGACCCTCATGCTTGAGACAATAACCCTCATGCCTGGGCCACTCTAGCACTTTAGAAAACACATCCCCCATTGCTAGCTGCCCACGTTAGGGCCATTGTTATTTCGGGAGTTGTCTGCCCCACCTGCTTCCATCCCAGTATGCCTTGAAGGTAAGCCCACAGCAAAGCAACCTTCCAAGGGTACCCCTGCCACTAGCTGCAAACCTTGAAATTCAAGACAAGCAGATGTCCAAGCATATGTTCTACACCTTACTGATGCCTCACTAGAGAAGAATTTGAAATCCTGCCCCCCACCCCCACGGGCTATGTTTGAGAAACCCACTGGCCTGTGGGGGTGGACAGGGACTTGCTCTCCCCACTCCCCACCCCAATCCCCAGGGATTTGCATACTATAGGCATACTTTAAATGCTTATTGAATGAGCAGTTGTTGTCTCCTTATTTCTCAGTGCAACATATTAATCTCTATAATCAAACTAATAACATTTGTAGTTTAGAAATTAAAGGATTCTGCAAAGTTGGCCACAAAATACAGTAGTCTCCTATTTTCTACCTCATTTCCCTCCGAGAAGCAGCATTGTACCTCTTTTAGCTGATTATTTTGCTATTTCTTTTTTATCTCTGCTTATTACTAATGCTCGATATTTAATTTCTATGCATTCTCTATTGAATTCTGACCATGGCAATCCTCCCCTCCTCCCTCAATATAGTTATTTCTTAATTTTGATTAGATCAGTATTCAGTGTTTATATTAGTATGGCTATGTAAACTCTAGTCACAGCTGAGCCCTGTTGTAAAGTGTGATTGCTTTTTTTTTTTTTTCCTTGACAGCGTTCCCCCCAGGAGTTAATAATTGTCTTGTATTCTGTTGTATGCTTGGTTTCCTAGGTGCTTATTAGGAATTCAACCTCAAAGCCTTCACCAAGTGTTTAAATTCCCTTTAAGACATTCAGATACAAGAGGTAGATTTCATCACCTGGAAAAAACCTTCCTGCCCTGGGGACTTCTGACCTGGTTGCCCACCCTGGATGGGTCCCCCCGCCCCCTAACCTGGTCTGGCACAGAGCTATCCCTCTGGAGTCTTCCTTCACCACCATCCTGGGGCTCCCCTTTGTCACTGTTTGGGTTTGGATCCCTCATTCTTATGTCATTTGTTTTCCTTTTTCTCTGCTCCCCCATTTTGGCAAAACGTGTCTTGCAGTTAACTTACCAAGCATGATTAAAAACACTTTCATTCTGTTCTCTTACTTCATTGATGGTTTGGCTGGTATAACTACATTTTTAATTCCCAGAATTTAAGCCCATACATTTCCGGAATTGAAAAGGCCCACAAAGCACTTATATTTCAGCCAACCCCTCCCTTCCTCAACCTTCATTTCAAGAGGTTCTGTGTGCTGCTAAATGCATTATTCTCAGGTTTCTCCACTGTCAGTTTTAAGATTCAGGTTTTGTTTTGTTTTAATTTACTTTCCAGCTTCTAAAATCTGGTTGTTTCTTCTTCAGTGTTTTCCATTGTGGAGGGTTTAATTCTAGCTTGGAAATCATTTTCCTTCAAGATTTTGATGGTATTGTTTATTGCTGTCTACCTTCCGATGTTGTCCTGGAGAAGTCGGAAGCCGTTCTGATTATTTATTCTTTGATCTTTTCCCCCCAGCTTTGATGAGATTATAATTGACTTACCATCGTGTCGGTTTAGGGCATACAACGTGATTTGACGTACTAGTATATTGTGAAGTGATTACCACAATAAGGTTAGAACCTATCCATTGTCTCAATAGGTATACCGTGTGTGTGTGTGTGTGTGTGTGTGTGGTGAGAACTTTTAAGGTCTGCTCTCCTAGAATCCTTCAGGTATACAGCACAGTATTTATTAACTGTCTATTACATCCCCAGGATTTATCTAAAATAGGAAGTTTATACCCCTTGGCCACCTCCACTCTTCCTTCACCCCCCACCCCGCTCCTGCCTCCAGCAACTACCAACCTACTCTCTCTTTCTAGGAGTTTGATTTTTTTTTCTTTTAGATTCCACATATAAGTGAAATTATAGTATTTGTCTTTCTTGGACTTACTTCACTTAGCATACTGCCATCGGGGTTCATCCATATTGTTGCAACTGGTGAGATTTCCTTTTTTATGGCTGAATAATATTTCAGTGTATATGTATACCACATTTTTAAAAATCCATTCATTCATCACTAGGCACTCAGGTTCCCTCCATGTCTTGACCATTATGAATAATGCAGTGATGAACATGGGGGTACAGATATGTTTTGAGACAGTGACTTCATCTCCTTTGGATATATACCCAGAAGTAGAATTGCTGGATCACATGGTAGTTCTATTTTTTGGAAGGAGCCTTCATACACTTTTCCGTAGTGACTACACCAATTTCCATTCTCACCAACAGTGCCAAAGAGTTGCCAAAAGGGTTCCCTTTTCTCGTGTTCACCTGTACTTGTCATCTCTAATTTTTTTGATTATTAATCTTAATAGGTGTGAGGTGATATCTCATTGTGGCTTTGATTTTCATTTCCTTGATGATTGGTGACAGTGAACAACTTTTCGTGTACCCATAGCCCATTTGTGTATCCTTGGTGATCTGAGTTTTTGACATCTCTGGAAGCTTGTAGGATCTGTGGTATTTTGAAAATTCATGATAATAGGCCTTATAGTGGGCCCATTGTGCTAAGCAGTTAGCTTTTTCAATTCGGGAAACCTATGTCCTTCAACTCTGAGAATTAAAATATACATAAACACACACACACACACACACACACACACACACACACACACTTACTTCATGGATAGAGTAGCCAGTCTCCAAGATGGTGGCCACGATCCTTGCCTCCTGGCAGTCATACTGTCTGTACAATTCACTGTTGTCTTTGGACCAGGGTTGGTCTCTGGGACCAGTAGCATGCAGTAGAAGTAATAGTAATTCAGTTCGGAGATTAGAGTATAAAAAACATAGAGACTTCTGTTTGGTTGTGCTCTTTCTCTTGGATCACTTGCTTTGGGGAAAGACAGCTACCATGTGTACAGCTGTATGGGGAGGCCCATGTGGCAACGATCTGAGGCCTCCTGCCAACAGCCAGGTAGGCACTAAGGCTTCTGCCAATAGTCACGTGAGTGAGTCACTTTGGAAGAAATCCTCCAGCCCCAGTCTAGCCTTCAGATGAGACTGTAATCCCCCAGACTGTTTGACTGCAACCTCGTGGGAGACCCTGAGTCAGAACCACCCAACTAAGCTGCTTCTAGGGATTCCTGATCCTCAGAAACTGGGTAAGAGAATAAGTGTTAGAAACTGCTGAGTACTTGGGATAATTTGTTATTCAGTGATCGATAACTAAAGGATGATGTTTTTCCCCTCTCCATTTTCTCTATTCCTGCATTCAGGGGTTCCATTACTTGGATAATAGATTTCCTATAACAGTTGTCAGCTTTTCTTGTGTTTCCTGTTTTCTCTTTGTCTTTCTACTTTCTGTTCTGGGATATTCCTTTAACTTTATCTTCTTTTTTTTTTTTTTTTTTAAGATTTTATTTATTTGACAGAGATCACAAGCAGGCAGAGAGGCAGGCAGAGAGAGAGAGAGGGGGGGAAGCAGGCTCCCTGCTGAGCAGAGAGCCCGATGTGGGGCTCGATCCCAACCCTGAGATCATGACCTGAGCCGAAGGCAGAGGCTTTAACCCACTGAGCCACCCAGGTGCCCTTAACTTTATCTTCTAACCTTTCTATTGAGTTTTACTTTTCTTTTTCATTTAAAAAAATCTCTTTTTAAAAGATTTTATTTATTTGAAGGACATCTGGGTGGCTCAGTGGGTTAAGCCTCTGCCTTCGGCTTGGGTCATGATCTCAGGGTCCTGGGGATCGAGCCCCACATCGGGCTCTCTGCTCAGCAGGGAGCCTGCTTCCACCTCTCTCTCTGCCTGCCTCTCTGCCTATTTGTGATCTCTGTCTGTCAAATAAATAAAATCTTTAAAAAAAAAAAAGACTTTATTTGAGAGAGCATGTGAGAGAGAGAGGGAACAAAAGCGGGGGTGGGGCAGAGGGAGAAGCAGGCTCCTGGCTGATCAGGGAACCCAATATGGGACCCCATCCCAGGACCCTGGGATCATGACCTGAGCTGAAGGCAGACGCTTAACCAACTGAGCCACCCAGCTGTCCTAAAATTTTTTTTTTAATTTTTTTAAGATTTTATTTATTTAACAGTGAGAAACACAGCAAGAGAGGGAACACAAGCAGGGGGAGTGGGAGAATAGAGGGAGAAGCAGGCTTCCCACTGAGCAGCGAGCCTGATGTGAGGCTTGATCCCAGGACCCTGGGATTATGACCCAAGCCAAAGGCAGATGCTTAACAACTGAGCCACCCAGACGCCCCCTAAAATTTTTTTTTAAGAACTCTTTTAGTTTTCTGATTTTGTATCCTTTTTTCTTTTTAAAGATTAGTACTCATTTCTTGAGTTCTTCCATCCAAAGACCTTTTGTTTTCTCTAGAGAAGAAAACTGTGGTCTTTTGCCAGGGTGGTCTCTTGGCAATTTTGCTGCATAAAGTAGGGAAGCAGATCTGAGGAACTGACAGCTTTTTCTTCTTCTCCTTTTTTTTTTTAAGTTTTCATTTACATTCCAATTAGTTAACACAGTGTAATATTTGTTAGGTGTACAATTTAGTGATTCGCCACTTTATAAATCACCTGGTGTTCTTCATGACAGGTGTACTCCTTAATCCCAATTGCCTATTTCCTCTGTCCCTCAGCCCACCTCCCCTGTGGTAATATCGCTTTGTTCTCTGTAGTTCAGAGTCTGTTTCTTAGTTGGCCTCTCTTTCTGCCCCTCCCCACCCACATGCTTGTTGGTTTTGTTTCTTAAATTCCACATATAAGTGAAATTATACAATATTTGTCTTTCTGACTTATTTTGCTTAACATAATACTTTCTAGCTCCATCATGTCATTGCAAGTGGCAAGATTTCATTCTTTTTTGATGGCTGAGTAATATTCCATCGTATCTCTGTACTATATCTTTATTCGTTCATCAGCCGATGGACACTATGGCTGTTTCCATAGTTTGGCTATTGTAGATAATGCTGCTCTTATAGATAATGGTGCTCTAAACATCCAGGTGCATGTATCCCTTTGGGTTAGTAATTTTGTATTCTTTGGGTAAATACCTAGTAGTGTGATTACTGGAAACTGACAGCTTCTTTTAATTCTTTTTTTTTTTTTTTAAAGATTTTATTTATTTATTTGACAGACAGAGACCACAAGTAGGTAGAGAGGCAGGCAGAGAGAGAGGGGGAAGCAGACGCCCTGCTGAGCTGAGAGCCTGATGCAGGGCTCGATCTCAGGACCCTGAGATCATGACCTGAGCTGAAGGCAGAGGCTTAACCCACTGAGCCCCTCAGGCACCCTGAAACTGACAGCTTCTTAAACTGAATTTCAACCAGTCCCACTGCCTTAATCCTCATTTCTAGATGTACCTTCGTTTCTCATTGGGTGCTGCTAACCTAGGAGTCTTGGCTTTCTCCACTGTTAGCTTAAAATTTTATTGTTGTTTTTTTCATCTACAACTTCTACAGTTTGTTTTTTTTTTCCTCACCTATTGTCTCCACCAGAACGCCACCACTGTTTAAGTCCTTAAAACGGAGCAAAACAAAAACACCGTTATGGTTGTTTCAGTGGGATTTCATGGAAAAAAGAACAGATATGTATACTTAGCCAACTCTCTTTACCTCCACCCTCATGCCTTGCCTGCCCCTACCTGTCTTTGGGACCATCTGTGACTTATTCAACATCCTCAAAACAAGGAAGGGGACACTGTCTAGCTTACAGTCCCTGTGGTTCTGAGATCATAATCTGTGAACAGGTGCAGTGGGAACATTAGTAGGTCATTTCCAAATTATCAGTATATTCTTATTTATCACAGAGCTGCAGGTTTGTGTCTGAAAACCTGTCAGTGACCTTTAACTGCAGACTTTGACTTCAGAACTGAGTGACACGATTTAAGAGGAAGAATTTACATACATGCATCTTGAAGATCCGAATGTGTTTATATAATACAATGCCTGTGGGCTTATATGCATATATGTGTATAAACACACATCACAAAAATGAGCCTCCTTGCCAACCAAGACCCACCTTCGAACTGTGGGTGAGTTGAGAAGCATGAAAAATGTTTAGCCTAAAGTCTGTTTAAATATTCATGACGTCTTCAAAGCAAAGCTGTTGGGAAAGACTAAGCCACCTGGAACACAGCTGTGATAGTATAATAAGGCATCTTAAAAAAATCACATAGTGTCATGCTGGGCAGGGAAGAATATTTAGGTGACCTAGCCCAGGCCCCTGGTGCCCACTATAATAAAAACTATTTTGGACATGTCCATTGTTGGCAAGATAGTTTAATACTTAGAGTATAGTCCCATCTTGCCAGCTTGAAGATGTTTGTATTTGGGGTTATATAACTTATTTGGGATAACAAATTCCATTTATCTCCTACCTGTCCTTCCTCGTGTGATAGGGTTTTCAAGATGGCAGTCATGTGGCGCCCTCATCACTGCTCTCCCCTTGTATGCAGAGAAGACATTACTAATCAATCTTGACCCTCATTCTCTTTAGACCCATATGTGAGGACTCAGAATGCTTTCTACACAGTACTCCTTGCAGCTACTAGCAGCTGATTGGGGATGGGGTGTAGTGGCAGGCTCGCCAGATGAAACATGGAAGCCATTGCTGGTTGGTCTTTTATCCCAGTCTCGGTTGAATATGCCATGGTTTACATTACTTTACCCAGAACCAGCCTGGGCATGGTCCCTCCAGAGCAGACGAAGATAGAATTTTCCCTTTCCTGGGCTAAAAATCACTTTAGTGATTTTGCTTTGGTTTTTGGAATCTCACCTACTATGATCATCCTGAGTTTTGGTTTTAATTCCAAGGGTTTAAGTTCTTGTGCACTCACTTTATTCAGCTGAATAGCACACTTTATCCTATCACATGCCATCCTCTTTTTACTCTACAGCAGGGGTCAGCAAACTACAACCTATAGGTCAAATCCAGCCTGCCCCCATTTTTGTAAATAAAGTTTTATTGGAGGTTTATGTCCTATCCATGACTGCATTCCCACCACAAGGGCAGAGTTGAGTAGTTGCTGCATTAACTCTCTGACCCACAAAGCCAAAAATACTTACTATCTTGCCTTTTACAAAAAATCTTTCCTGACCTCGTTCTGAACGATCACACAGGGTTCTTTTGGCTCTCTGCTGTGTTTTCTCCGGGGTATATTCAGCTCTTCTGCAAACCCACTTAATTATGGTTTCATTCAGCCCACATTTATCCCTTGTACTCACAAGGCTCTCCTGAGCTGTTTTAAATGCTGATTGCTATTCAGATATGCTGATAATAACACTGCCTACTATTTGTTGAGCACTTACTATAGCCCAAGCAGTGCCGAGCACTCTACGTACGTTGAGTGAACAAAAAGAAGCAAATGGCTTAGGGTACTGCATTGCGTAGGGTAGTTATTCAATTATGATTACTTTTCACAACAACCTTATGAAGGTATCATGAAAGAATAGCTTACTCAGGGTAGCCAGGCTGGTAAATGGCAGAACTAGATAGAGTCCAACTCAATTTGGACTGATTCCACAACTTGTGACCTTTCCGTTAAACTTTGTGGCCCCTTTCTACTACGTTTTTCCTGGCTTGCCAGTCTGGTAATCTTTCAAGTAATTAAAATAATGGACACTACATAAATAAAATGTATAGACATGTGTCGTGTAGTGTAATATCTCAGATCCTCCTAACAAACATCCAGATTGGATATTTTTCCTATTTTACAGTGGAGAAACTGAGTCTGAGAGAGTGTCATACAGGTAGTAAGCTGTTTGTCAGCACAGTTCTAAGTTAGTATGAATCAAGATCTTTACACCACACTGTTGTGATACCCAACTATAGTACGTGGATGTTCAGCAGTGTCTACAATACATAGTTATAGAGCACTCACTCTAAACCGGGTACTGTGCTCAACCCATAATACATTCTTTTGTATAATGAGTTCCTCTTCTAAGGAAGACTAATTGTCTAATGTTTGTATTTAATCTGGTGTACTTGTTAACAGATATTTGGGGTCACATTCTCAACTCTCCTAAAAAAAAATTGCAATCCAAGGTTTTTTGTTTTGTTTTTGTTTTGTTTTGTTTGTACTTTTGAGTTCCCTGTCTGTGAAATGGGAAAGAAAAGATCTGTTTTGTTTTGTTTTGTTTTACATCTTCCAATTTTCTGTTTCTGAAATTTCCAGCAAGAGAGTTGGCATTGGGGGCACCTGGGTGGCTCAGTTGGTTAAGCAACTGCCTTCAGCTCAGGTCATATTCCTAGAGTCCCGGCATTGAGTCCCACATCGGGCTCTTAGCTCAGCGGGGAGTCTGCTTCTCTCTCTGACCCTCTTCCCTTTCATGCTGTCTCTCACTCTCTCTCAAATAAATAAATAAAATCTTAAAAAAAAGAGAGTTGGCATTGAACAGAAATGGCAAAGAGGGAGTCTGTGGGTAGTATCCAGCCTCTTGGCTTTTACCCAGTGAATTGTAAGAAATTGAGTTAATTAAAAAATTCTTAGATTAACAAATTTTTGAACTTCTCCTAAATAACGAGATAACTTTACAAGACAGTTTGTTGCCCCACATGGACACATGGCTGGAGCTGAGTAGAAGCTTCTCCCTTTAGACAGAGCACATGCTCTCTTGGTAATCAGTCCTCAGCATGCTATTGTTTTCCCAACACTGAAGTCATGTCTGTTCTTTTTGTTGTTGTTGTTTTTAATGTTCAGTTAGCCACTGCAGAATATATCATTAGTTTTTGATGTGGTGTTCGGTGATTCATTAGTTACAAATAAGACGCAGTGCTCTTCACAACACACTCCCTCCTCAATATCCGTCACCGTGACATGTCAGTTCTATTTAAAATGTCCCATTTTAGGGGCACTTGGGTGGCCCAGTCGGTTAAGCATCCAAGTCTTGATTTTGGCTCAGGTCATGATCTCAGGGTTGTGAGATCAAGCCCCTGTTGGACTGAGTACAGAGTCTACTTGTCCCTCTCCCTCCTCCTCTGCCCCCCTTCCTGTTCATGCATGCTTTCTCTTTCTGAAATAAATAAAAATCTTAAAAAAAGGTTTCATTTTAATAATTTACTTGGCCCTCTGATCTTTGTAGACAGTTTAATTTGTAACTTCATTCAGTCAAGCAGGAGAGATTTCAGCTGGGTATAAAAAAGAATATCATCTATAAGGTGAAATGTGTTTTAGAAGCTTGCTTGAACTGAATTGATAGAAAACTTTCACTTCCTGATTCCGTGTATTTTGAAGGAATTTATTTTTACATCTGAATAGGACATTTGAAATAAGAATAAATGAAAGGAAAGCTACTTTTAATCTATACACGTATGCAACTATAGTCTGTGATGTCTACCTGTTTATTAAGGGCATAATATTACCTTTGTAAAGTTACAGGGGAACCACAATTCTGTTCAGATCCCAGCTAGGAATGCTGAGACGCCACTGGTACCTTGGACAGCACCATCCCCACTTCGGCACAATTGTTCCTTCTTTTGCAGGGGAACTACTGTATTTAGCTCACTTAAATTCCAGCCAACTCTGAACTCTTCCTTTTTAAAGATTTTATTTATTTATTTGACAGACAGAGATCACAAGTAGGCAGAGAGGCAGGCAGAGAGAGAGAGAGAGGAGGAAGCAGGCTCCCTGCGGAGCAGAGAGCCCGATGCGGGGCTCGATCCCAGGACCCTGGGATCATGACCTGAGCCGAAGGCAGAGGCTTTAACCCACTGAGCCACCCAGGCGCCCCCCTTTTTATATGATAGTCACTCCTATAAAGGGAAACAATAAATGAGAGAATGGGTAGCTACCAAAATGTCTGTTCTTCAGGACGGTTTAATTATTTCCTTTCTATACTTTTTTGATTCATTTACTACTTGTTTTAAAGGACTGAACGGTGGTAGGGCTTTTTGTGTTGTTGTTTGTTTGTTTTTGTTTTTGTTTTCCTCCATATTAAAAGTTACAAAGTATTCACTTTTTGTTTTCTGGACTACTGTTTCAGTAGTGCCTGGAACATAGCGAGTGATCCGTAATGCTCATAGAGTGCATGTGTACTTCTCCTATGGTAACATTTAGAGTTGGTTATCTCAGTCACAAAAGGCATGGTGCTAATGGGAAAGAGGAATAGTGTTTGATCCCTTTCTGGAAAGTTTTTTTTTTTTTAAGATTTTATTTATTTGACAGACAGAGACCACAAGTAGGCAGAGAGTCAGGCAAAGAGGCAGGCAGAGAGGGAGTGGGAAGCAGGCTCCCTGCTGAGCAGAGAGCCTGATGCGAGGCTCGATCCCAGGACCCTGGGATCATGACCTGAGCTGAAGGCAGAGGCTTTAACCCACTGAGCCACCCAGGCGCCCCACACTGCTCCGTATTAATATCATTTCTCCTTCAAGCTCTTAGCACTTACTCTCTGTACTACTCACTTGGCAGGTAATCATGCACGTCTCTTGATCTGTTATTTAAATCTGGTATTTAACCTTTTCTGTGTTGGTTTCTTTACCTCTCTCCTGGATCATATGCAAATCAAGTATAAGGAAAGGTGCATATTAGTGTGGTTCCCTGAACATAGCAAATCTGTTCTTACTTTATCCCAGAGGTATGCTTTGAGGCAAATTTGGGTCCAGTTAGCTTATTTGTGAGGTGATCCCCTTGTAAGTTAGGTGAGGGAGTAGGAAAGTGAGATAGGCAAAGGAAGAAAGACAGGCAAAAGGATGTGGTAGAGAGTGGGTTATCCCAGTGGACAACTGCACCATACTGCTGGGGACCCTCTGAGATAGCGCGGTCCAGCAGAAATATAATTCAAGCCACAAATGCCAGCCACATTTAAAAAAGAGAAACTGATGAAATACACACACACACACACAGACACACACAGACACACACACACACACACACACACACACACACACACACACACATATTTCATTTAACTCAAGGTATCCACAGCAGCACTTCAGTATATAATCAGTGTAAAATACTACGTGTTGACTGATTGAAAATCTCTGGATTCCAGCCATGGCAGCCTTTTCACCATAGTTTTGCTGTCAGCATTAAGGACTGTCCTGTGTGGTTGTACAGGTTGAGCCCTGCATAACTCTAGGGGGCACCACTTACCTAGACTTCCATAGACTGCGATATGCATGGTGCCCTTAAAGTTGTGCAGTGCCCAACCTGCATAACTCCTCATGCGAGGGCTGTCAGCCTGTTACCTCTTGACCATAACTATGCTCATCACTTTGGGGAGAAGAATCGAAGATTGTTAGAACAGGCTTACTCACTTGGGCTCAGCTATGATATTCTGTCTTTTAAGGGTCACTGAACACTTCAAGCACCTGACATTGTTTCCTCGCAAGCCAGCATCATAACTAATCAGTGGAAGCCAGAACCTCCAGAGCCCTGCAATCACTCTGAAGGAGTCAGCTTCACACCCACGGCTAATTTTAGCATGCAGTCTGCAGAGGTACCAAGGAGTCTGTGCCAAGCACCCTTACAGACATGGCTTGGAATTAAATCACCCAAACTGGGTCTGGGAGGTGGGAAGGAGCAAAGTGTGTGGCCCAGAGCTTCCTCCCCAGTGGTAGGCTTCCCCACTCCCTCTTGCCCAGACCTCCCTTTCTCTGCTGGGTTTCCTCACCCACAAGGTATCTGGCTGCAAGTCTCTGAACTCTAGAGTTGCTGCTCTAGAGTTGCGAACTCTAGAGTTGCTTGCCAGAGTTGCTTGCTCAGTCAAGAGGGGCTCCTAGCTGATTTCATTCCTCTCTTTTAGTTGTTCCTCTGTGGTGGGTAACAGGCCATACAAAGAAAATCAAATTGGTCTGATTGGTAGCATCTAGGAAAAAAAAAAATAGTCAAAGCATTGTGCAGGGAGGAAGTCATGGAATTAGTTGAATATGGAATTGGAAAGCAAATCAGAAGTCAAGCATTCCAGCCATTTCCTGTTACAGTAACAAGCAGGAGAATCAGGTTGAGGAGCTTTTCAGGGTCACACAGTAGGTTAAGTGGCTAATATTCCATTGTGTATATGGGCCACATCTTTATCCATTTGTCTGTTGAAGGGCATCTTGGCCTTTTCCACATTTAAAAAACCAGTTAGGTTTTTATCATTTGCATCTGAAACCAAATGACAAGTAAGCTAGCTTTGAAGCACCAATGAAACAACCTACAGATTACTAAAGTATCTCTAGTGGTGGGATGTTCACCCTCCTCTAAGCTTAGGGAGGGCGATGTCTCTCCAGTTTGATGGGATAAACGTTGATGAGCCTAAACTTAATGTAGTGATTTTATTTTTTGGCCAATGAGTAGTTGATACAACTCTGGTGAATGAGGCCCAGGGGGGAATTTGCTGTCTGGATGCTAGTATAGGTTTTCCTCTTGGGTGCAAAGAGGTAAATTTCTGTTACCTGTCTTTGTACATGGCTGTGTGAGGATGTGATGGCTGGATCTGCAGCAATCAGCTTGAGGCCATGAGGAGACAAATCTGAGGATAGGAGCTGGCATGCCAGTGGTGGTAAAGCAGAGAGATGGAAAAAGCCTGTGTCCTTGATGTTTTTATTGAACTACTAAACTTCATTATTTCTAGACTTTTAAAAATGTGAGACATATTATTTTTTGACCACTTTTCATTTGCTGTTGTTGCTTGTAGCCAAAGCCAACTTGACTGAAGTTAGTTTTTAAAATGTATTTTTAAATAGAAAAGAGAAGTGAGAACTTTGAAATCTTACAGGGAAGACCAATATGTAAAATAATTTTATAGGGAGTTATGACAACTAAAAATGTTCCCAGACATTGTCAGATGTTCTTTAGGCTGACAGAGTTGTCCCTAGTGGAGTGAGAACCACTAAACTAGCATTAGTTCCTTCCCAGCTGTTTTGTAACAGTAAATTTGCTATATTGTTGGGATGGTCTTGAGATGTTCTTAGAAACAAAGAGTTATAGAAAATAACAGGACATGGAGAGGATGTGGAGAAATTAGAGCTCTTGAATGTGGCTGTGGGGAATGAAACATGGTGCAGCCACTGTGGAAGACAATTTGATGTTTCTTTACAAAGTTAAACATAGATAGGCACCCTGGATGGCTCAGTCAGTTTAAGCATCTGCCTTCAGCTCAGGTCATGATCCCCGGGATCCTGGGATCGAGCCCCACATCAGGCTCCCTGCTCAGCAGAGAGCCTGCTTCTCCCTCCCCCTCTGTGCATACTCTCACTCTCTCTCAAAAAAAATTTTTTTAAGAAATCTTTAAAAAAATAAAAATAAATTTAAAAAGTTAAATCTAGAATTACCCTGTGATTCAGCAGTTCCATTCCTAGGTATGACTCCCCAAGAGTTAAAAGCAGGGACTCAAACAGATCTTTCTGTTCCGATATTCATAACATTACTTGCCATAAGTAAAAGGTGGAAGCTACCCAAGCGTCCACTGACAGATGAATGGATAAGCAAAATGTAGCATATCCTTACCATAGAATATTACTCAGCTGTAAAAAGGGGTGAAGTTCGGACATAGGCCACAGTAAGTGAACTTCAATGTGAACCTTGAAAACCTTAAGCTACATGAAAGAAGCCAGACACAGAAGGACGAATATTACATGATTCCATTTACAGCAGCCTCCCCTCAGTCACAGGTTTGCTTTCTGTGGTTTCAGTTACCTGTGGCCACCTGTGGCCTGGAAGCAGGAGATCCTCCTCCTCCCATACCATCAGAAGGTCAGGGTAGCCTGACGCTGAATCACCATGCCCGGGTCACGCACCTCACTCCACCTCGTCACGCGGGCATGTTACCCTCTCACAGCATCCCAGGAAGAAGGGTGAGTTCAGTCGAGTCACAAAGTTCGAGAGAGAGTGAGACCACATTCAGAGGACTCTTTATTGCAGCATGTTGTTAACACTTGTTTAATTTTATTACCCGTTATTGTGGTTAATCTCTTACTATGCCTAATTTATAAATTAAATTTTATCACAGGTATGTATGTATAGGGAAAAAACATATATAGGGTCTGGTAATATCTGTGGTGTCAGGCATCCCCTAGGGGTCTTGGAACAGATCCGCCATGGATAAGGGGGGACTACTATATATGAAATCTCTAGAACAGGCAAATTCTTAGAGACAGAAAGTAGAGTAAAGGTTACCAGAGGCTGGCAGAGAGAAGAACAGGGAGTTATTGCTAATGGGTACAGAGCTTCTATTTGGGGTGATGAAAAATTTTGAAAATAGGTAGTGGTATTGGTTGCACAACACTGCAAGGGTAATTAATGCCATCAGATTGCATGTTCACATCGGGTTAAAATAGCAAACTTTATGTTTTCTCTATGTGTTTTACAGAACACACACATATAAATATATAAATATTAAAATTTGTTTTTATTTTACAGATACAATTATAATACATTCCTACAATAAAGAAAAAATTTTAAAAACCCAGATGAGTTCAAGTCATCGACTTTTGTCAAGTTCTGTAGTGTTCGGTACAGTGTGTCACCAGGATACTCTGGTTTATGATAGAACACTGTGGGGGAGGGAAGGAGTAGGTGGGACTCAGGGACTCCTGCTGTGTTCTGGACATCAAGATTGGAGTCTGTGGACTTCCGAGACATCCATACTGTAGTTCGAAGTTCTGTCCAGTATTTGCCGTGTATCAGGCGCCGTGCGAAGGTCTTTATACAGGTCACCTCATTGAGCTCTTGGGACAGCTCCGAAACGTAGGTGCTCATATTGCCCCATTCTATGTGTGAATAAACTGAGGCTCAGAGAAAGGGTTAGAGCCAGTATTCGTAGAAACCCAGAGAGTCGGGACCATACGAGTCCTACGCATTTAGCCACAGGACCCTGTTTTCTGTTGCCCAAATGCCTCCTTTGGATTAAAAAGCCCATTTTGAATAAAATGAAGCTGTTAGTGGCTTCAAAGCAACTGTGGTCTTTCTGACTTCATGTTTTGTTTTGTTTTTTTAATCACATTCCACAGAAGGATGTGTTTTATCTGTTTTCCACCGAACAACATCCGTTAGATCAGGAAGGAGGCCACAGCCCGTGGGCTTTCTGGCAAGTGGGCTAGGGTGCTCCTGAGATATGAGGTTACTGTTTCCTGCTGGGCTTTAGATGGCAGTGTCTAAATTTTCCTGTCTATCTTTGAGCCTTATTGAGGGTAGGTTATGGCACTTGATAGTTTAATCTGTGTAATCTCTAGACAAAACATGTCTCCACTTGCCTGCCAGGAAAATGTTAATTTATTCTGCTTCTGGATCTAGAGAGGTAATGAGGTAAATGAAAATGCACTGCGTGTGTGTGTGTGTGTATGCGCGCACACACGTGTATTGGTTGGTACATGAGGATCTGTGTGAAGAGAAGCAAGTAAGCCTTAAATCTAGACATTTTAAGTGGAAGATTCTTGAGTCTTTTTTAAGGCTTGCAACCCTCCTTTCCCCGACATTGTATGTAGAACTTTGTGTGTGGTATGATTTTGGTTTTGGAGGGTGCACAATATAGTGTTCCTCAGAATGTTGTCAGGGTTTTGGAGAATGTCAGTCTGTAATTTTGCAATGCCTGTTACCTGGCACGTCTTTCTTTTTGAAGAGCCACAATCATCTTAGGTATGAGTGGCACTTGATATTTAAGAAGCACCTGTATTAGGTAAGGGGCTGGGTGCAGAAAGCACTAGTGGAAATTATTATTTTGAGCTTGTTAAATTTGAAGCTTGGGGGAAAAAAGAAACGAGCCAGATTGAAATAAATTTTGGCAAAAGGAGCCCGAGGACACCAATCTACTCCTTTAACCATCAACTCCTCCTTCCCGTTCGTTCCCCGCCTTCTGTTCTGCTGCTCTAGCCCCTGCCCGCCTTCTGCGCTACAGTCCTGGAACCAGCATGGGGAATGGAAAAACCAGACATTTCCACTTTATTCATTCTGCGTCTGGCACATAGTAGGAATTCAACAAATGGTAGCTTAAAAAAGCAGACGCATCCAGATGTCTGTGAAATGGTAATTTGTTTGAGACACAGAATAAGGAGAGATTCCTGTTCTCTTTGAACCTAGGGGAGCCCGTAGACAGGCTCAGAGATTACACATTCATGGCAAATGGGAAGCCATCTGAATGTGAGTTTCTGTACTTAACAATGAAACCAAATATAATTTGCTGTGTATTGATCACATGCTATGTTCCGTATACGATCCTTCATGTATGTTATCTCCACTAAGCATCACAGCCATACCGGACCTTGCTACTCTCAAAACTATGTTAGAGAACATAGAGTTCTTTGAGAGACCTGAGAAGTTACGATTTCAGGCCTGCTGTTCCCCCGATGCCGTGCCCTTCATGTGAACCTAGCATTTCCTCATTTGACCAGGAAAGACTTACTGTGTGAGGAAGACCGTGAACCGAATGTTAACAAATGGGGTGTATAACCAGTGGATGTGCCTGTCTGTAATTCACTTCGGATTGAGCAGTCTTTCTCAAACGTCACTGCATATACAAATCATGGGGGAATCTTGTTAAAATAGAGATTCGGATTCAGCAGTGGGTGAAACCAGGGTGGAGCCCAAGCTCATATTTCTGACCACTTCCCAGGTGTTGCTCGCTGCTGATCTCGGACATTTTGAGTAGCCAGGGAATACAGCATTAGGTTCATAAAGGACTTGCTCATACGTGATCTCATCTGCTCCTCACCCAAGCCCTGTGAAGTAGCCATTATTATTTCTACCTTTGAGATGAGGAAACAGAGTCTGATTAGAAACAGCTACCATTTTCAAGGGTGAGGCATTTCTAGGGACACAATAGCAAAAAGACAGATACAGCTCTTATTTAAAGAAATTGAAAATCCATGAAGGAAGACTTTGCATAAATAAATGTGAAAGTTCTGAGTGCCTCAGTGAATTGTTGTAAGATGAATGAATGGCTTGAGCTCTGGGTGTTGTCATTTATCCCAGGATGAAGAGAGACAGGCTTGGGGCAGGGGAAGATGATGCATTCTTTCTTGGACATTGTGACAGCCTGGTGTAGCTGCCTGGTAGTCGGTTCTGGGTCTGGAGTTGAGGAGAGAGATCCAGGGTGAGGAGAGTAGAAAGTTTGAGAACCATCAGTGCAAAGGTGGTAACTAAAGTTCTAGAAGATTAGATTCAGGATACAGAAGAAATGTTGGAGAAGAATTAAAGAGTGAAGAGTCTAGAACACGCTCCTTGCTTATGTGTCTGGCCAATGGTTATGGGTTGGCAGAGGAAGAAAAGCCCATAAAAGAAATACCAAGAAGCATCTGCCAAGGAGGTAGGAAGATAGGCACAGGAACCAAGGAAGAGAGACCTTCAAGGAAGTGGTTCATCATGGATGATGGGATGAGCCAGTATCATGTGCGTCCTTATGTCATGTACCAAGGAGGACACAACATCTCTTCTGTGATATTCCTGCCCCAAAATGCATATCCAGAATCCAGTCATAAGGAGACACCAGACATACCCAGATGGAGGGACTTTCTACAGAACTGGGCTGTACTTTCCACAAATACTTGCATCTTGAAAGACTAAGGCAGACTAAGGAACTGTTCCAGATAAAAGGAGACTAAAAAGACATGACAACTAAATGCAATATGTGGTTTTAGATTTGATCTTAGATCAGAAAAAAGTCACTCTAAAAGACGTTATAGGAACAGCTTACAAAATTTTATTGCATTTTAAAAAGATTTATTTATTTTAGAGAGAGAGCATGTGTGAGGGCACAAGTGGGGGGAGGGGCAGAAGGAGAGAATCTTCAAGCAGACTCCACACTGAGTGCAGAACCAGATGCGGGACTCAATCTCACGACCTATGAGATCATGACCTGGGCTGAAACCAAGAGATGCTTAACCAATAGGCACCGTGGAGCCCCTATTTACAACATTTAAAATGGTCTCTTAGGTAAGAGTTGGTATAGACTGAATGTTTGAGTCCCCCCTAAATTCACATGTTAAGTTCTACCACCCAGTGTGATGGTATTATTTGGAAGCAAGGCCTTTGGGAGGTGATTAGGTCATGAAGGTGGAACCCTCTTGAATGGGATTGGTGCCCTTATAAAGGAGGCTTCAGAGACCTCCCTCGCTCCCACCCCTCATTTGAGGACATGGTAGAATTGAGGTAGAATTGAGGACAATCTAAGAACGAGGAAGTGGCCTTTTTCAAACACTGGATTTGTAGGCACCTTGATCTTGGACTTCCTAGCATCTGAAACAATGAGGAATAAATTTCTATTGTTTACAAGCAACCCCGTCTATGGTAGTCTCTCTCTCTCTCTCTTTTTTTAAAGATTTTATTTATTTGACAGAAATCACAAGTAGACAGGCAGGCAGAGAGAGAGTGGGGGAGGTAGGCTCCCTGCCAAGCAGAGAGCCCGATGTGGGGCTCGATCCCAGGACCCTGGGATCATGACCTGAGCCGAAGGCAGAGGCTTTAATCCACTGAGCCACCCAGGCGCCCCTCTATGGTAGTCTCTTAAAGCAGCCTGATCAGACTAAGACAGTAATATTGCATCAATATTATTTTTCTAGAATCTGATAATTGTGCTATGATGATGTAAGATCTTTGTTTCTTTAACAAAGAAAGATCTTTGTTCTTAGGAAACATGAAGTATTTAGGGGTAAAGCATTGTGATATTTGCAACTTACATTTCCATGGCCCAGAAAAAAAGGGATAAACACATAAGGCAGGAAAAGATTAATCAGAGAATCTGGGTTAACAAGACATGGGTATTCACTATATTATTCTTACAACTTTTCTATAGAAACAGTTCAAATTAAAATGTAAAAAAAGAAAGCACTAGAATACATATTGAGTTCTATGGAGAGCTCAGGGAACATAAGGGTCAAAAGTGTCCCTTGGATTTAGCCACATGGACTTAATCTTGAATTCATGGCACTTAAATTCTAGAAGGAAACTCATAAATGAATATATGATTACAAATTGGAATAGGGATTGGAAAAAAAAAAGAACAGGGTGTGATGTGAGGGCATGGCATGCATGTAATTAGTGCTTTGGTCAAACCAAGATATAAAGAAGGTCACTAGAGGGAGAGGTGAGGTCCAGGTGGATGCAGAATCAAGGAGGGTTTGGGAGAGGTTGTATTTGCACAGGATATGGAATGATGGGCAGAGGTTCCCAGAGAGGTGGAGTATGCATGTTTTATATAGGGGGAGCAAGGATGGGCACTGAGAAATCTGGTGTGTGCAGGGCATGGAATGTGGGGGAGGAGGGTAAGTAATGAGAGAGGCATCTTGAGAAGGCAGGTAGGGGGTAGATTTAGAAGAACCTTGTTTTCTGGGCTGAGCACCTTGACCTTTGCCTGAAGAGATTATACGTCTTGTCTGGTGTCTCAGCCAAAAGATGGCTTCCAAACCTTCTCTCCACATAAGAAAATGTTCTACTAAATGCACGCGGGTACTCAAGCTGGAAGCCAGTGTACCCTTCTTGCCACCCGCCTCTTGCAGCCCATGCCCAAATGTCAGCAGGCCCGTCAGTTCTACCTTCTAAATACGTGTCTGTTTACAGTTCTCAACCTCTGCTGTAGTGCTCCTCCATTCATTGGACAACACAATATTTAACTGTATGTCAACCCCCTTCTCCAAAATTATTCTCCTCCCCCTTCTCCAAAATTATTAAATGTCAAGATCCTTAACATGGCCTGTTGGGTCCTATATGTTCTGGCTTCTGTCCCCTCTCCAGTTCTGCTTTGTCCCATCCTTCCTTGTCTTGACTCAGCTCCAAACAGTTAAGTTTATTGGGTTTTCCATCCTCTGATGGGGCAAGGCTCTATTCTGACTCTGGTCTTTGCTCTTTCTTTCTTTTCCCTCGGCCTTAGATCTCTTTTCCTCACCCTGATCCTTTACCTGGTTTACCTTTCTGTGAGTTCGTTAGGGCTGCCATGACAAAGTACCACAGCTTGGGTGACTTAAAAAACAAATGACTTTTCTTACAGTTCTAGAAGTGCAAGATCAAGGTGTCAGCAGGGTTGGTTTCTTCCAAGGCTTGTAGATGGCTTTCTCCGTTGTGTCCTCTTGTGCTCTCCCCTCTGGGTGTGTCTATCTAAATTTCCTTTTATAAGAACACCAGCCCTATTGGGATAGGGCCCATCCTAATGACTTCATTTTAACTTAACTACCTCTTTCAGGACTCTGTCTCCATACAGTTACATTCTGAGGTCCTGGGGATAAGGGTTTCAAAATATGAGCTTTGGGGAGACACAATTCAGCCCATAACTACTCTTCTCAATGTTTGTTTGTTTGTTTTTAAAGATTTTATTTATATATTTGACAGAGATCACAAGTAGGCAGAGAGGCAGGCAGAGAGAGAGAGAAGGAAGCAGGCTCCCTGCTGAGCAGAGAGCCCAATGCGGGGCTCTATCCCAGGACCCCGGGATCATGACCTGAGCCGAAGGCAGAGGCTTTAACCCACTGAGCCACCCAGGTGCCCCTACTCTTCTCAGTGTTTAGGTTGCAGGCTCAACGTTGCTTCCTGAGGTACTCCATTCCGAATTAGATTTCCTGTTGTTTTTGTATATAGCACCCAGTTTGTTTGTTTTTCCCCTCTAATAACCATTCCATTTTGTAGTTGCGTATTCATTTATGGGTCTCCACCTAGAATTTAAGTGCCATGAATTCAAGATCCACACCTTTTCTGGTCACTGGTATATCCCTGGTGTCTAGCACAGTTCCAGGCCCATAATAAGCAGTCAGTGCAAAGTTGCTGAATGAGTAAATTAATGAAAAGTCCAGAGACTGCACAGGATCTAGCGAGTTTGTGTCTAGTTAAACTGAGACCAAAACCATTGCAAAGAGAGATGATTCTTATCCATGTTTACAGATGTGCAGAACAAGTGATTTCACACCAGCCCTTGGCATCCCCCCACTGCAGCCTTTTGGCATGAAATGTGCAAACAGTGGCTGGAAATTGATTCAAGCTCAGAGGTAGGGAGCTGGGGAGAACACATGTATAAAATTATTGCTGATATATGCTGTGACATAGCCCAGCATGATACCACGGGCCAGTGCATGACCAAAACTAATGACATTGGGCTTTTTGCTTCAAAGATAAGAAAATTCAGCCTTAAGTAGGGACTCAGAACAAATTTCATTCTTGTTCAATTGTTTTTAGCTGTTTAGATTTAAACTTGATTTGAATTTGTTTTCTAGGTGGGTCCATTTAAAAAAATTTAATATTTGGTAAGGTTTAGTGTGTCAGTGCAGTTTTCCTCTAGCTTGTGGTTCAGTCTCTGGGAGATCCCTGAGTCTCAGGCATTCTCAGGCAAGATCATAAATTCCAAGAATCGTCATGCTAGAAGGTTCTAGAGAATTCTTTTATTCAGTCCTCTGCTAGCAAAAGGTTGTTTGATTTGTCCAGGCAGACTGGTCATTTATTTTTATTTATTTAGTAAACATGTATTGAGTGTTTACTCTGTGCTAAGTACCATGGGTTAACAAGGAATAATAAGATATAATATCCACCCTCAAAGTTGCTCCTTGA
This sequence comes from Enhydra lutris kenyoni, assembly GCF_002288905.1. Classification (NCBI taxonomy): domain Eukaryota; kingdom Metazoa; phylum Chordata; class Mammalia; order Carnivora; family Mustelidae; genus Enhydra; species Enhydra lutris. The sequence goes on from NW_019154130.1 coordinate 13,313,053, forward strand.
GGGCATGGGCCAAATCTCGGTCTTGTTTTCTCTTATGTGGTGTCTGGTTCACTGCACAGTGGCATTTGTCATTTTTGGTGCCCAGCGTCAGACTCTCCATCTTATCTTTGGAAAATATCCCATTATATGAGTCTTAGTGGGAGGCAGGGCCCTTTTCCCATTAGAGGAACTCCAATGATGAGGTCATTGCTATCCCAGTGTCCTCTGCAGCCCACATGTGACATGTGACCCAGACTTGGCCAATCAGATGCACACGTGTATGACTTAGAAATGGAGTCTTAGAAATGGAGTGGAGGATTTTGGAGATGGCAGGAGCAGCAGTGGGCTTCTGGAGGCCAGTGATGGTGCCAGTGTTAGCACTCAGTGCACTCAGTACCCAGGAGAGGAGGGGCAGAGGTCTGAGCTATAGCCTGCCCCCAGTTCAGTGGCTGCTTCAGTCCTGTCCTCTCTGATTGGCTCTTGTCACCCGGGTTTGGCATGGTCATGACTGTTGGCCACCCTACCTTTCTTCCTGTCCATGTGCCAGGCCTGGCTCTCCAGGCTTCCTAATGGTTCTGCTAGCTCCCCATCATCCCCAGAATGCTTCAAGGAGCCAGAGTTGGTTTCTGTTGATTGCAACTAGGAAACTTGACTTGTGTAACTCTTGCTCCACCAACCCAGAAACAGCAGTAACTTCCTCACTCTTCCATAATTCACTTTAATTTTTATTCTGAACTCCCCATGATACTGGATAGCAAATACTTGATCTTAGTCAATTCAGGATTTCTTCTCCCCACCCATCTTTCTTTAAGATACCATCTAAAAGTAATTTTTAATATTATAAAAGCACAGAAAGGTGAATAACGGAGAAAAATGCCAGAGATAATCCCAGCTACTCTATTCAACAACTGGTTCTCGTACCTTCATGTTCTCTATGTGTGATAATGCAAACCATTCCCTATGCTGGTTAAAATATTTAAAATTCGTATTATCAGATCAACATTTTCCTTGTGATTTCTAGCATTTATAATTATTATTATGAACTCTGTTACAAAAGTTTATTTTAAAAGTTTACATGTTAAAAAATTAAAGCTATGGGAGAGCTGAAACAATAGTACCATGAACACTGGTATACCGCCCCCTTCCGGATCGATGATTAACATTTTGCTGGATCTGCTTTCTCTCTCTTGTTTATCTGTATGTTTTGCCTGCTGAATTATTTGGAAAATAATTTGCAGAAATTAGGGTATTTCATCTCTTGGTAGTTCATTATGCATTTTCCTAAGTAAAAGGACTCTCTCTGACATAATTGCAATACCACTTTCACAATTAAGAAAATTAACAATAATTTCATAATCTCAGCTAAAATCTAGTCCATATTCCAAATTCCCCGGTTGTCCCAACACTGTCTCTTAGAGGTGGGTTCTGAGAGCATCTTTCTTTTTTAAGTTGCCAGAGGCTTAAATAATATCTGAGTATTGGAGGTTATCAGGGGCTGAGATGCATGTAGTCCTGTGGGAGGAGATCTGTAAGACTATTTCATGTGCCTGGATCCTTTCCATGTCCCCCTTGGGTTCTTGCTGGTTTCTTGGATGAACCACTCAGAGCACAGATCCCCAGTACTCTAATTTCTTACTGGGGTCTCTCTTATAGTGCCCCCTAGTGAGGCTAGGAGGGCAGGTCTCCCTAGTACCCAAACTTTCTTCTCTGCTTTCTTTTTTTGTCTTGTCTTGAATGCAGAAAACCCTGGTCTGGCTCTTTGTGTTTATTTTTCCTTTGACCCAACTCCCTTCAAGGTTCAGTCTTTTGAAATTTAAAAGCCTTTTTTTTTTTTTTTTCTGTTTTCAGGGTCTGACCCCTTGAATAGAGCATGGTCTTGGGATAACAGGACATACTGGTGGAAGGAGAAAAGAACATCACTTAATCTTTCAAAATATTATCCTGGGTTGTTTGTTTTGTGCAGACATTAGCACATGTATTTGGCTGCTATGCCCCAGGAGGTCCATACTGGTTGTTAAAACATTAAGATACTTCTGACCTGGACCACTAATCCCGTCATCCTATAAGACAAGTTTTGCATATTTTCTTCGTGTTTCTCCTATGTATGTTTTTAGATCTTTATGAATATAATTAATGTGGTGATAAACTAATACCATACAGTGATAAACAGCGGCTGTCCTGAACAACCCCCCTCCCACCTCTAACTCCCTACCCCCGGCAGTCCAGCTCCTGCCCCGGACAGTTCAGACCTTCAGCAGTCAGTGGGTGAATGCCCAGAAGAGCAGGGAGCCTTCAGGACCCTGTCTAAATCCATTCTGCTGGGTCAGTACCAAGACTTCCAGCCTGTTTTGAATATTCCCGTGGAGAAAATATAAATTGGATCATATCACCTTCCTACTTAAAACCCTTCATTGGCTCCTTGTTTCACTTGGAATTAAGTTCCAGCTGCTTCACAGGGCACACAGGCATTATAAGGTCTGGCTCTCGATTTCCTCATTAGCTTCTGCTCTTAGAGTTTCCCCACCTGCTTCCTATCCTGCCTCCTGCTGCTCATGTCCTAGCCGAACTGAACCCATTTGTTCCCTAAAGATCCCATGCCCTTTGTGGATTCTGGGTCTTCTCACAGTTCTTCTGCCTGAAGAGGCCTCACTAATGACTGCCAACCTTTAGGTCTTAGGTTAAAATATCCTTTCTTCTGGGAAGTGGTCTGTGAAACTTCTTGGTCCAGGCTCCGGCTTCCTGTAGCTCTTTGAACTTCTCTTACTGTAGAACTTAGAACAATTTCTTATTATTTCTGCTATCTTTCCACAAGACTCTGAGTTCCAGAAGGTTAGCACCCATTGCTTACATAGTCACCATTTTACCCTATCTGCCTAGCCTGGTACTAAATAGACATTGGAAGAAATAATAAAGTTTATACATTCATAAATGTGTATGTGTATATATTTACTCACATACAAGTATGAGAGAGTGAGCAGATGAGAACCAGAAAGGGGATGATTTGGAATACGGCGAAAAATGTAATGATGTCACTCAAGGGTGCAAATGGGAACACTTGGTGTTTGTGTGTAGATAACTCAAAATCTAGTAGCCTGGTGAAAGGAGGTTAGCAGAGCTGATACGGACTGAGGCAAGAGATTGTTTTACCAGTAATTCATACTGTAGGTTCATTATCATGGCATTTTAAGGCCTCTTTTTTATTTTTTAAGATTTTATTTATTTATTTGACAGAGATCACAAGTAGGCAGAGACGCAGGCTCCCCTCTGAGCAGAGAGCCCAATGTGGGGCTCGATCCCAGGACCCTGGGATCGTGACCTGAGCCAAAGGCAGAGGCTTTAAGCCACTGAGCTACCCAGGCGACCCTTAAGGCCTCTTATAAATAAAAGTCTAGTGGGGTGCCTGGGTGGCTTAGTTGGTTCAGCATCCAACTCTTGGTTTCTGCTCAGGTCATGGTCCTGAAGGTTGTAAGATTGAGCCTTGTAGGCCCCGTGCTCAGCAGGGAGTCTGCTTAAGATTCCCTCTGCACCTCCCCCTGCTTACATGCTTGCCCTCTCTCTCTGAAAATCAATCAATCTTTAAAAAAAAAAAAAATAGAAGTAAGGACACCTGGGTGGCTCAGAAGGTTGAGCATCTGCCTTCGGCTGGGGTAGTGATCCTGAGGTCCTGGGGCCCAGCTCTGTGTTGGGCTTCCTGCTCAGCCAGGAGTCTGCTTCTCCCTTCCCTCTTTCCTCCCACCCCTGCTCATGCTCTCTCTCAAATAAATAAAATCTTTAAAAATACATTTAAAAAAGGAAGAAATAAAAGTCTAGAGAAAACTTGGGTTGCCAGTACCTTTACAGTGTGAAGAAAGCAAGAAATTAATTGTGGGAAATCTGCCCACCAGGCTCGTGAGCCCATTAACAGAGCAAAGAGAATCCTTTCTTGTCACTACTGGGAAGCAGGGCATTCAAGATTAATGTGTGATCCTATGGCCATTAGAAACATAATAATGAGGCTGCACCCCAAAACGTTTTTCTACCTGTGAGAGCTTCCTGCTTACCATATACACTAGCTCCCATCTGTTTCATAAACGTTGGCCAGCCTGCCGTGAGTAATGGCCGCTCCATCACTTAGGGGACAAATGTTCCATTTGCGCTGCATCATGGGGAGTTTGCATGGACGTGTCATCCACTTCCTGCCGGCCAAAAAAGCAGTCACTGGAGGCAGAGCTAGTCCAGGCAAGGTATCCCAAGACAGGCAGTGACTGAATCGCCAGGGCCTGACATAAAAGTTTGCTTCTCAAAGAGCAAGTTTTCATTTGTGCCATAATATATAGGAAGCCTTGTTTATTTATTCACTTGTTTGCTCTTTGACCCCCTCGTGATAGCGAGCCTAAATTCCAACAAGGAACGAGCATGGTGCGTGATGAATTATGAAGGAAGAGAGATGAATGTCAGACTGGAGTCAGTGTCCCATCTAAAGGAGGCAGGTGCTTTTCAGCTCTGGCCAGTTGTTTCTCTGGGATAGATTTTTTTTTTTTTTAAAGATTTTACTTACTTGTCAGAGAGAGAGAGTATACAAGCAGAAGACGTGGCAGACAGAGGGAGAAGCAGCCTCCCTGCTGAGCAAGGAGCCCTATATGGGGCTCGGTCCCAGGACCCTGGGATCTGACCTGAGCCAAAGGCAGATGTTCAACCGACTGAGCCACCCAGACATCCCTCTGGGATAGATTTGTAATACTGCTTTCCAGGCATTCCATTTTCCCTCCTGCAGTGGTTCTTCCTGCAAGGGCATGATATATCCTCTCCCCGTTGACTGGTTTTGGCCAATGAAATGTGGGTGGAAGAGGCGTGTGTCACTTCTGGGTGAAAGCCATAAGCTTGGTTTGTTATGTCTCCTTTTCCTTTGGCCTCAGTGACTGTCAGTGTTCCAGATGGAGCTCGGGGAGAGGCAGAGGGCAGAGCCACAGCCTCCCTAGATGGAAATGGAGTGTGAGTGAGAAAACAGTTTGAGATTTTGACCTTGTTTTTGTGGCATTGCTCACCTATCCTAACTATATATGTAGTATTCCAAATCTTTGGATTTTTTTTTTCCCCTAGAGAAGCCATAAACCCAGATTTTTTGTGAAATATGTATATTTTAAATTTTATAATGAACCAATTATATATATAACATATGTATAACAATTATAAATATAGCATGTAACAAATTATATATGTATGTAACATACACACACAATATTCAGAAGGTAGGCCAGAAAACACGTGTAGACCATTGGTTTCCCACCGGTAGGCAAGATACAAGGTATATCATGGTATACAAAACAGACATGCTCCTTAGCTTATAGGGCTTACAGGAAAAAAATGTTGGACCAAAAAAAAAAAAAAAGTAAAAATAATTATTGAGTTGTCCTTGTGATAAGCACTAAAAGAGACGTATAGGGTGATGTGAGAGCTACCTAAGGGGGATTAATCTAGATGAGGGCCAGGAAAGGCTTCACTAGGAGGTGAGAAAGGCTTGGCTAGGTCAAGGGCAAAGCCCTGAGGCTGGGAACAGGTGAGAATGGCCACGTGAAAGGTCCTGAATGGGGAAGTAGGGACTCTAACCCTAACCCTAACTCCGAAGTTGAGGAGCTGAAAGAATTTCAATGTAGCTGGAGCTCCAAGGGGCAAGAGATGAGGCTCAAGTGGTGAGGGAGTCTTTGTAGGCCATAAAGAATAATTTGAACTTTAGCCGAGAGTAATAGGGAGCCACTGAATGATTCTTAGTGAGGGATGGCCATATTCTGAAGTTGTGACATTTAATCATTTATTATTTTTTTATTGGTTTATTTGACATTTCTTCGAGTGTCCACTTTGTGGCAGGCATTGTGCTAAGCCCAGGAAATGCAAAAATAAATTCTGACCTCAAGGCACTTGTAGCTTAACTTCATAAGATTGGTGCCACGTAGACACAGCTATAAGTAAAAGTAGACAGTGGTATGTCTTCATCATTTACTTATTTATTCACAACAGACATTTTTTGAGCACTTAAACATATGTGCCATGCACTTTTTGTACACATTGGGTTTATTGTGAGCAAGACATTATGGATCTTATAGTTTAAATCACCTCATATGGCAAAGTTTCTTTATTTCTAAAATGGAAAAGTATTTGCATCACAACAAAATTGTTATGTTTACATGAGAGAAAGTACTTAGCATAATGTCTAGAAGATAAGTGAGCTATAAGAGATAGCTACTTACTATCATTATTATTATTATTATAGTTACCTCATGGTAGAGAAGAATCCCTAAGACCAATATGATTAGAGGTACTGGCGGTAGAAGGGGTGGGCCAGAGAAAAATGAGTGGCTCCAGAGAGGCTAGAACTAATTAGAACTGGCAAGGGTGTTTGTGTGTGTGTGTGTGTGTGTGTGTGTGTGTGTGTGTGTGTGCATGTGCACATGCCTGCTGTACATGCATGTTGGAGGGTCATTGTAACATGCCTTTGACTAGTAGAATATTAAGATTATGATTGGCAGGTAATATGACCTTCCCTGAGTGAGGAGAGGAAAGAAGATGGGGAATGAGGCTGAGAGCTAAAGCTGATACACAGGGAGATTCATAGAGTACACAGGAAGTGAATATGTGGTCATTTCCTGCTAGATTCAGTATGTGTGGTCTTTTGGGGTGCATAACCATTGGCAGGATGACCATAATCCTTCCTGAATAAATTAAGAGAATAAATAATACATTTCCAAGGCATCTGTCACCTCTGCTAAGGCCCTCCAACATTCAGCTAAGTCAGGCAGATAGGTGCGCTAAGCCTGAGTCAGAAGGTGCTCTCTGCATTGGAGGTTGGGGTGTTAGGTAATGGGGCAGCCATTTTGACATTGAATGAATCTTTCTCAGTGTTTGGTAATAATATGGTATAGACGCTCTATAAAGATGCTATTTTGGGGCACCTGTGTTGCTCAGTCAGTTAAGCCTCTGTCTCTTGGTTTCAGCTCAGATGATGATCTCAGGGTTGTGAGACAGAGCTCCACAATGGGATCCACACTCAGCCTGAAGTCTGCTAGAGATCCTTTCTTTCCCTCTCCTCTGCCCTTCCCACTATCCCCCACCCCTTGCTCTCTCTCTAAAAAAACAAAAAAAAACTTAAAAAAATTTTGAAAGTGCTATATTATAAGCCAGATTATAAGTATGTCATGTGTATGTACATATATATTTTGCTAAACCATAAAGAGCAGCACTGTCCAACAGGCATATAATAACAACTAAATATATAATTAGCATTTTTCTACTAGCCACACAGTGACAGTAAAAATAAACATGCAAAATTAATTTTAGTATTTAATTTAACATAATATATCCAAAGGCAAATGTTATATTTCAACAGGTAATCAATGTAACATTTATTAGATATTCTACATTTTTTTTTCATCTTCAGTCTTTGAAATTCAGTGTGCATTTTATACTTAACAGCTCATGTCTGTTTTGACCAACCACATGTGCTAATGACTAGCAGTATTGGGCAGCACGGAAAATAGAACAATGACTTTCAAATGTTCTTGACCAGGGTAAGAAACACACACACAAATGAAGCAAAACTTTTATGAAATAATATTCACACTATGAAACTTGCGCTCTGCTATTTTCTATTCTGTTCTATTCAATTTTTTTAAAAAATGCTGGTCATGACCCACTAAATCGATTTTATGACCACCTGTGGGTGGAGGCCTGCAGTTTGAAAACCACAGATACGGAAAGCATGTGGGGTTACATCTTGAATGGGAGGTTAAAGGTAGGGGTTCTGGTGTTAGTGCTTCAGGCAAAAATCTTGTGTGGCCCAAATTACCTTAAGTTGCCCTGGGTCTTTACAAGGGCAAAAGGCAAGAATTAACTTATCTTGTTTCTTTTTACATTTTGATTGTGAACCTTCCTTTCTCTGGGGCACTGGAGCCAAATCCTAGTGTGATTGGTTTTAAGAGCCATAGGATAAATTTTTCTCTTTTTCATAATTGAATTCAGATAAGGTAAATGTGTGTGTTGCCAACACCCTGGATACAATAGATGTTCAACTGATTTACATATATCTTCCTCTCCTATAGGCGTGAAGTCTTATAGGAGCCAAAAAATGGCCTTGGGATGAGGGCCATGAGTCACACTGAAATTATATGCAGCTTAAAGATGTGCGTCTTGTCTTGCAAAGATCTTTGTTCCAACAAAAGCTAAGAAAACAGTTGGCCTAATGTGCTTATAATAACGTGGGTAGACTTTCTGAAGCGGGGCCCTGCAAATAGACAATCAAACAAACAAACAAACACAACAACAAAAAACAAAAACAGATTAACAGGAGAGGAGGTATACACATTTTATTTGGTAGTAATATTAATACTTATTTATTTATTTTTACCTGTACGGAGGCCTGAAGCCTTCTTAGAAAAGAAATGAAGACCCAAAGCGGTGATTAGACCTGGGGTCTTCTATACCATCTAAACAAAGAAAGTACATTTGTGGAGAAGTGACAAGGCAAAGGAGAAGGGGTTTGGGCTTTTAGGTGTAGCAGATTGTGGAAAGGTAAATATATGGGAGAAACTAATGGAAGATAGGAGTTATTTTAGTAAAGTTTGTCCTGAAGGCTTATTTTGGTGCTCAGGTTCTGTCTCCAGTGGTTGTTTTCTCTCCTGGTCCAGAAGGGAGGGGATGACCCTCACAAAGGGAAAGGTCCTGCTCTTAGGTAGACGAGGGAGAACAGAGAACTCCTTGTGTTGGCTGCTTCTTAATTACCTTTACCTCCAGACAAGCCTCGTGCGAAAGTGGCTATTGTGGGCTGGCATATTCTGATCCCCTTCAGTACACATGGGAACAGCTCACTAATCTTGCAATCTTAAGGATCTGAATCAATCCTGGGGATCCAAAGGGATCCAAAGGATCCAGAAGCCTCCTAAGGTGCAAAATGCATGTCTGGACATTCCCTGGGACCCCATCTGAAGCCTGTGCATCCCTTGCAAGTCATGCTAAAATGCCTCTGACTGACCAGAGGCAGAAACTTGATGGAAATGAGTGCCAGCAGACTCCTCAGCAATGGGAGACACGTTTGAGGACCGTCTGAGGAAAAGGGAGAAGACATGCTACAGGGACAGGCCACACCTGACCTGACCACAGCTACTTCTTTGGAGACATGCCACGGGACCTCGGAAGGCCAGGAACCTGTGGCCCCTGTGCTCATTATCCCAGGTGCCTCTTCTCTCCTGGTCACAGCTGATTGGACTAGAGGTGGTCACTTGACTGCAGTCCAGCCAATCGGAGTCTTTGTTTCTTGAGAATTTGCATAAAGAGAACTAGAAATTAGCTGCGTTGGGTGCTGGAGCCCTTAAAGGGTATGGGCGTGGGTGAGAGCCAGGGTTGGTTTCATGGCAAGCTGACGCCCAGGTAGACGTACGTTATGAAGAAGCAGAACGGTGAAACTTAACAGAGGAGGCTGATTTGCAGAGTAATTTAAGAAGTAGAAAGAAGCCAAGAGGAGCGAGTACTTTCTGGGTCATGTGAGGGTAGCCCAGTGGTTCTCAATAGGAGGTGATTTTTTTTTTAAAAGATTTTATTTATTTATTTGACAGAGATCGCAAGTAGGCAGAGAGGCAGGCAGAGAGAGAGAGAGGGAAGCAGGCTCCCTGCTGGGCAGGGAACCCGATGTGGGGCTCGATCCCAGGACCCTGGGATCATGACCTGAGCCAAAAGCAGAGGCTTTAACACACTGAGCCACCCAGGCGCCCCTAGGAGGTGATTTTTTAAAAAGATTTTATTTATTTATTTGACAGAGATCACAAGTAGGCAGAGAGGCAGGCAGAGAGAGAGGGGGAAGCAGGTTCCCTGCTGAGCAGACAGCCCGATGTGGGGCTCCATCCCAGGACCCTGAGATCATGACCCCATCCGAAGGCAGAAGCTTAACCCACTGAGCCACCCAGGCACCACAGAAGTGATTTTTATACCCAGTACCCCACCTCTGCAAGGGATATTAGTCAGTGTCTGGAGACATTTTTGATAGTCCCAACTGGGTGAGGGGAATGCTCTCCATATTTAGTGGGTAGAGGCCAGAGGGATGCTACTTAAATATTCTGTAATGCCCAGAACAGCCCCCCAACAAAGAATGGTCTAGCCCCCTCAAATGTCAGTAATGTCCATGGTAGTAGTAGTTTTTTCTGTCCGGGTCCTTAAAATAAATTCCACCTTATTTAAACTGTCTTGAATATATTCTCTCCCTACCCCACTTCTGTCTCGCTGATAGTAATACTAGCTAATATTTATTGAGTGTTTCCTATGTGCTAGTCTCATGTTAAGCACTTTCAGACATTCACACATTTAATCTTCCAAACCAACCTTATAAGGCAGGAATTATTATTAATTCATTTTATAGATGGAGAAACTGAGGCTTAACTCAGTTAACTTACCCAAGACAAGAGTCAAGAAAGCTTGGCCTCAGAGCTCGGGCTCTTAATTATGATGTACAAAGACTAAGGCCAAAAAGTTATAAAAGCAGCCACAGGAATTCCAAAGGCTCCATATCTTTGGGAGGGGAACATGAATTTAGGAGCAAAAATCCAACATGCTCGACAGCAACAGAAGATAATACCATTTTAGAGTCCGGTAATGGTAATAATGAACACTTTCAAGTGTTTATTGTGTTCAGTACTTCTCTGCTTTGCAAATATTGGCTTATGAGGCTGCTTTTCTTATTCTCATCCCTATTTTACAGATGAGGAAACCATGGTACAGTACAGTGAAGTAAATGTCACAGAGCTAGTAAATGGCAACGAAAATTCCATCCCAGATACTCTGGCTCAAAAATCTGTGCATTTTCCAACATAGACTATTTCTCAGTAAAAGCAAAAAGAAACATTTGCAGTATCAAACATAAGTCAAGGCCCTTGTATTTTAAGATTCAAGTTAAAAGAAGGGCCTGGGTAAAGAGAGAACAATGTGAGTTGAGATTTTAAGGTATGAATATGCAGGTTCAAATTCAGGAGGTCCATTAATGCTGCCGCGACTGGGATGGGGGACTGGCATGGATGCCTTGGATGCTTGACTTAAGGCTGAAATGGCAAAGTGGACCTAAAGTGAACTGAATTCCATGGTAAGAGTTTGAGGCTTATTCTCTTAGTCTGGTAGAGCCAAAGGTTGGGGGCAAAGGAACGAAGATTATGGTCAGGTAGGTTAGAAAGAGTCCCCTGTGACAGTGCCAAGCATACATTGGGGCAGTAAGAAAGTAGAGTCAGGGAGTCTTGCCGTGTGAGACTGACCTTGGCCAGAGGGCAGGGCATAGTGAGGATTTGAGAAGTGGGTCAGAGGTAGAAAGTTTTGACTCAGCATATGGCTGGACTTAGGGCCAAGAGAGGGAGGAGGTAAAAATAGACAGTAAGATCCTAGATGGGATTTGGTAGTTGGTGAATCTGGAAAAGGAATGTAGCAAATGGGACCCCAAAAGTGTATTTTTTAAAAGTAAAAGCAATACTGGGTGTCTGGCTGGCTCAGTTGGTAGAGGGTGTGATTCTTGATCTTGGGGTCGTGAGTTCAAGTCCCATGTTGGGCATCAAGATTACTTAAAAATAAAATCTTAAATGGAAAAACAGTACAATGTGACTTTGAACATGGTAGATGTAGTAAAATTCTCTGATCTTAACCACTAGATATAATCCACTTTAAGTTATGGTCTAAAAATATGTTTTTATAAATGTGTGTGTGTGTGTATTAATCCTGGATTATATTATTCTGCATTTTTCTCACAATATATTATGTGCTTCTTTCCAAACCAGTTCATATACATTTACAACATTATTTTTAATGGCTACATAATATTCATGATACATAATATTCCATTGCCTTGCTATATTAAGATTCATTTAGCCAACTGACTATTGATGGAAATTTGGGTTGTTTCCAGTTTTCTATTTGTATGTTTTTTATTACCAACAAAGCAGTGGTCTTTGTATATCTTTGAATTTTTGTGCCAATGGATTTATGCTATAAATTTTTCATAGAATTGCTGGGTCAAAGATTGAGCACATTTAAAATTTTGATAAATTCTTCTAAATTGCCAGATAACCAGGTTTTTAGGAGAGGTTAATGAGTTCCGGTTTGGTCAAGTTAAGGTCAGGGTGTCAAAGGTCAAAGATCACTGTGGATCCCCCCAAATCATTAATAACCCAGGTTAGGACTCTGAACAAAAGTGACAACTAGAGATATGCCAGAAGCAGAACTATGAGAATTCTAAGCAGAAAATAAATAGATCAGTTCTTCCTGTTACGCTGTCATTAGCAACGTGTGCTGCTCCTTTGCAGCAATCCTACAAGTGTCCGTGCTTAATTATGCCACAGATTATTCAGTAACGGTGTCACCGGCTCACCTGTAAATACGACCAAGAGTAGAGATCATATCTGTCTTGTTCCTCTCAGTAACGTCTGTGGGTCAGAGAGCGACAATGGGTCGTCTGTGGGTCAGAGAGCCCGGTAGGTGCTCAACGCTAGTATTTGAAGAGCGAATATTGAGGGGATATGAGACAGTGAGCTGCTTGTGTGTGTAGATTGTATCTCATTCATCTCTGTATCCCACGGCCTATAACAGTGCTTGGCAAATAGTAGGCACTCAATAAAATTTTGTGTAATGAGTTGTGATGGTTTATTTTATGTGTCAACCTGACTGGGCCACCGGACACCCAAATAGCTGATGTAATATCATCTCTGGTTATGTCCCTGAGGGTGTTTCTGGAAGACATTAGCATATGAATTGGTGAATTCAGTAAAGCAGATGGCCCTAATTTGTTGAGGACCGAAATAGAATAAAAAGGTAGAAGAAGTTTGAATGAACTCCGTCCAACTGAGCTGCTTCTGCCCTTGGCCTTCCTGGTTTCAGGCCATCAGATCTACTGGAATCCACACCATTAACTCTTTGGCTCTTCTCGAACTACGTGGCTGACTTTCCTGGCTCTCTACCTTACGGAAGCCAGGTTGTGGGACTTCTCAGCCTTGATAGTTACATGACCCAATACCTTACAATAAATCTCTTTATGTTGAAGAGATCTATCTCCTATCGGTTCTTTCTGTCTGGAGAACCCTAACTAATACACAGGTTAATGGCCTAATTCTTTTCCATTCATTTCACTCTATGCAGAAATCATTCCAGTGGCTTCAGAGTTATCCCAAATAACCAAATATGTTCAATGCCAAGGTAGTTGGTGGCTCAAGTGCGTCGAGTGGCTAGCTAAAAACCATTCTGTAAAAGATTTGACCCGAGTTTTCTCCTCTTTGCCTCACATACCTTTTTTGATCTATCAGAAGCTCTGCACGGTCTCAGATCAAATAAAGGCCCTCAAGAAACCAGTGATGGCTATCAGAGCTCTGCACACTTCATTGGAAAGCCATAAACACAATTACTACATCATTAAGGATTGTAAAACAGAAGCTTTGAAGCAACATGCACAGAATTGCCTAGTTGGGCATGAACAGTGTCCTGCACATGCCAGTGCCTCCCTGTTGGAAGCCACCTAGGAAAAGACAGAAGACTGTGAACAGAAATGTCTTAGAGGCATAAAGAAATCAGATAAGGAAGACCTGGGTTCTACTGACAACTCTGATGCCCCTTGGGTGATACAGTTATTGAACTCTGAGAGCCTCTGTTTCCTCTCCTGAAAAATAGGGTACTAAGGACCGGTTTCATTAATGCCTTACTTAATTCTTCACCCCTTCTATTAGGTTCCTAGGGTTTCCTTAACAAAGTGCCATACATTGGGCAGCTTGAACAGCAGAAGTTTACTGTCTTACAGTTCTGGAGGCTAGAAGTCCAAGATCAAAATGTCAGTAGTGTTGGTTCTTTCTGAGGATTGGTTGGTGGCGGGGAGGGGTGGGTTGAGGGAGGGAATCTGTTCCATGCTTCTCTCCTTGGCTTGTAGATGGCCATTTTTTCCCCTTTTGTCTTCACATTGCCTTCCCTCTGGGTTTCTGTGTTTCCCTTCTTATAAGGACACTTGTCACAAGGGATTAGGACCCACTCTAATGACCTCATTTTAACTTGATTACCTTTATAAAGATGCTATCTCCAGATAGTGTCACCTTCTAGGATACTGGGGGTTAGGAGTTCAACATATGAATCTTGGGGAGACAGTTCAACTCATGATACCCCTCCTGTACCCACAGCCTTCAAGTTTCACTCATAAAAGAGGTGGAGTCCATTTACCTGTCCTTTGAATCTGTGCTACCCACATGTCTTAGTTTGGCCAGTGAGGTATTAGATGTAATACAAGCAGAGGTCTGAAAAAGTATGCATTTCTACTTTCACTCTGTTTTTCTGCAATTGCCATGGGAAAATTCTCTGGTGAGTCTTCTGTGTTGTGGGGCCACATTATCCCATGCATTTTAGCTGAGGCCATCTTAGATCAGCCAACAGCCAGCCAAATTCCAGACATGAGATTGAGTCCAGTCAAGATCAGCAGAGCACTTAGATAACTGGCTATTAACCAAAGACATGTGAGCAAGGCAGCAAGATCAGATGAACCCAGTCCAGGCTAGCTGAACCCCGTATAAATGTTTATTACTATATGCCCTGGAGGTTTATGTGGTTGTATGTTATGCAGCATTATTGGGAGAATATATGACTGATACAGGATTAGGAATATCTACTCACTGAATTGTGCAGACCTAGGAGAAATTATGTAGTGTTAAATGAATTGTAGCCATGGTATTATAGTGTTTTATGAACCCTTGAGTATTATGTGGAAGTAAAGAGTTACCAATATACATTAACATGCTGTGTAATAATAGTGATAAGAGGTTTGAAATGAATAAAGCTAACAAATTGGGTGTTGGGTATAAACTATAAATTTGAGTATACACTTATGCACATAAATCATTCATGATATTATATGATGTCTACTCTGTGTGGATTCTTAGAGACCACCTCTGAGAAAAATAAGGCTCAGAGAATCAAAATGAGTTATTCCAAGTCACATAGGTAGTAAGTGGCAGAGCTTTCACCAGAATATGAGATATTTATGACTTGCCTAACATGGGATAACGTGTGTTTTCCTATCTCCTCCTAAGGAAGCTGTTGGCTTTAAAACATGAACAGAGATGATCACTTTATTTATGGAAATCTTTGGTCTTGATTTGAAGTTTGAAGTTGGGACAGAAAAAATTAGACACTTACCCCTCTGTTCATCCATCCATCCATCCATCCATCCATCCATCCATCCATCCATCCGTCCATCCTTGCATCAACCCACCCACCTACCCATCCATCTATCCATCCATCTACTCATCCATCAACCCACCTATCCACTCATTCAACAAATCACAATTGAGGGCCTACTGTGCATCAGGCACTCTACTGGACACTGTATGTACTCTGTTTCCATCTGCTTTCCTTTCTCCTGCTGTTCCATTCTTTTTCTCATCAGTGCCTCCTCTTTCATTGTCCTCTGTAAATGTGGGCAAGAATGGATAAAAACTGCTTTACTTGTTAGAGCAAGTGTGGATAAGATTGATGCTCATGGTTTTAGTTCATTTGCAGTGTTAACTGCTGTGAGCACACCTTGACACACCTCAGTTTTGTTTTTTTTTTTTTTTTGTGGTTTTGAAAGACCATGCAGTATGGCGTTAAAAGCATGCCGATAAGAACAAATACTCCACTGCAGCTTTCCAGAGGCCCCAGTTGGAAGCTGGAAATGACATGTTTCTGAAGTAGAAAGTTCTTTCCAACCATTGTCCATCCATTCATCCATTCTTTTTGCCCCTTTTTATCACCCACCAGGTCAGGCTGTATATGACGGCACTGAACCGATGGGTGGACATCAGTTGGGCAGCGGCGCACAATTATATAGAGCTTCTTATATGCCATGTTCTAAGTACTGCCCATACTTGTTGGTCTCCACAACAACCCTGTAAGGTATGTATTCCTCCTTTTATAGATGATGAAACTGAGGCGTGGGAGAGGTGGGGTTTACCCAGAGTTACATGGATGCATGAATGGTAAGTGACAGAACTCTGACCTCTAGATCCCAAGTCTGTCTTCTATACTGCCTCTCTAAAATTTCTGCTGGCATTTTCACTGAAGGCCATATCCTCCTCTGGACCACTGTTGGGTGGGTCTGCACTGCCACTACTCTTGAGCATGCCAGATACTGATGCCAGTGGGGACATGAAAGCCAGTGCTCTCTTCAAAGTAAAGCTACTACATATTTTAGCATGGAATGTGAAACCAGATCCCCTCACTCACTTGTCAATCCCACAGTCTTTCCAGTCTTACCTTTCTTCTGAAACCGACCCTCAGCAGAACATCAATTAGTGCCCATCTTCAGAATAGAAGACAGCAGGGAGAGGAGGATGAAAAGCATCTCATTTAAGCCATAATCTCTTCATCTGTGAAATGGGAGTACATTAAATGAATAGTGTAACATTAGGCTCTGACTTTTTATTGAGCACTTAGTATGTGTTAAGTATTGTGCTAAATGGTTTGCTATTTGTGTACTCTCATTTAATCCTTAAAGCAACATTACGAATAGGACTGGCCCAGAGCAATCCAGTAACTTGTCCAAAGTCACAACAGCTAATAAGTAGGAAGCAGAACCTGTATTCAAAGTCTGTAGAACATCAAAGATTCCACTTTAACACAACACCAATGGTTCTCACAGGGCCAATACTGCCCTTTAGGACTCTCTCCAGAAGTTTGTGCGCACAATTTTCATAGTTACACTGATGGGGAGTTACAGATTTGCTTTAGGGGACCAGGTGAGATAGACATTCACCAATGTGGAGGACTTGTCCTTTGTCCTGCCAGACCTTCACATAGGTGAAAAATTCATATATTATCATCTGAGTTTGTTTTACATATAAACATAGAATATATTTTGCATTTTGTAAAAATTTTAAATAAAGTCTGTGCCACACATAGGGCTCAAACTCATGATTCTGAGATGAAGAGTCACATGCTCCACTGACTGAGCCAGCCAGGCACCCCCATTGTCCGTGGTTTTGGCGTACTCTGATTTTCCTAGGAACAGTATGCAACAAAGGATGATTGTAGTTTATTTTGCTGAAAACTTTATTCATAGTTGTATACCGTTTCAGAAAAATCGTAACAATGGCAACACTGTTTAGATTATTTGGGGGGCCCACACCACACCCCTGACGAAGCTTGCATTTGTAGCTATTATGCATGCAGTGATTCTGGGTTTGTGTGCCAACATCAGACTACCTTAAGGTGTCTTCCAGAATTCACATGTGAAATTGACTTTTGAAAATTATACATGTATAGGTTGTATTATTTTTTGAATTTCATTTCAGGATAGTAAAGGGCACATTGCAATATATTTGTTACAAAAAGGTGGGTAGAATGGATCATTGCTCCCAATTCTTCATTCTCTTTCTAAATGGCATTACACAGCAGTACCTTTTGCCATGTGACTTCGCAGTACCTCCCACTAGAGTGGATGGAGAATATTTCTGTGCCTCATTAGTTGGGGACTTAGCCACGAGACTTGCTTTGGCCAATGAAATGTGGACAGAGATGCAAATGTGTCAGTCTTAAGCCTGGTCCTCAAAGACATCATGTGTTTTCCCTAGCTCTCTTGTTCTCCTGCGTTTTGCTATGAGAAAATCATGCTTCAGATGGCCACTGCTCCATAGAGAAAGGGGAGACCCTTAGAACAGGTCTGAACCCAACCTAAAGCCTGGAGCCAGGCTCATGGAATCCCACATGAGCTCAGCAGAACCACCACTGACCACAGACTCATAAGTTAAATAATAAGTTTATTTTTTCCTTGTAACCCATGGAGATTTTGAAATTGCACATTACACAGCAGAAACTGACTGATACAAGGAGGTGTTGGCTCTGATTAGATTGGTAAGCAGTGCATTCTGGTATACTTCCTGTAAGCAAAGCAGTTAGCTCAGGAATGCTTTATAAATAGGAATTCTGTTAGCATTGAAGAATGGGTAAATGATACCCTCATACCACGTTAAAGGGGATTGTAGATACACGGCTTTCAAATCCTTAGGGTTAGGAGCTCTGTAGTTACTAATAAACACTCCAACCACCAGGGTAAGTGCTGGTGCTTTCGGAGGGTGTAAATTCATAGAACGAGCAGGTCAGAGATAATTGACGAGTTCTCTTCTTTGAAAGGGAAACTGGCACCATGGAAACGACAAGCATGTTCAGGTTTGTGACTATGGATTATAATTACCAAGTTATTAACCAGAGCATTATGTGAAAGATTGATGGTTCTTGCTCAATGTAATGTGTCCTTTAAATGCTAAATAATAAGTTAAATGCAAGGAATAAATAAGTTCGATGGCTTATTTATGGGGTAATTATGAGATATTTTCAGCCCATAAACTAGGGCATCTGTAGAAACCCAATGCTATGGAGGAGAAAGAGCCCTGAATTAGAAATCAGGAGACCTGGATTCTCTGCCACCTGCCAGTTAGTAACCTTGAACAGGTTATGTCATTGCTCTGAGCCCCAGTTTCTTTATTTGGAAAGTTGGGGTGGGGGGTGTGAATAAAAATACCCATCTCATAGGTGATTGTTAAGAGTCATTGTCAAAGACATGATTATATAAGGTGCTAAGCACAGGGCCTGACACATAATAATTGGTTACAAATGTTAGCTATCATTTTATCGTCATATATGAGATAAGAGTTTTGGCCCTTCTAGAAAGAGATTTCCTATTTCATGTTTTCAGTCAACAAGTAATTGGTAACGATATGCAGTAGACCCTCAGAGGATTCTTATTTTAAAAGACACCCTTTAGGGCGCCTGGGTGGCTCAGTTGCTTAAGCAACTGCCTTCGGCTCAAGTCATGATCCTGGAGTCCCCAGGATTGAGTCTCACATCGGCCTCCCTGCTCAGCACGGAGTCTGCTTCTCCCGCTGACCTCTCTCCTCTCATTCTCTCTCTCTCTCCCTCTCAAATAAATAAATAAAATCTTTAAAAAAAACCCCTTTATTTGTCCTTCCCTGCTTATAAAATTATCAGAAACTTGAGTAAACACAGGCAAGAACAAAGAAGAAAAAATATATATATCATCCATCTAACCCATCCTCTAAATATAACCACTGTTAACATTTTAATGTAGACTCCTAGTCTTTTTTTTTTTTTACCCATGTATAGAATTTCTTTTTTAAATCTGAAATTGGAATCATGCTGTACATGCTGATTTGCCACCTGCTTTTGAGATGTGTCCAATGTCATTAAATATTCTGCTAAAACACACTTTTTAATGGTTGCAGAGTAGGGTGTTCTGGAGGAACATTGTCTAAGTGGAGGAGTTATTCACAGAAGCCTACTTAGCGCATTCACTTAAATTATACTTTTAGACTTTCTGAAATTTTCGTTTCAAATTGGCCTTAAATGGGCCGGGGCTTGGCTTTAAAATTCCTCTCCACCTCCTCCTTCCTCCCCTAGCTACCCCCAGGTTCTCTGTCAAGTAGTTAATGATGGTACTAGGCACTTATTCAGTAGGGGAGCTCTCGGTTTAAAGGGTCTCCGCGGTGAGCCATTTTGTAAAAGGGAAGAATGTCATTCAAATAACCACCCTCTCATTTCTCTGTTCAGCCGAGTTCTTATTTTTATTTTTTAATTTTTTTTTTTTAATTGGCTTCTCTCTTAGAGTAAGGTCCATCCACAGGTAAGAATTTCCCTAGTAACCTTCTTAAATGACCTTACTTGAAGCCAGGTAGCACTTTTTCTCTGTATAATAAAAAAAAAAAAAATACTTCTTTCTGTCCCCTGTCCCTCCCACAGTCTTCTGGATGGTTTATTGTCTCCTACTGGTAGTGCTCAGGTTGAGCTTCAGAGACCTGTATATAAACATTTAAAAAATTAGTAGTTACGTACTTTTTTTAATGTGGCCTAGAAATATGTATAACATGTGATTTATAATGTGTCTATGTATCTTGCAAATCAACCTTGTGGTTTCATGAATATTATTTCTTAAGGATCTGGCAGAATTTATTTACAGACAAAATTCATTTATGTGAAAATAATGTGGCAAAAAGACATAGTATATGGGAATTTGGCCAGCTTTGGCAATTGCCATTTTGCCATTGATGTTTGGTAGTAAACGTTGGGTAAACGTTGTCCCAGGTCAAACCACCATCATCTTCCTGGACTTCAAAAGCCCTTCCTAACCGATCTTTCTCCCACAGATGCTTTCATTCTTGTCCTCCTCTTACCCATTCTCTATACAACAGCCAAAGTGATTTTTTTTTCAAGATTTTATTTATTTATTTGACAGACAGAGATCACAAGTAGGCAGAGAGACAGGCAGAGAGAGAGAAAGAGAGAGAGGGAAGCAGGCTCCCCACTGAGCAGAGAGCCCGATGCGGGGCTCGATCCCAGGACCCTGAGATCATGACCTGAGCTGAAGGCAGAGGCTTTAACCCACTGAGCCACCCAGGTGCCCCCAGAGTGATTTTTTTTTCAAAATGGATTACTCTCCTTACTAATGCCTGTTGCAGGTTTCCCATTGTGCTTAAAAGTCAACATTTTTAACATTTGATTTTTCACAACAAGCCTAAGATAGGTGTTAATATCCTTCTTTCACAGGTGAGGGAACTAGAGTTCAGAAAGAATAAAGGACTGGTTCAAGGTCACATAGCTAGGAAGTGGAGGAGGAAGGACTCAAATCCAGGTCTTCTGATTCTAATGATTCTAGTTTCTGTGTAAGTCATCTCCCAGAGCGCATGATGGCAAGATGTCCTTTGCTCAACCAGTTGGAAGAAGGCAGATGTATCGATTGGTAGTGTTTGATTGGAAGTCAGAGAAGAAACACCACACAAACTGGTTTAAGCAAAGACGGGATTTTATCGCCTCAAGTAATTCAAAAGTCCAGAGGTAGGTCAGGCAGATCTGGATCCAGGAGCCTGAATGATACCATCAGGGTTCATCTCTTCTTTTTCTCCATCTCTGTGTTCTGCTTTCTTTGAGTTGATTCCATTCATAGACAAGTTTTCCCTTTGTGGTCTTACAGTGACTGCTGGACGTTCCCAGGAATACATCCTTCCCTATCTACACACAACAGGGAAAGTAAGACAGTCTTTGTGCCAGCTTTGCAGTGAATGTTTCATTACATCTCATAGGCTCTCATTGGCTCACCCAATTATCTCTGAACCAGTGATTTCAACCACTGGATTAAGTGTTTATTTTTTATTTTTATTTACTTATTTTTAAGATTTTGTTTATTTGTGAGAGAGACAGAGGTAGCATGAGCCGGGGGAGAGGCAGAGGGAGAGGAAGAGGGACAATCAGATTCCCTGCTGAGTGTGGAGCCCAGCGCAGTTCTTAGTCCTGGGATCCTGAGATCATGACCTGAGCTGAAGTCAGATGTTTAACCAACTGAGCCACCCAGGTGCCCTAGGATTTAATGTTTAATGTGCTGATTTGATTGGACCTGGGTCCTATGTTCTGACCCTTGGTTGCAGATGGAGCCCTACCTGTAGCACATTAGATGAGACTGGAAAGGTGGTATTTCCCAGCGATAATTCAGGATACTTTGTTAGGAAAAGAGTGACTGGATGCAAGTTGGCAAAAACTGCAGAGGTCTGGCACTTTGGTCCTACCTAGGCACATGACCTTGGGCATTAGTGTGGAAAATTCAAAGGCTTGTGTAGGAAAAGGGAGAAGTATGGGTTTTGTAAATCTGAAGGATGGCCACATGGGATGATGGTGAGTGGTCATATGGGGGTAATGGTAGTTCTGGTCCTGGGCAGAAGCAAAGCTTAATGCCCCACTCAGTCACTGTTTGTTTTAAGGCCCATGTGCCTGGGCTCAGGTTAAGTGCAAACAGCAGATTTAAAGGAGTGGGAGGAGGCTGGTATTCCATTTCATTTCTACAGATCCTTTTTTACTCCTTTAAAATGAATGTTTATTGCTCTTTCCTAATTACAAATATAAAACATGTTTATGAAAATGGAAATAAAGAAAATACTTGGTAGGTACACTATAATTATGAGGCAACTGAAGGAATAAAAATAAATATTACCCATAATCTTGTAACTCAGACGTAACCTCTTTAGCATTTTTTCTGACCTTTTTCCATGCATGGGAATATATTGGGTACATGTAGTGCACATGCATACACACACAAATATTTTATTTTTATTTTTTATTTAAAGACTTTATTTGAAAGAGAGAGAGTGCACATGAGCTCATGCATTGCATATGAAGTTGGGGTGGGGGAGGGGAAAGGAGAGAGAATCTCAAGCAGACCCCCCAGCTGAGCCCAGACCCTGATATGGGGCTTTATCTCACAACCCTGAGATCATAACCTAAGCCGAAGCCGGGAGTTGGAGCCTTAACCAACTGAGCCACCCAGGTGCCCCTGCCCACCCCCCACAACACAAATATTTTAAACAAAAATTTGGATCTTACATGAAGTACATTTTAGATTTTTTTTCCCATTTAATAATGCATCATAAGCATTTTCCTATTCATTAAATGGTTTTGGAAAGTATTAATTTTAATGACTGCATAGTTTTTCAATATGTGTGTATGTACCTAATTAATTTAAACAGTGTCCTATTACTGAATCTTGGTAGTTCGAAAGTTTCCTGTATTATTATAATATTGAGACAAACATTCATATGCACAAAGAGCTCTATTAATTTTTGTCAGGCATAGTTTTCAAATACGTAGTACGTATCACCAGTTTGCTTGAGGGCTTTTATTTACAGATATATTTTTATTTTTATTTTTTTAAAGATTTTATTTATTTATTTGACAGAGATCACAAGTAGGCAGAGATGCAGGCAGAGACGCAGGCAGAGAGAGAGGAGGAAGCAGGCTTCCTGCTGAGCAGAGAGCCTGATGCGGGTCTCCATCCCAGGACCCCGGGATCATGACCTGAGCTGAAGGCAGAGGCTTTAACCCACTGAGCCACCCAGGCGCCCCCAGATATGTTTTTATTTTAAAGTTCTTATATATTCTTCCCATTAAAACAAAAGTTTAATGAGAAAAAAAAATAAAGTTCTTATATATTCTTTAAAATAGTCTATAGTTTAAAAAGGGTATTAAAGTTAATAGTGAAAGATACTAGCCCCTCCCCCTTCCATTCCCTAAAGGTAATTATTGTTAGTCATCTTAACATATTCTTGCAGACCTTTTTCCATATGCACCCACATCAAGCATACACCCAGGTTTGTTCATTTCTGTTTCTTCCCTCCCTTTCTCTTTCCCACAAATATTTCCTGAGTGCCAGTCTCAGCGAAACATGGTACCAGGACATTCAGTGATTGTTTCTAGGAATTTCCAATAGTCAGGGTTAGTAAGTATATACTTAAAAAACACAAAACACATGACAAATTAATATTGGTGCTTCCTATTCAAATCATGGCTATAGGGTTTATTTATTTATTTTGACGATTTTCTTTATTTGAGAGAGAGAGAGAGATGGAGCATTAGCAGGGCAGAGGGACAGGGGGACAAGCAGACTCCCTTCTGAGCGGGTTCCCTGATGCAGGGCTCATCCCAAGACCTTGGGATCATGACCTGAGCCGAAGTTAGACTTAAGCTTAATCAATTGAGCCACCCAGGTGCTCCTATAGGGTTTATTTTTAAGACTGTGTTTTATTTAGAGTAGTTTTAGGTTTACAGGAAAATTGAGAGAACCTATAGAGATTTCTCATTTACCCTGTACCTCCATACATGCATAGCCAGCACCCCCTCACCTCCCATTATCAACATCACTTACCAGAATGGTAGAATTTTTTTTGTAACCAAAGATGAATTTACACAGACATGTCATAATTACCCAAACTCAATACTTTACCTTAGGGTACATTTTTGGTGTTGTACATTCTATGGGCTTAGACACATTTTTAAGGACATGTATCGGTCATTATAATATATAAAGTATTTTCTCTGCCCCAGAGAATTCTCTGTGCTCCGCTTATATTCATTTCTCCCCACATGCCCCCCTACCCCCTGACCCCTGGCTATCATTGATCTTTTTATTGTCTCTCCTTGCATAGTTTTGCCTTTTCTAGAATGTCATATAGTTGGAATTACACAGTATGTAGCCTTTTCATATTGGTTTCTTATACTTAGGAATATGCATTTAAAGTTTTCCATGTCTTTTTTATGGCTTGATAGCTAATTTCTTTTTAGCGCTAAATAGTATTCCTTTGTATGGATGGACCATTCACGTTCTGAAGGACATCTTGGTTGTGTCCAGGTTTTGGCAATTACGAGTAACGCTTCTGTAAATATCCATATACAGTTTTTGTGTGGACACAAGTTTTCAGTTCCTCTGAGTAAACACCAAGCAAAGACTGTGATTGCTGGATCGTATGCTAAGAGCATGTTTAGTTTTGTGAGAAGTAGGGTTTTTATTTAACCTCAACACTCTTAATCTGTATTTCCTTCCCCCAATGCTGAGAATCTTGGTTCCCAGAGATACCACCATAATTTTCTTTTTTGCCTCAAAATCCTTCAATACACATACACCAGTCTGGAAATGGTAATATCCTCATTTACACCATCAATCTGATTAGTACAAATAGTTTAGGATTTTTTTAATTGAGGTAAAACACATAACATAAAAATCACCATTTTAAGCTATTTTATTTTATTTTTTTGCATTTCTTTTTTTAGCCACTTTAAAATGTAGGATTCAGTGGCTTTCAGTATACTCACAACGTTGCGCAGCTATCACCACTATTTAATTAATTAATTGATTGATTATTAAAAGATTTTATTTGTTTGACACATGGAGAGAGAGATAACAAGTAGGCAGAGGGGGTGGGGGTGGGAAGCAGACTCCCTGCTGGCAGAGAGCCTGATATGGGGCTCGATCCCAGGACCCTGGGATCATGACCTGAGCCAGAGGCAGAGGCTTAAACCACTGAGCCACGCAGGCACCCCTATCACCACTATTTAAATGCAAAGCACTTTCATCATCCCAAGGAGAAATCCTGTACTCATTCGTCAGTGACTTCTTATCCTCCCCCACCTACCCCCAACTCCACCCAGGGCAGTCACTAATCTACTTCTTCTCTCTCTGGAGTTGCCTGTTCTGGACATTTCCTGTAAAAAGAATCATGCATTATGTGGCCTTTTGTGCCTCGCTTCTTTCTCTTTGCATATTTTCAAGTTCATTTATGTTGTAGCATGTATCAGTGCTGGACTCATTCTTATGGCTGAGTAATATTCCATTGCCTGGATAGACCACATTTGCTTATCTGCTCATCCACTGATGGACATTTGGGTTGTTTCCATATTTGGCTATTATGAATAATGCTGCTGTGAACCTTCTTGTACACATTTTGTTTGAACATTTTGTCTTCAATTCTTGTGGGTATGTTGTTTTTTGCATTCTTTTTAAAAATATTATTCTTGGATTATACTCCATGAGGGGTATCTAGTCAGATTTTGTAAAGTTACTTGAAAAAATTCTTCTCTATGTGGTTATAATACTAAGTGAATATTTAAAAACATATTTAGTTTCATTTATTATATTTTACTTTGAATTTTTAGGAATCACTTTTAAATTTCATTTTGTTTGGGGACACCTGGGTGGCTCAGTGGATTAAGCCGCTGCCTTCGGCTCGGGTCATGATCTCAGGGTCCTGGGATCGAGTCCCGTATCGGGCTCTCTGCTCGGCAGGGTGCCTGCTTCCCTCTCTCTCTCTCTGCCTGCCTCTCCATCTACTTGTGATCTCTCTCTGTCAAATAAATAAATAAAATCTTTAAAAAAAAAATTTCATTTTGTTTGAAGGTTAGTTTAGGATAGAAATTCTTGGCCCACATTTTCTTTCCTTGAAGATCTTAAATATGATTCTTTGTTTCTTCTAGCATGAAGTGCTGCTGTTAAAAAGCCTAATGACAGTCTGATTTTATTTGTCCTATAAGGTACTTGATCATTTTGGCTTGGTGCCCAGAATATAATCTTTTTTTTTTTTCCCCTTTTCTTTTTTAAGTTCAGTAATTTTCTTGGATTTGTTTCAGTGTCGGGCATTTTAAGTTGATTTTCTTGAATTATGACTCTCTTTTTTTCCTGTTTTTATTGCTTTGGATTTCTTTCTAAGGGACTTGTATGAATATTCTATAGCTATTACTTTCTTAATTTCTTTTAGCCCATTTTGCCATACCGGGTCATAGTGGTTTTTTTTTTTTTTCTTCCATTTTTGGTATTTCTGGCATGTATTTCTGGCATGTTTTCCTTGTCTGTAAATTCTCTGTTTTCTTATAATTTTGACTGGTGTTTGACAGTGATACTTTTTTATTACTCACTTTTTAAGTGAAATGAGCTTTCCCTATATTTCTATTTGGAAAAATCAAGCTAGGATAACCTTTCCAGCTTCCGGTTTCTAGAGCTCCCATCTTTAGTTGTCCTCACTATGTGATAAAAATATGGCCCCATACTTTGAGCTATATTTTCTTTACCCTCCATTTGTGCTTACATCTGGGCATCATTCTCTTTCCTTGGCCCCCTTTGTCCCAGCCCTATTCAGATTCTACTTTTAGCAGTTTCTCCACAATTCATGGCT
The DNA here is from genome assembly GCF_002288905.1 of Enhydra lutris kenyoni. Taxonomy (NCBI): domain Eukaryota; kingdom Metazoa; phylum Chordata; class Mammalia; order Carnivora; family Mustelidae; genus Enhydra; species Enhydra lutris. The sequence continues at coordinate 13,339,530 of NW_019154130.1, forward strand.
TTGCCCTGGAAGAGAGTGTTTTTTTGCTTTGAGACCAGTATCTAGATCTTCTTCATCTCACTTTGATCCCCTGCCCTCACTTGAGTCAGAACCTGCAGACTCCTTCCCAGTTGCAGCTGATGTTCTCAGGTCAGCCTGCCTTGCTTCCTTGTGAACATCAATCAGTTGGTTTGGGGCGGGGTAGGGTCTCAGAAGGTCTCTTTTCCTTCCCTCTGTTTCATCTTGCAAAGATGCTGACACCATGTAGGTCCAATAGTTACTGATGGTTTGTCCCCACTTACTTGTATTTTGAGATTTGTGGGGATATCTTTCACCCAGTCCTGTTGTAGATCTTGCCTGGTTTTGCTCTATTTTTTGGATCATCCCTGGAGGCAGAGCCTGAGGTAGGGATTCTGGTGCATGTGATTGATTCATTGGTGGAAGTGCTTTCAGAAGAAAAGGAAGGAGAGAAGCAGGAGACAGCAGAGAAGGGAGTAAGCAGAGATGAGATCTCAGCTGAAAAAGAGCATCAATCTGACCCTGTGGGATGTTCTGGGGTATGACTCACACTACAAACTTGTGCTACCTTAAGTAAGGAGGGGGTCACCTTTCTACCCGCCTTATCAGCCAATTATTGGCTGCGGGTTGCCTCTGAGAGGTGTAACATCTTGGATGAAGAGCTTATCCATTGAACTGAAAGCAGTTCTCCAGAGAAGGGGGCAGCTGTGAGCTGTTAGTATGGGTGTCAGGTACCTCAGTCCAGTAAAGGGATTCTGGGGGGCGCCATTAGCACCCGCTACCTCTGCCAGCTAGTCTCTCTGTTTTTATGAGGAAGCTTGGGGCAGTTCTAAAGCCATGTCACTGTCGTTGTCTCCTTCCTAGAATCTGAGTTATCCTTTATATATGTCGTCTTTCTTCCAGCAAGCACCTGATCCCTCCTTTACACAGAGCCCCTATCTGAAAAAAACAATCCTACAATAATAAATTAAAGATTATATAAAGATTTTACTGAGGCAAGACTTTATGTCTTTTTAGTTCTGAATCCCTAGTGCCTTGGAAAGTGCATATGGTGGGTATTTTGAGTTCCTTGATTGAGTTTGACATGGTAGGGTGTACACAGAGGAAAGAAATACCCTGCCTGTGGACTTGTTCTTTCCTGACCTTGGAAGAAATCTCTGGCAGGTCCCATGGCTTTGGGGAACCATTCAGTTACAAGGGCGGGCTCCTTGTAGTAACTCCAAAGCCTTGTTTCTTTTCTAACTTAAATCTCCTCCTTCTCCCTTTGAAGGAGCAGAGCTGGGGTAGAGCACATGGGCTGTTCTCACTAGTTCTATAGCCTGTTTTCTTTGTGACCGTCTGTGGTTTCCGCTGCCCCTGCCTCCAGGTTGGAGGAGAGTGGGTAGAAGGAGAGATTGGGGGGGGGGGGTGGACAGCAGTGAAGAAGCTATCCACAGCTGATGCTGTTGCAATTTGAGATCGCTATCCTCTGGGCAGAGTGGAAGTCAAAGCTGACACTCCCATGAGGTGCTTTTGTGGGTTCCCAAGAGAGTCTGTCCTTTGGGTCTCTGACTATAGACTCAGCTTCCAAACCTCTAACTGTGCATTGGTCCCTGTATGTCTCTAAGTGGTTCTCTTGGGCAGGATACACTTTAGGATGATGCCATCCAGCTTCTTTCTGAGAGAACCATATTCGTGTCCAAGAAGCTCATTCCTTTGACTCTCCCTGCTGGTGGAGGGGAAGATTTATTCTGCTCCCAACATGGAAAACTCCAGACACAGCCTCTTGTCCTGTTGGACTTTTTTTTGAGGACCCCACACCATGCCCTGAGTTCCCCCAGACTCCAGGAGGCCCATATCAACCTCTCTGAGGCCTCCTGTGTTTGGCTTGAGATGAGAGGACATACTCCTCAGCCCCTGTTGTGAAGTGTTGGGGCTCGGGGGAGAAGTACAGCCCTCCAACAAATACCCATCTCCGAATCCCCACTTCAGCTCCTCCAAACCCCAACCTCATACTTCTAGTCCAGAGATGCGGGATGGGTGAATGCGTGCCAACCCAGTTTAATAGTCCCTTGGCATGTCCTGTACAGGTAGGATGGTACCTTAATTTAGGATGTCAGGGTGCTCTCTTCCTTATAGGAGGGATAATGGCCACGTTCAGGATCTGGCCCAACGAGAGACCATTGCAGAGTGACCCAGTATTACCAGTCACAGTGTGACATTCCGTTTTCTCCTTGGGATGTCAAGCAACAGAGTCAACCAATACCTGTCCCATTGAAGAGCAACTTCCTCTTTTACCACCACTGCACACTGAGAAGTAAATGTCAGACAAGACGGTTCCCTGGACTGCTTTACGTCTCTGGGTGTTATGGGCTGAATTGTGTACCCCCTGCCTCCCCAAATTCCTAGGTTGAAGTTGTAACTCCCAGTTCTTCAGAATGTGACTGTGTTTGGAGATAGGGTCTTTTGGGAGGTAATTGAGGTTAAGCAAGGTCATTGGGGTGGGCCCTAATCGGATGGGACTGGTGTGTTTATTTATAAGAAGAGATTAGGACACAGACAGGTATAAAGAAAAGACCTTGATTTTGGACTCTTAGCCTCCAGAACTGTGAAAATAGAAATTCCTGTTGTTTAAGCCACCCAGTCTGTGGTACTCTGTGATGGTAACCCTAGCAAACTAATATGCCTGTTGACTTAAATAATTTACTGGCTAAAGGAAGTTTCCGTGGAGACATGTTGATTCTTCCTAGTCAAGCCTGCGGAATTCTTGAATATTATTTAAAAAGAGGTCATCAGGTCTCATGTGGGTCATATTTACCACAAAAGAATATGTTGCTCATGGGAGAATTTCAAGGAAAGATTGGGAAGGTACTGATTCGGGTGAGGCTTTCTTTTAAGTTGTAATCCTATATTTCACCCACTCCGGCCTCGAACATGGTCATGTGTGTGTGAGTCTGTATATTTTCAAGACATAGGGAAAGGAGGGGCTGAAGAAAAAGAAAGAACATAGCAGACTCTTCTGTCCACGATTGCTTTTAATAAGGAAGAGTGACCCAACTGGGATTTTTTATGACTGAATGTCTGTTTCAACTCAACTGGACAGGAATCATCTTTCAGAGCCATTCTGAGTTGCCTTTAACTCTCTCTCTGGAATAGCAACCACATCAGCAGGAGCTTTTGGAGGTCAGACCAACTCCGTTTCCTTGACAATAAGATCATCCTATGTACAGCCAGGTACTGCTAACCAAGTTAGGTACAGAATAATTTAAAGCCTCAGCACTCTGGATTTGGAAATCAGCTGAAGGAATGACAGGTTAAGGGCTGATTTATGCCTTATTTGTCTTGGAGGGGTAAAGGAAAGAATAATTGAGCACATGAGTCTTGGACAAAATTGGCATAAAAGCATATTGGATAGGATTATTTTATTTCCTGACTCATGATGTTACAGACTCTGCCTTCCTTATCTGGACGATATTTTATTTATTTATTTACTTACTTACTTACTTTTAATTTTTATTTTTTTCAGAGAGGGAAAGAGGGCGGGGGAAGGGCAGAGGGAGAGGGAGAGAGAGAATTCCCAAGCCCAGCGCAGAGCCAGACATGGGGCTCTCTCTCAGAACCCTGAGACCATGACCTGAGCCAAAATCAAGAGTCTGATACGTAACCGACTGAGCCAACTGGGTACCCCTACCTGGACAATATTTTAATATTCATTGTGGTTACTGTTAGTAAAGTTATTTATTCTATGTGTAAAATGCTTCACACAAGTATATTAGGAACCTCTGAAGATCTGCTTATCCTCCCATTCATAACCAACCCATTCATGTATCCATCTACCCATCCATCAGTTCACCCATGTATCTACTCATCTACCCATCCACATATCCACCTATCCACCCACCTTCCTGTCCATCCACATGTCCATCCATCCATCCATCACTCCACATCCACCCACCTAGTCACCCACCTTCTTAATATTTCTCAGACCTAGTAACTTCTCTCCATCCCAGTTTTCTTCCCTGAATGTCTGCAGTAGCCTTCTCCCTGGTCTCCTTTCCTCCAGCCTTTCCCATTTTGCATCTTTTGTCAACATTGCAGCTTGAATGATTTCTTTACACTTCAGTTCCCTCCCTTGTAAAATCAGGGTAATAATATTTGTGTCTCTGCGTTATTGTACATGAGATATCATTTATTCATCCAACAATGAGGTATTGAACTCTGCTCCATGTATCAGACTCCGTTGTAGGCACTGGAGAGACAGGAGCAAACAAAACAAACAGGTCTTGCCCTCAGGGAGCCTCCGTTCTAGTGGGAGAGACAGGAGGTAACCACAGAACCCACGATGCAATTTCAGATAGCTACACATGTTTAGAAGAAAAACAGTTATTTACATGAAGGGCTTAGCCCCATTCTAGCACATATAAATGTTAAATTAATGGTAGTTGTCACTAACAGTCATTAATATTATTAGTCTCTCTAAAACCTTTCAATACTAATTATGATCGTTGAGCATTTATTGAGCACTTAATACCAACCAACTATTATGCTAAGCCCTTTAATCTCACAACAACCCTGTGAAGTGGATATGATTATTTTCCTTATTTTAGATGTGGAAACTGAGGCAGAATCTCTCATCGTTTTCAAGGAAATGTCCAAACTCCTCATTCGGGTACTCAAGGCCTTCCAAGGTCTGGCCCTCCCTGTCTCTCCGGCCTCATGTCTTGCTGACCTTGTTGTCTCCTGACTTTTTACCCTCACTCCTCAAAACTCAATCCATGGATCACCTCCACCGGGAAGTTCTCCTTGACCACGATGCTCCCCATTCCCTGGTGCCCCCCAGGCACCCATGTGCTTTGCCCGGGTTCCCACTGCTCTCCTATCATGGTTCTCATCACACACGACTGCAGCTGTCTGCTCTGTTTCTGCTGCCTCTGAGAGAATGTGAGTGCTACAAGGGGTTGGAGGGGGGCTTGGTTTTTTCTCTTTAACCCCAGCATCCAGTCCAGTGGCGGGCACATAATAAATGCTCAATATACCAACCTCTGTTTTAATCCTTTGTCTCTCTGGGGGAAAGGTTCCTTTTCTGAGAGGTTGTGTAGCTCAGGGAGGAGTTGACTTGGGACCCCTGTGGATTAGAAGCCCCCGAAGGGGTGACTCAGCCAGTTACTCAGTCTCCCTCTGCCTCCACTGGATGGTTCAAACAAGGTTCAAGGTTAGTAGGAAAGTATTTTGCAGACAAGCAAGGGCCAAACAGAACTGGTTTGTAGAGTTGATAAAAGCATATTTATTTAGGTCTGAATTTAATGTCCTGGCTTGATGTGTTTGCCACAGGAAAAAGCCGCAGATTTTTCAGAATCTGAATTTGGAAGCCAGGAATAGATTAGAGGATGAAAGAAAAAAGGCTTCTTGACCTTTCTAAATAACAACATCCCTGCAACAATGCAGTGTGCTGGAGAGCCGGTTTTTGTAACTAAATCGTCTCATTTAAATTCCCTTTGTGCCGCTTACCAGTGTGAGACCCTGAGCACGGTTTTAACTATTCTGTGGTCCTCAGTGTTACCATCTGTAAAATGAGGAAATAAAAGTTCTTGATTCATACGTTTGTTGTGAGAATTAAATTAGAAAATACTGTGTGTTGGGTGCCTGGATGCCTCTGTCCATTAAACGTCTGCCTTCAGCTCAGGTCCTGATTCCAGGGTCCTGGGATTTTATTCTACATTCTGCATCGGGCTCCCTGCTCAGCGGGGAGCCTGGTTCTCCCTCTCCTCCCTGCTCCTGTTTTCTCTATCTCTTTCGCTATCTCTATCTCTCTCAAATAAATAAAACCTTAAAAAAAAAAAGAAAGAAAGGAAAATACTGTGTGTGAAGAGCCTGGTCGTGCTTATTTCTTTGTACTTATTTTAATGTGGCTACTAGAAACTTCCAAATTGCAAGTCTGACTTCTGCTCCAATTACACTGGACCGTGTTTTTCGAGACTGGTTGCTTTGAGCATACAGACTGTACTTTCCTCGTCTCTGTCTGTACAATCTAGCACTTAGTCAAGACATGTGTGCTGAATATGTTCTCGATGAAGTGTTTGGCTTTACTGTGATCTGGCTTGCAGTTTGTTTAACTCAGAATCATTTGATTTTCTGCCTTTAGTGTGGTTCAAACGGTGCGGACTCCCTTTCCTGAGCCTCAGCCTGGGGAGGGTGGGTTGGAAACAGCAGAGGCAAAAGTTCGCACCACCCCCCTCCACCCCATCAGGACAGCCCAGAAACCCAGCTGGTGGCCCCCAGAGGGACACCTCCAGGACAGATCTGCATCCAGGAGATGAATGGTCTGGCTTCAGGAAAGACAATCTATTGCAGAGGAAGTCAGAGAGTAGACTCTGTTCCAGGGAGGAGTGTTGTCCCAGGCGCTCCCAGAAAAAAACTGGAGAAGCAGCAGATGGGGAATGAATATTGGGCACGATATGACGGTTCTCATTCAATTAAAATAGCAAATGGGAAAGTAATAGGAACAGGGTGTTTAGTGGTGGGTTTCAGATGACGACCGGGCTGAGTGAGCAAAAGATCAAAGCAATATTATCTCATGTGGAAAAGACATGGCCATGAATTCTTTTTTCCATTTAAAAAGTTTTTTCCCTTCTTGGTCTTTTGTAGGAGTTGATATTGACTCACAGTTGACAAGTCTAGTAAAGGTTGCTATTAAAAGAAACCTTTAAAATAACTATGAAAAGTCAGGTACCATTTTCCCTCCTGGGTTTCTTAGTTTTTAAGTCCTGAATGTTCTGTCAGTCCTCTGGGTCTGCCCAGTTGCCTGCCAAGTGAGTCAGGAATCCCTGGGTTTCCTGGGATGGAAGGAGCGAGGAGAAGCCAGTCAACCCAAAGGGCAAATATATACCCTGTCCCTGAGGCAATGAGGGTTGGGTCCTGGAAAGGGTATCCAGTGACTCAAGGGTTTCATCTTTCTCAGGAATCCTTTGCTTCCAAGGATCAGAAACCCAATTAGATTTGTTGAGGGAAAAGGACTTTTCGGACAGACTTTGTGAAATCTCCTAGGACGCCAGGGCAAGGAGGGCGAAATTGTTGTCAGGCCGCCATTTTGCTGGGGATGGTTCTCTCATCTGCCCTGTGATTCTTTCTGCTGAGTAATTTCCTCTCCTAGGAATACTGCTCTCTGTTTAACTCAGTAATTTCCTCTCCTGCATTTTCTTCTCCCTTGATTTCGGTATGGCTTTGGCCGGCCATAGAGCCCACACCAGGCCTGACTCAGGCTTTGAGGACTCAAAATCCATGGGTCCCTGATGATCATTTCTGCTTGTGGTAGAAAGTGAATAAAGGAAAATCTTGTTTTTTTTTTTGGTGGTGGTGGTGGTGGTGGGGATTGGATGTTTTACTACCTCTCATCAACTTAAAAATTGTGTAAGACCTAAGTTTCTATAATAAATCTTATATGTGGAAATAAATTTTTGTTGGGAAAGCCCCCACTGAGAGCTATGCCCTATGGTGTGTGATCTCTAAAAACACTGGTAGTGGTTACTGTTTATTATTTCCCAATATAAATTTTTCTCCTTAACAGAATCCAAGTTTTGTTTATATACTTTTCCAGTGACAGCTTTAAGAGTAGACCTAGATCAGGGATCAGCAAACTTTTCCAGAGAAAGGCCAGAGAGTAAATACTTAAAGCTTTTGGTGATGTGGAGGATGGAATCTGGCTCTGTCACAACTAGCTGTGTGACAACTCTCTGTTGTAGTATAAAAGCAGTTATAGACAATATGTAAATGAATGAGTATGGCTGTGTTCCAATAAAACTTTATTTTTTTTTAAGATTTTATTTATTTATTTGTCAGAGAGAGAGAGAGAGAGATCACAAGTAGGCCGAGAGGCAGGCAGAGGCAGAGGGAGAAGCAGGTTCCCTGCTGAGCAAGGAGCCTGATGCGGGACTCGATCCCAAGACGCTGGGATCATGACCTGAGCCGAAGGCAGCCGCTTAACCAACTGAGCCACCCAGGCGTCCCCCAATAAAACTTTATTTATAAAATCAGTCAGTGGGTCAGATTGTGGCCTGCTGGTTGTAGTTTGCCATCCCTGATCTAGATTACTCTAAGGCAGGGTTTCTCAGTCTCAGCATTATTGACATTTTGGACCAGGGAATTCTTTGTTGGGGGGGAGACTGTTTTGTGTATTATAGTATGTTTGGCAGCACCCCTGGCCTGTAGCATCTCACCCCCAGTGTGACAGCTAAAAATGTTTCAGAGCATTGCCGAACATCCCTGGGGGCATTCCCTAGTGGCTATTATTGGTCTCGCGTCGTCATATGAAATTGAGCTAGTCCAAATGGACACATGATAAAGGGCTTAGAGTCCCCAATTTGGAGAGAGGCTCTGTGTCCCTCCCCTTAGACTTACACAAGAAAGCATTAGCACCAAGTGCTACCCACAGCCATTTTATAACCACAGCAGGCATCAGACTCTGGATGGAGTCTGCACTGTGGATGGAGCTTAGGGACAAGAATTTAAGACCTCTTTGAGCAGCTGAATCAACCAGACCTGAAACCCTCCTTACATACGGACTTCCTGATGGATAAGATGACACATTTCCTTTTTGTTCTAGATGGAGCCTGTCCAGCATATTCAAGGAGGTTATTTGCCGGCATACACAGAAAGATTCAGTATGTTAACCTCTAGGATGCCTGTATTTGTGTGTGATGGCTGGATATCAGTCATGCAGCCCACAGGACAGCAGGGGCTGTGATTGGTATCTTAGTATCACTTTGTTGCCTTTTGGCTCTACACAGGCCTTGGAGCATTATCTCATTACCTGGCCCCCTGCAAATGTGGCTGCTTTCTGGCTGTACGTGGTAGGAGTCCTCTGTGAACTTGTTCAGAAGTATGGGTCTTTTAGAGGAGCTTAGGCTGCCTGATACGTTATAGAGAATTTTTTTTTTACCTGTGTCTTCCCAGGAAGGAGATTTGATCAGAAAACAGTGGCAGTGTTTGGCCCGATACATGGGCATCAGGTCCCGAATTGCAAACATAGTGGCTGCAAAGATAACAGGAAACCAATTTCTCTCAATTCAAATCATAGTCCCTCTTGGGATCATGCCCTTATTGCTTTCAAGTGTCCCTAGTCTCCTCACCCGCCTCCCACTCCAGTTGTTGGCTGCTACTGAGTTGGTAAAAATGCACGTCGAACAAAATCCCTAAAAAGAAGACTTCTAAGAAGGTTTTCCTGGCAAGCTATTGAGTGATGTTGAAAAGGAACTGGACTTAGGCTGAGAGTCCTGGCTTCAGAATTTGGCTCTGAGCTTGCAGGTCGTTTCACTTTGCTGAGCCTCAGTTTACTCATCTGTGGGAATGGGTAGAGTGCTATGTACCCATTGATCGAATGAGATAATGTTCATGAAAGAGTTTAATGAGACAGGAGATGGAAGGAAAGCTGCTTGAACAGAACAGGGGTGTGATCAGTGGATACCTCAGGCCCATATTCTTCTCCCCCTCTGTTTGGTGGTATCCATTGTTCAATTGTGGTTGAGGTTTCCTGAGTCTGGGCTGAGATTAATGGGATGTACAGAAGTGGGGTGTTTGTAGGATATTGGTGAAGACATGGCTGTAAGCAGTGGTCTCAGATCCAGGTGTCGGGGCACCTCTAGGCATCTTCCCAGGCGTCATAGGCAACTACTGGCAGTCCCAGGATCCCCAGGGCCCACCAGAAGGAGAAAATATCACCAGCTAGTCCTCCAAATGGGGAGCAGAGGACTGGGATTTGGCTCTGTAATCGACAAGTCCTGAGTTTGAACCCTCTTCTGCCACTGTGTAAGCCTTGGGAAAATTAGTTCACTTCTCTATGTTCCATCAGTAAAATGTTGATAATATTAGGCCTTTCATCATAGGATATTGGGGAGAATCACGTGAAATAGATACCTGGTCCATAAGGAGAGTGCAAAAATTGCCAGCTTTGGTGTTCACTTGTATTATTTGGAAGCTTGCTCCTTCTAGATTTCCTAAAATGCTGCAGGGGCTTATTATGGAAATGTGGTTGTTAGGGTGAAGGGAGGTAGGGGTTGGGAAAGATGTCGCCTTGAGCACAAACTATCTGGATAAAACTGTAAAAGCTGCCAGGCTCGGGCCAGACTTGCCACAATTCATCACTCACTCCTGAAAACCACCTCCTTCAGCCTTTCACTCAGCCCATCACTAAGTTCTGCTGTGGGTTTCCCCCAAATGTATCCTGAACGGGGTCCTGTTTCTCCATCTCCTCTGCCCCCAGCCCTGCTGGAGCCACCAGGGTCTCTCACCTAAACCCTGGCGCAGCTTCTTTGCTGGTCTCTGCTCCTGTCTCCCCGCCACCCACTCTCCCCACAGCAGCTGGAGGGGAGGTTTGAAAATGTAAATCAGAGCACACCTCAGCTCCCTGAAACCCTCCGGTGACTTCCCACCACACCCAGAATAACAGTCAACATTTCCCACGGTCTGGTGGAAAATGTTCTCTGCCTACCCCCTTAGGGTGGCTGAACTTTTCTCATTTTTCAGGTCTTCATTTAAATGTTGTCTCTGACCTGTTTAAGCTAGGTGTTTCTCATCCTCTTTGTCTCTACAGTATTTATAATATCTGGTCTGGTGAATGAATGCCATCAGGCCAGCGATTCTGTTTGTCTTTCTTCATGTCATGCCTTCTGAGGGGGAGAAGCTCTGTAGACAGGTGCTGTGGAGTGCTTAATAATTGGCATCTCACGCCGTGTGGTAAGAGGCAAGAGGGCTTAGTGGTTAAATATGTGCACTCTGATGGCCAGACTCTCTGAGTTCAAATCCCAGCTCTGCCCTTTGTTTCCTGTGTGTCCTTAACAAGTTACTAAGCCTCTCTTTGACTCAGTTTCCCCCTTTGTCAAATAGGGATTTATCAGTATCTACTTATGAGGGCTAACTAAGGTGATGTCTGTGAAGCCACTGGTAAGTGCCTGCCCCACTGTACGTGCTGAGCCATGGTGGCTGTGTTTATCCCATCCGTATGTGTTCACATTTCCCTTTCTGGGTGAGTTTTACACCTTCCCTTTCTAATTTTTTGAAGTCAAAGCATTATTCATTTGACTCCACTTTGAGGATCTACTTCATGTTCTACTCTGGGCATCCAGAAATGATCCCACAGATATAGTTCCTGTTCTCATAGGGCTTACGTCTCTGCAGGGAATACAGGCTTTGAACGAATAATTATAGGTGAGATGAGTGAAATGAAAAAGAAATAGTGTGCAGGGAGAGTAAACTCCAGGGGAATGAAAACGTGTGTGTGTGTGTGTGTGTGTGTGTGTGTGCGCGCGCGCATGCTTGCGTGTGCGCTGGGGTCAAAGAAGTTCTACCCAAGAAAGTAAGAGCTAAAGATAAGAGCTAAAGATCTACTCAGGAGCTAGACAGTGCTATAGGGGTGGGGTGGTGCAAGGGGAGAGTATGCTAAACAGAGGGAACAGCTTGTGCAAAGGTCCTAAGGCTGCAGAGAACATGGCACATTCATTACTCTATGTGCAAATAAGTACATAGCTGGAAAACCTGGTTACGGAAAACAATTGTTTTTTCAGGGATCTTCCCAAAAAGGACCCAGAAAGAAAGATTTGAATATAAAAGCTTTATCTGAGAGGCAATTTTGAATACCAGTTGAATGAGGGGGTGAGACTGGGAAAGGACGCAAAATCAAACGAGTTACTGCTATGGGCAAGTGGGGACCTGTGGGGGCCTGTGTCTGATATGCATCTCAGTTGTCCCCACCCAATGGGTGATGGAGCTGGGTATTTATACACCACCTTCCATTAGTCATTGTTGGAGGGCTGCTCTCAGTGGGGGCAGGGCAGGGCATTAATTCCCTGGCACCTCTGTCCCCCCGCTCATATGAGCAAAAGTGGATTCCAGTCACCAGAGAAAGCTGTCAAGCAAAGGAGAGCAGGTGCTGGCTCTTTTGGAAGTTGGGCCAGTATGGTAAAGATGAGGGCACCAGGCAGGGAACCAGTGCTTCTGCTATACACCCCAAGCCCCTTTGATGCTTAATGCTGTTGGGGGTCAGCCAGGACGAGCATGTAAAGGCCCTTGTGAGCTGCTGTGAAAGATTTTGGACTCTGTCCTTTGGGGAGCCACTGCTGGCTTTTAAGCTCAGGTGAGGCTTAATTAGACCTCCAGCTTAGATCACTCCGGTCCTTGGGTGGAGAATGAATTGTTGTGGCGGAGGAGCAGATAAAGAATTCGGGAGGCAGTCGCGGCTCTCTAGGCAAGAGATGATGGTGGCTTAGAGCAGGTGGGGTGAGGCTAGAGAGGTTTGGGAGCTGGAATAGACCAGATTGAGTGAGAGTCTGCCTCTGAGGAAGGTGGCAGCCCTTTTCCATAACATCTTCCTTATGCTAAATTAGACACAGGTGTCTCTGAGACTTGGCAGGTGGGGCTCTAATTTTCCCATGCCCCCCCACCCCCCTTACCTGATAAAGCTCCGTCATCTGCTGCAGCCCAACTGCCCACTTTTCACAGCACTTTCCAGGCTGCTGGGGCCAGCATAAAATCCAAAGCTCCTATTTCCTACCTTGCCAGCTTTCCTACTGCCTTGCCCACCCTGCTGTGCCTAGCAAGGGTTGGCTCCAGTGCCAGCTTCTGAACCAGCATTATTGTCAAGGAATGTGGAAGCAGCCGGGCCAGGGAGAAAGGGGCGGGGATGAGCGTTCCATTTGCCATCTGTGGCTTGAGCGAGAGCCATGTTGATGAGATGCAGGACCATCTCTGTGTGATCTGGAGAAATGCATTTCAGCTGAGCTGGCAAGGAGATGTCATCTCGGGGCTTGTGTGGGTGTCCTGTGGGGTCACTGTGTTCTCTGAGTGTGGGGCTGGGATGAGGGATCTCTAGAGGTCTGCTTTGTCCACAAACCCAGATCCTCTGCCGGGCACTGCTGGGCACAAAATGCTTTCACGCTGTTCTTGCGGCTCTAGAATGGTGCCAGCCCTGGCCAGACACATCCTTGTTAAAAACCACTCGATTACTGTTTGACCATAAACACTTTATCTTAAGAGATCCCTCATTTAAAAGTATCCTAAGGGTCATTCATTGAACAAGTCTTGATTTCTGGAAAATTTCTCTTTTCTTCTGAGTAAAGCCCACCCACACCCCCAATTCCGTATTCTAATCCCAAGGGCACTAAGAGAGCTGTGGTTACTGTAGTGAACCTCGCCTTTAGCCTTAGATGCAGAGACCCCAGACCCAAGCTGGGCCCCTTAGAGTGGTCCCTTGGGGGTCTGGCCTGAGACTAGAGAAAGGAAAGGTAGTCCCTTGTACCTGAAACCATAATGTATGGAAAATGGTGGATTGCCCAAGAACACAGGGAGAGACAGCAATCTGTTTCAGGAGGAGTTGGGGAGAGAGAGAGGGAGAAAGAGAGAAGACACACAGATTGCTGATTCTTCCTGGTCTATTTTCTATCCTTTCAGTTCCATGAAACCCGTCAGTATTCTTATAATAAATTTGTCCTTTTTGCTTATGCTTGGTGAAGGTGAGTGTCTTTTATGTGGATGAGAGAGGAAAAAATATCTCTGCCAACAGACTGGCCTATGTGTTGGAACCCTTTAAAGGGTTAAAGAGAAAATTCATCTCAACTCCTGATCCTGGAAATGTTTAGAGTCACCCTGTGCCCCTGTGCCCATGAGCAGCTCCTCCCCGCTCCTCCCTGAAGCATGCCCACCCCAGGCCCTGGTAACCTCTCATCTCCTCTCTGCATCTGTAGATTTGCCTACTCTGGCATTTCTTATAAACGGAATTGTACACCGCGTGGCCTTTTGTGTCTGCCTTCTTTTCCCTTAGTATCATGTGTTCAAGGTTCATCTCAGAGCACGTGTTAGTGCTTTGTTCTATTTATGGCTGAATCCTATTTCATTGAATAGGGAGAGGACACTTTGTTTATTCATTCTTCAGATGATGGACATCTGAGTTGTTTCCACTTTTTGGTTATTGTGACTAATGCTGCCATGAACAGTTGAAATAGCGGGTCCAAGCGTGTCAGTCCTATGCTGACTCTGTCATGTCTTCCAAGCTCGGAATAAACTCACAAGCTTCCACCATGGCCCAGGGGGCCCTACCTGACCTGGCTCCTGCCTCACTCTCTGATTCTTCTCTTCTCTTTGCTGTTCCTTAGACACACCAAGATGGGAATGTTCCCTCCCCAGTTGTTCCCAGGACTCTCTCCTTTACTTTGCTGACACCTCTAATCAGATATCGCTTTCTCAGTGAGGCCTGACCTTGCTGTATTTTTCCATCCATCACTCCTGACCTTGCTGTATTGTTCATAGGATTACTATAGGATTTTCATAGAATTTTCTATAAGTGACGTATTATGTGCTTGCCTCATTGTGTTTTTTTTTTTCCTAGAATGTAAATTCTATGATAGGTGGGACTTTTTCACTGCTGTACTCTCTGTACTTGGCACAGACTAGGAACTCAACCAATATTTGTTAAATGAATGAATGAATGAATGAAAAGATGGGACCTTGCAGATGATACCTGAGAAAGTGAGGCCCAGGGAGGGGAAGGGCCTGGCCAAGTTTACATGGCTGATTGATTTGCTCTCCCAATTCCAGGCCTGTGTTTGCTCTTCCAAACTCCCCTTCCCTCAGACGTTTGGATGCTGGGTAGTTTATGCTCATTCCACTCACCCCTACTCGGGCTGCTGTCTGCTAAACCAGTTAGCCCATCGGAATCTCAGACCGTTCAGATTGGGTACCTCTCGCAACTTCCTTACCTCTCCAGCCACCCTTGCCATCATTCCCAACACACATCCCCCTTTCCACCCTCCTGAGGTACTTACAGTTCCTTGAGCACTGGATGTTCCCTCACACCTCTGTACCTCTGCCCATGCTGCTCCCTCTGCCCTAGGTGACTCTTCTCACCACCACCTTCTGTAGGTGGCCAACTCACATTCACTTTCATGACTCAGGTGGCCTTCTCTACTCTTAGGAAGACTTTCCTTCCATGCTCTTCCAGCCAGACAGAGCCAGAAGCCTCTACAGTGCGTACTGAGCACCCCTGCTCTAACCACATCACTCTACTGAGATTGACTGGGTCTCTTTTAGATTGTACACTCTGAGTCTCCAGTGACAGGATCATGCCTTTCAAACTGGAGACTTTACCCCTGACCCCCCACTGCATAGTGCCTGGCACAGTGAAGGCGCTCAGCAGCCCTGGCTTATGTGAGTTTCTTTGTTTCGATCAAAGGAAGAGAAGTGAATGCAGCAGGGACCGATAGCCCTCCTACCTTTCAGTGTGCTCCAGCCAGTTGCTGATGGCCAGAATCCATGTCTGTGCCACAAGGGCCAGAATTCAAACTGCCCGTGAGAGGTGGGCCAGAGGGTAAAAATGAATGCCTGGTGTTTCAGGAGCAGCCCTTGACCAATGACTCTTGGATTGGATGTATAAATACCCCAGCTCTCTCCTGGGATGGATTATTTCATCTGAGACCTGAATGATGAGTAGGAAGGAAAAGATGTATTTTGCTCCCGTCCTTAGGGTTTTCTCCTGGAAAACAATGGGATTAGGGTCCTCTTGCCCTCTATGGTAGCTTGCTTTTTCCTCGCTTCTGTACTGGTGTTTCCTCCACTTCATAAATGTACCACTTTCACTCAGTTCCTTGTCCAATCCACTGGAATTGTCAGATTGCTGACACCCCAGCCAAAGGCCCCAGCATGGGTGGGTGCCTTTTTTCTTCAAAACCATGACGACACCAGCCTGAATGTATCAGCCAACCAAACGAGCTCATAAATGCCAATTTAGTTACATTGATGAGCAATGTTTATGGGTTCCTGCAGATCAATGCATAAATATTATAAATTGCAACAATTTCTAAATAATGCCCTGTGACTAATGGCTCTGGTTGTAGTGGATTTTAACACTTTGTTGAGTACCTAATCATCCTCAGCATCACTGAATGTTTCTGTGCCCTCAACAATACGACAATGACTCGGAGTCTAGCAGCTCCAAGGTCAAAGACACTGCCTTTCTAGCCTCTGTTCTAGGTGACAGTGATCCTGGTATTTTAATTTTTAGTGGTCTGATCTTTTGTGCATGTGCACGTTTATGTGTGTGTGTGGTGGAAAGCTGTCCTTTTCCACTGACTTAGGAAGTATCGTGTATTCTGGCTTTTACCTGTTGTTTCAGAGGCTCATTCATTCATTCAACAGTTATGTATTTATGGGGCTCTTTCTGTGTGCCCAACACTATGTGAATGCTGGGAATATAGTGGTGTGTTGGTGAGGATAGGCGAGGTTGTGCTGTTGTAACAAGTTAACTCGGAAATCCCAGGAGCTCTAAATGACAGAGGTGTTTTTCCTCCTTCATGCTACACATCCGGTGTGGATCAACAGAAGAGAGTCCTCCACGTAGTCACTCAGGGCCCCAGGCTGATGGAAACTTGCCAATCACTACATAGGGGAATTAATGGCTGGAGGGTTACTGGGCCAGCTTTTCTGTGTGTCAGCCCATGTATCACTTCTGTACTCAACCCGTGGGCCAAAATTAGTCACATGGACCCAACTAACTGCAAAGGGAGCTGGGAAATATGGAAGGAGCACATGGACTATTTGGTGTGCTTAATTCTCCCTAGAAAGCATGTGTTGTAGCTTGCATTGTAGAAGGTAGGGGTCAAATTATTGCATAAATAATTGCTTAACAGTAAGTGGGGTGAAGGCTACAGAGGAGAACTTGGGATGCTTTGAGAGTATAAAATAGGAGACCCGATGCCTTCTAGACGGTCTGGGGTGGCTTCCCCAGGGAAGGGATGTTACAGCTGAGGCCTGAGTGAGGAATAGGAGCTGGCCAGAGGGAGTGAGGCACCCAGCTGTCTCACAAAGACAGATCACTTCAGGCCCTACCCTCAAAGAACTTACAGCGCAGTTTAGGAGATAGGAAATATAATATCAGTTAGCCACCAGTGGCAGCGTACATGGTTGGACATGTGACGCATTAAGTGCTTTCTGTACATTATTTCCCTAACCCATCCTTGCAATAGGTTTAGAAACACACTGCAAGTGCCTGGGTAGGGCTTGAACTTGTGTGTGCACCAGAAGTTCATGCTCTTTGCCACTATGTGCCACTACCTCCAGGGTGATTGCTTGGCGACTGATCGGTTTAGCTCAGTGCTCAGTGACTGATGGGGTATAAGTCACGAAATCTCCCCAGACCTCAGTTCATCATGAAGATGAGTGTATTTTGCTAGATCACAGCTTTTCAAAAATATTTTAATGTAGTGGAAAAATTTTAAATATGCAAGCCAATAGATAAAGCAGGTAGGAGGGATTAGTAACCTGGGGAGGATCCCTAAACCTCACCCCTGCATCTTCCCATATTCTTTAGCAGTCTCTCGGACCCCACTGGGGGGGACTGGCATGTGGTGAGTGTCAGTGAACTACTAGACCATCTAAAGTTACCCAGCCCTCAAGTCTGCTGAGTGTTTCCAGTATTACAATTAGATGTGGCTATTTGATTATCAATAGACTCCTTTCTTGTCCTTTGTGGTAGATAGAATAATAATCTCCCACCTCCACCCCCACCCAAGGGTCTCTACATCCTAATCCCAGAAACCTGTAAATGTTATCTTAGATGGCAAAAGAGACTTTGCAGGAAATTAAGGATCTTGAGAATGAAGGATTGTACTGGATCTTCTGGGTGGGCCCAATATAACCCCAAGGGTCCTTGTAAGAGGGGACAGGTAAGTCAGAGAAGGAGATTTGGGGATGAAAGCAAAGGTCAGAGAGAGAGACAGAGGTTTGAAGATGCTACACTGCTGTTTTTGAAGATGGAAAAAGGGGCCACAAGCCAAGGCATGTGGGCAGTTTCTAGAAGCTAGCACCTCCAGAAGAAACAAAGCTCTGCTGACATCTTGAATTTAGTCCTGTAAGATTCATTTCATACTTCTGACCACAACTGTCAGATAATACAGTTGAGTTGTTTTAAGCCACTAAGTGGGTGATAATTTGTTACAGCAGCAAGAGGAGACTCATACATCCCTCTGAGACAAGAATCTAATCCACACTGCAAGTTGCTTCTGTCTGTGCTTAGTGGCCAGACCGTTAATTGTAGCTGCCATGAGCCAGCCGCTATGCTCCATGCTTTATGTCTCTTATGTAATTCTCCCAACAGCCCTGTGAGTAGACACTGTTATGTCCATTTAGTAAAGGTGAAAAAACCAGGGCTCTGAGAGGTTACATCACCAGCTGAGGGTCATACAGGTGAGAATGTTTCTGACCATCACCTTGAACTCTATCAGGTAAATTGATTATCTTTGTTTAATTACATTTTTTTTGGTCCTTTCATTTGGAACATATTCTTCTGTTTCTCTGTTTTGCTTGACTCTCTGTGTAGGTATCTATGCGTTAGATACCTGCCACCTCTCCTAGTTTTGAAGGAGTAGCCCCGTGTAGGATGTGGATCTTCTTGTTGAACCCTGCCCTAGCTCTTGGTTATCTCTCAAACCTTTGTGATCATCCAAGTAGGCTATTTTATTTTTATGGCTCCTAGTAGTCGAGGGTTTGCCAAGACATGTTAGCGTCCCAAAGGGCAGGATCTTAGTCTGCATCTGGACTAAGGCTGGTTAGAAGTCAGACCATCAGGAAGCAGCTTTTAAGCTTTTAATTTTTGCATATTACGCAAATATATACAGTCCTGGTAAGCCCCTCAGGCCACCAGGAACAGGCAATGTAGAGGTGTCCCCTAGCAATGGATGCAAAAATTGGGGCACCAGACAAGGGTATAAAATGCCTTTCCAGGATATATGAGCTCGTGGAGCAAGGCAGAAAGAGAACACAAAGGTTGTGTCCATCATCCTATGTTCCCTGAGAGCCCCTCCACTGGTGCCTAGCTGTGTGCCAGACGGGTTGCCTGCCCTTCAGGCCAGAGCTCCTGCATAAGCATATAGGCCTCTTTCTCAGAAAGACTGGGGGTGTGTTTGTCTGCTTTCTGTGCAGTGCTTTGGGGGAGGTAGCCTGCCAAGGAGTGTCTCTGATGGTTACAGTCCCGTGGGACCTACGCTGGCAAGCTCCTCTGGCCTCCAAAGCCGGGTGATAAGGGGATGTCCCTTGGGCACTGGATACACATAAAAGTACCAGGGCACTGGATGCACATAAAAGCTCCATCTGGGAGCTGTTGGTGCTCTGGGGCATGGCAGAGGCAGAGCCGAAGATGGTGCCCACCAGGCCACAGGTCCCTAGGTACAGGCAAAATCAGATGCCTGCCCTCGGGCCACTACTTTGAGATGAGCAAATGAACCTCACTCTCGAAAAGTCCAGGCACCTCTCCACTGGCTTCCTGTGTGCCGGGTCTGGGCCGGTGGGTCCACCAGCCCGTTCTCAGATCCCTGTAGTCTTTTTTTTTTTTTTAAAGGTTTTATTTATTTATTTGACAGAGAGAGATCACAAGTAGGCAGAGAGTCAGGCAGAGAGAGAGAGAAGCAGGCTCCCCGCTGAGCAAAGAGCCCGATGCGGGGCTCGATCCCATGGACCCTTAGATCA